>NC_057717.1:27241537-27271822 GCF_004010195.1 Chiloscyllium plagiosum | reverse complement strand
GGGGTCAGGGTGACGGTGATGGAGTGAGTGTGAGGGAGTCAGTTTGACGGTGTTAGGGTGAGTGTGAGGGGATCAGTGTGACGGTGATGGAGTGAGAGTGAGAGGGTCACAGTGACGGAGAAGGTATGAGTGTGAGCGGGTCAGGATGACGGAGATGGAACGAGTGAGGGGGGGTCAGGGTGACGGTGATTGAGTGAGTGTGAGGGATCAGTGTCACGGTGATGGAATGGGTGTGAGGGAGTCAGCGTGATGGTGATGGAGTGAGTGTGAGGGGACCAGTTTGACGGTGATGGAGTGAGTGTGAGGAGGTCAGTGTGATGGTGGTGGAGTAAGTTTAATGGGGTCAGTGTAACGGAGATGGAGTGAATGTGAGGGGGTCAGGGTGACGAGTACAGGCCATGAGGTACATGGATACGGGAAACAGCCAAGGTTATTTTCCGAGGCTGGAGGGGTCCAAATCGGAGGGCAGAGATTTAAGGTGAGAGGGGAAATATTAAAAAAGATACCTGAGGTGTAATGTTTTCACATCGAGGATAATGCGTGTATGGAATGAGCTGGTAGCGAAAGTGGTACAATTTTAACATTTAAGAGGCAATGGATTAGTATACGAATAAGAAAGATTTAGAGTGTTTTGTGTCTAATGCTGGCAAATGGTACTACATCAGATTGGAATATCTGGTCAGTGCAGGTGAGCTGGACCGAATGGTCTGTTTCCGTGTTGTATAACACTATTATTCCATCAGGCCCTCATTCTAGCAAGGATGAAGGGAAACATCTGAGAAAAGCTTCGAAAACAATTGCATGTTTTTTTTTCAGTTTAGGGGTTCATTACTACACACAATTCATCCAGTGTAGTCTCAGCATTGTCTTGTAAAAATGCAGTGAAGCATCCCAATGATTAAACCCAATAGCCTTTAGCTAAAACAGCAAGAGATAACCTTTTCTAATTATTGGCTGTATCTGCTGACTAGGTTTATGTGGCTCATGTACCGGGACGCACAAATCCCTCTGTACCAATGAGTTTTGCGATATTCTCTCCATTTAAGTAGGTTACTGTTATTCTATCTGTTCAACACAGCACTGACTTGCCTTAACCCACATTGTATCGTTTTCTGCCAAAGTTTTGCTTACTATTTTCCCCTCTCCGTATCCCATTGCAAATGTCCAGTTAAATGACTATTTTGGTAAATGAGCTAATTGAGCTCCAAGCCAAGTAGTCCTCTCATCCAAGACATTGGTATAGATTGTTAATAGTTCATAATCTTACAATGATCCCCGAGGAACTCCACCCAGTTATAACTTTACCAGCTGAATATAAACATTTATCCGAATATTTGTTCCCTGATTGTTAAGCGGGTTTCCCCTGTTGCTGGGCAGTAGGCGAGAAAGGTTGGATGGCCTGATCCTACACTGTGTAATGTACTTAGTGGACTGAACGGTTTCAATCTATTCCTGCATAAATCCTTAGAGGGCAGAATAGTCTCATCCAGTCTCATTATAACGACGCTGACTGGCTGAATGGGATCTTTCTTTACCTCTATTACATTACTGAGTGCTTGAGAGAACAATACATGGGTTAGGTCCAGTAGCTGACCATTCCGTCCCTCGAGCCTACTGCACCATTCAGAATGTGCATTGTTGATGTGATTGTAACTAAACATCCCTTTCCTGTCTGTTCCCAATAAACACGGATTCTTTTGTTCATCAAAGTTCTATGGAACTGAACCTTGAGTGTTTTCAGTAACCCAGTCTTCATTGTTCCCTAAGGACGAGAACACCACAGATTACACAACCCTGAAGAGAAAGGAACATCCCTGTTTCCGTCTGAAATGGGAAGGTCCTTATTCTCAAAATGTGTTCCCATCAAACCAATCACCACTCTTTTGATATATAAGGAGTCAACAATAAGCAACATATATCGCCCACTCAGCCCCTCAAACCTGTCCACATTCCCATTAACTCTCCTAAATCAAATGCTTTCCAAATTCAGCCACCACTGAACTCGTGGAAAGACAATTCCAGGCACCACAAGATCATATGAGCATGAGACACTGGATCAGAATTAGGCCATTCAGCCCAATCAGTATGCCATGACATTTGATCACGGCTAAAATATGTCTAAACCCCATTCTCCTGCCTTCTCCAACTGACCATTGATAACTTATTAATAAAAAAAACGTATATATCCCTGCATTAAAGACCGTGTGTGCCTGTATGTGGGGGTATGTTCGTGCCTTTGTGTGTAAATGTACGTAGCTGTGTGCGCATCTCTGTCTGTGTTATGTATGTTAGTGTCAATATCTAAGTTTGTGTGTAGCTCTGTCTGCATCGCTGTGCAATGCTGTTTTTGATGTAAATACATTGAAATTGTAATCAAAGTCTCCCTCGTCCTCTCTCTCTGTCTGTCCCTATGGCTCATAGAGTTCATAGAATCGCTACAGTGGGGAAACAGGCCCTTCTGCACAATAGGTCCACACTAACCCGTTGAACAGTAACCCACCCAGACCTGTTCAAATACTCTCCTACGTTTGCCAATGACTAATGCCCCTAATCTACACATCCCTGGGTACTATGGGCAATTTAGCATGGCTAATTCACCTCACATTCACACTTTTGGACTGTGGATGGAAACCGGAGCACCTTGTCGAAACCCAGGCAGACACGGGGAGAATGCACAAACTCTACACAGACAGTCGGCTGACGGTGGAATCGAGCGTGGGTGCCTGGTGCTGTGAGGCAGCAGTGCTGAACACTGAGTTTTGAGATGAGATTCATACAATACTAACTTCTGCTTGCTTCCCCACACCACTGCATCAATGACAGAGTTTTTTTACTCTCTAAGAAGATAGCAAATCATTTACTGCAGATCTCTGACATTGCACGGCTATTTGGTTTTACAAATAATATCTTTGGAAGCACAGAGCAATTTTCTCTGATACTGAACAATGTTGTTCCTGCGATATTACCACCACAACTGGACCTTTATCTGGACTATCCAATACTTTCTCACCTAATCTTTAAGAAGTTTAATAACAGAATGAGAAATAAATTCATCTGATCTCCTGACAAAATGGTTCACTCAGAGGTGAGCATTTCCATTCTGACAGGTCAAGTATATTTGCAACCCACCATCTACCAGCGTGCGAGCGTGTGTGTCTGTGTGTGTTGATGGTGCTGTCAGTTTGGATGGTGCTGTGAGCTGCTGCCCTCTCTCCCACCCAGACTGAATTCATGAAGGTTATCACCCTCTGCGGCTGTCACTGCAGTAGGGTGGGGAGGCCAGGTGAGGGAGAGATTGTGTCATTGTAACCACCACAGAGATTGTCTGTCCTGTACCTACATATAGATACTCACAGAGTCAAATACAGATATACAGGTACGGAGGGTGGGGGTGTGGGCGAGACAGATACCTGGCACTCCACCACTGGACTTGTCCCTTTCTGTCCTATTCCAAGCTGTTTCTCCTGGAATGCGAGAAAGAGAGGGAGGGAGTGAAGGATGGAGTGGGTGGCCCTGCGTGGGTGGGAGGGAGATGGTGTTGTGTCCAGAGGGAGTCAGTCCACAGTGTTGCATCCATGCAGTGTTATTAGAGAGGGAGACATAGTAGAGGGGAAAGAGAGAGGGGGGGGGGGGGATGTGCTGATTGCAGGAGTGAGAGTGGTGGAGCATAAGCCTGGTTCGGGGGTCGGAGCTGTAACAAAAAATTAGTGAGTGTGAGGCAGCAGAGAGAATATGGTGACCCTTATCCTGACAGAGCGTGGAAGGTTATTGCTGCTTGACCTGTTTTGCTGGACATTTCTTCAGACCGCAGATACTGCACTGACTTGGGTGGTGAGCTCAGACCATGCTTGGTGGGTCTGGTGGTGTGGCCCCCTCTGGGAAGAGATGGTCCTTCTCTGTACTAGCCCATCCACCAGGACCTCTGTGCCCCTGTCTACAAACCGTGGTGTAATTGTCCCTTATCTGCCATGTTCGGTGTAAACTGTGCAGGGCAGCTGCACACTGAGAAAGCTCAACTGTGTGCTCATTGGCACTTTAAAGATGGTGCCAGTACCAGGGATCACTGAGTATTCAGAGGCATCCGAGCAATGATGGGTGGGAAAATCGGGCTGGTATTGAATGAGTGCGATAAGATGTGGGTAGTTAATGAGCTGAGTCCGATAAGACAGCACGAAGAAACTAGCTCAGCCTCATGACCTAATTCTGAATGCAGCATGGGAACTGTAGTTACAGCATCTGCGTCTGTAACATGAACATCAAATGGAGCAGAGGCTGCAGAGAGGGGAAGCCCTGAAACCATGGAGTGAGTGTGGGGGTGAAAGGGATCAGCCAAATCTGTCTGTGTCTTAGCCTGGACAAGCACATACTCTCACGTTCCCCGTTGCATGTACTAATGCACACTCTCCCTATTCGCTCCACACACGCACACACTCACACTCGCCCTGTCTCATATATGCACACGCACACTCTGCTCTGTCACATGTATGCCCACATCCACTCTGTTTCCCTCCTGCACTCACATACACACTCCCCCTCAGTCACTCTCACCTACACACATTCTCTCTCTTTCTCCCCTTCACACAGCCACCCCCCCCCCCCCCCTCACACACACGTACACGCACACACACACATATGTACGTATAAATCTGTGGGGTTAATTTGCATTTGCAGATACACTTTATTTTGTTCAAACACCATACAATTTGGAGACAGTCAGTCAATGCAGTACTTTATAAACTCCTACTTTGGGAACAAACCCAGTCTGACTCCAGGTGAAGACACAGACAGACTCTAAACAAGACCTCACGCCTGAAATACATTGTCTGACCAAAGGGGTCACCTCCTTTACATCGATAATGGCTGAAGGTATCTCTAGGCATTGACTTGAAAGAAATTCATCGATGTGCACATTAATCAATCAAAACCTGCACCTTAATTCTAAGTGATTAGGGATTTAAGAGCCATCTCAGGTGCGTACCTTACATGTGCATGAGTTGCACAATCCTTTGATCGTTTCCTTATAGCTTTTGTGTCTAAGGTCTTCCTCTCTCTCTAACACCTGATGAAAGAGCAACGCTATGGAAGCTTGTCTTCCTCTCTCTCTAACACCTGATGAAAGAGCAACGCTATGGAAGCTTGTGTTTTCAAATAAACCTGTTGGACTCTAACCTACTGTTGTGTGATTTTTGACTTTGTCCGACGCAGTCAAAAACCTGTGGCTCCATATCGTAGCTTTTTATTACTTAGCTAATCATCTCTCTTCGCAAATAAATCTTTCCTTTCCCCATGTGGTCTTGTCTTGCATATTATCTTTTGTGAGACACATTACGCTCTGCTGTCTGGAAATCCATATGTAATACATCTATTTGATCCGCATTATCCACCTTGATTGTCACCATTTGTTAAGAAAGCTAGTCAAATTATTAAAACATGATTTATCTTTCATATAACTATGTTGAATCCTGGATTGTGGATCGACTTTGAAAATCTCTTGTTATCAATTCCTTGAATACGGATTCTAACAATTTGCCTTTAATTCCAATAGATTTCTCACTACTTTTCATTCCCTAGTGAAGCTGGTTATTTGAAGTTATTCCCTTTCTATAACTTCTATCTTCCCTTTCACAATTCCTGTGAAACAGGCACAAGGCTGTAAAAGAGCTGCTCCGCTGTAAAAGAGCTGCTCCAATTGCTGTGTAAGAGGCATGAGTGGCTGATTGGACTCATTCTATTACTGCTTTACACACTCGCTTGTCTGAATGTCTTCCTGGTGTTCCTACATTATAGTAGTCTCAATGGACTTGCACGTCCTGCTCCTGTTCCTGTCCAAGCCGGTCAGGATCTCAATGTTCTCCTCCTGTTGCTCAATGAGACGTGTGGGGACTTATGGAATCTCCCAGCTCAAATGTCACTTTTCAAGGGCTGAAATATGCAGACATGTTTTGTTGCCCACACTGGGTGGCTCAGTGGTTAGCACTGCTGCTTCACAGCACCAGAGATTCGTGTTCAATTACAGTCTCCAATTTGCTCCTACAGTAACCAAGATGTGCAGGTTCGGTGGATTGGCCATGCTAAATTACCCATAATGTCCAGGGATGTGGTAGCTAGGCACATCAGTCATAGAAAATGCGAGGTTATTAAAGATTGGGTGGGGTGGGTGATGGGGATTGGATGGGATGGTCTTCGGAGGATCAGTGTGTTGTCGATTGAAAATGGCCTGATACCACGCTGCATGGATTTTATGATTTACACCTATTGCAGAAATAAATTGAGGGAACAATCTTTGAGTTAATTCCAATATCTTTTCCTCAGTGAGGAGATTACATATGTACACACTACTCCAGATGTGATCTCACTAAATTGTTGTGCAGCAGGAGTAACACTTTACCCGCTTGCTGTCAGGTTCCCATCTAGGTTAGAGCAGTATTTGCTCTCTGGGGGAATACTCAGCATTGCTGAAAGATGGTTGTCCTTCTTTACTCCCCCAGCATAACGGAAGATTTGATGATAATGTCACAATAACACTTGAGAAGAACGAGGAAGATGTGGCGAGATAATAGCAATGTTGAGATAAGCCTCACCGAACATCTCACCTGAATCTGCCATTAACTTCGCCACAGAATCTGGTAAGGTGGAGCTCAGAAACAACAAGGAGAAGCGAACATTAATAAGTTATATATCAACGTCAAAATTGTGATACAAATGTTGGGTATGGTCCAAAACTGGACTTTAGATATACAAGTTTGTGGGTACTGCAGTAATATTGGACAGCTTCAAGTTACATCTAAACAGTGTTAATCCAAGTGAATGTGAATGCTGGGAAAATGGATTTCACGAGCGTCTATGAGATGGTTTGCTTTGACGATATGTTGACCACCGAGCTAGAGATCAGTCTGTTTTGGAATTGGTGATGTGTGATCAGTAGAGCTTTTGGAAATAGTGATCTTAATATATTGAATTTAAATGACATATGAATACAAAGCAGTTTTTTTCTTATAGAAAACGTCTGTAAGGATATTCTCGAGATGAATCTCTCTGATGTCAAGACAGCCTGATACGGGAACTCCGCCTGTATTCCAGAGAGTTTCAGAAATTGAGAGGTGATGGAAATAAAACTTCTTTAAAAATAAATCACACAGAGGAGAGTGACGTAAATGGGCATTGGCAAGTGTGAGCAAGATGAGCGAGAAACCCAAGACATTTCACAAAGACATCAAGCAGATCAGAATAACCAGGGAATAATTAGGGATTTCTTTGAGAATGTAGCCAGCAAAGTGGATAAGGGGGATCCAGCAAATGCAGTATATCTAAACTTTAGAAGGCATTTGACAAGATGCCACGTAAAGGACTGATCTAGAAAGGTGAGCTACCAGGGGGTTAAGGGTCGAGTATTGAATTGGAGAAAGGATTGGCTGACTGACAGAAAGCAGAGCATCAGGATAACTTATCTTTCTCTGGGGAACTGAAACGAGTGAGGTGCTGCAGGGTTCAGTATTCAGACCTCAACTGTTTATGTTCCTCTTAAAGTGAAGGGTAAGGCTGGTAAAATTAAGGAACAATGGATGACTAAAGTTGTTGCGGTCCAAACAAGAATAAAAGGGAGTGCTACTTTAGATATAGACAGCTCTATTCAAGTTGATGTCGTAATCAATATAAAGGTTGTGGGGCATTATTTAGAAAGAAATCAGGAAACCAAAAAGGAGACATGGGATAGGGGTTAACTGGATCTGTTTGTTCAGTGACTGTAGTTGATGTCAGTCTCCATGGATCTTAATTATGTCAATGCATGGTTTCCTTCTTCTATTAGTAAGGGGCTTCTTGCAATGCTTTATCCCATTGTAGCAGCAGATGCATCACCTCCAACCCTAACAGCGACTAACAGCTCCAGAGAGAGTAAGAGAAGAGATCAACATCTGAGAATAGTCTGGACTGTTCCATTAATGGATCAGAATCCGAAAACATTAGACTGGAATGCTGCAACGATGGACAGGAGTTTATCCTTGGGTCTTCATTTTTTTTTCTGGTCTGGATCGAAATTATCAGATCGGATATACGGTGTACTGATGATTATTCAGGCGGGTTACTATCCCATGCTCGCTATTGTTGGTGTTCCTGGTAAGTCTCTCCATCTCTATCCATTTAGTAATCCCATAAACCATGTCAAACTTCATTGTTATTTCTGTTATCTATATTTGGCAAAGACGGTAACTGTTGTGTTCAGTTTCAACTGTAAATTCTATTCATTGCCCACAGATTTCAGAAACGCCCACACTCTTGGCCTCACAAATATCTGAGAATAAGACTGTTCACAATCCCGAAGTACCTTTTCTCCCTGAATTAATTTATGTCTCGGTATTCCGGCTGTCACCAAACCTATCCACTACCAGCTCGATAATAACCCCAGTTACCATCTTGGCATCAATATTGATGCTTAATAAACGATTATCTATGCCTTGATAAAATTCAGACTATATGGTTCCAGCTCTCCTCGAAGCATGATTTCAGTTGCCAATATTTCGATCACAATATTGTTCTTCTCTCAAAATTAACTCCACGAGAGGCACACTGTCATATTAGTAATGTCACAAGAAATGTAATTCAGAGGCCCAGGCAGTCACACATAAAGATACTGTTTCAGATCCTACCACAGATGATGTCAGAACTTAAACTCAAATGACAGGAATTGGAAATAAAAACGATTTTCACTCATATCAACCATAACGTCACCAGAATTTTGTCAATAATTTCATCTATTTCACTGATGTCCTTTGTTAAAGATATCTAGTCCATTATTATCTGGTCCGACTTAAGACTAACGTCAGACCCACAACAATGTGCTTGACAGTATACTGCATGAAAGGATGACCTCACAGGAAAATGCATTTAATGAGGTGAACAAATGTTACCCTTGCCAGCGATACAGACATCCCATGTAATAACAAAACTAAAGGTTAAATAAAACAAAGAATTTCGCAAGAGATCAGATGCAAAAAGAACGAGAAAACCAAAGCAGATTTGGCAGCCTCGAATCGAAAGAAAAACAAAATTGTCATTTCGAGGCCAATGAGCATACATCAGAAATGAACACCTCTGCGAAATAGTGTGATTGATGTTGGTGACAGGGAAATCTGTTGTATAGGGGAGGAGGACTGTGTTGAATAGATAGAGATAGAGAGGGAGACAGAGAAAGAAGCAAACAAAGGGATTGTTGATGGTCAGCTGGGATGGAAAAAAACGAGATTAACATTATTTATTTTTCACTTGTTCCCATATTACTGAAAATCATGCCCATATAAGGTATAAAGCAAAGTCATTGTTGAAGTGAATTATGCCCCTTTGTCTCTCTTCCCTGAGTGTGATCATCTTCTTGTATTCATTAATAGATGCTGAGCCAGCATTTAATTCTCTTTCCTCATTGTCCTTGAGAAGATGTTGGTGAGCTGCCTTCCTGACCCACTGCAGTCTGTGGGCTGTAAGGAGACAGTGCTTATTTCCGTCCTGTTTTATCTCTTTGACACTTTGTAGTGTGTGATATAACTGAGTGGCTGGCTTGGCCGTTTCAAACTACAACTGAGAGTTAACCACATTGCTGTGGTTCTGGAGTCACATGTAAGCCCGAACTGGTTAAGATGGTAGATTGCTTTCCCTGAAGAGCATGAAGGTGCCAGGTAGGACAATCGAGAATGGTTTCATTGTTTTATTTGATTCTGAATTCCTGATATTTTATTGATTTCATTCCAACGTTTGCCGTGGTAGGATTCGAATCCCGGCTCTGGGTCATTATCCGGCTCTCTGGACTAATATTTCGGAGATAATAAAGCTAGACATCGCCTCCTCAGCATCTCCACTGTCAATAGTGATGGTGCTTTTCGTGTGGCTTTGCTTCATGAGGCAAAGAAATGATTTGGCAAAATATGGCATCCTTCTCGTTTTGTATTTATTAGGCGAGATAATTGGAAGTGCTCTTGGTGAGAATGAGCTGGATGTCCTTGGTCATGAGCCACTGACAGAATTCATGTGGAGCAGTCAGTAATCAGCACAGTAAATGTGTGGTATCGTTCCTTGCAAAATGACTAATGTGTAAGTGTGATGACACCTTCCTGCAATTGTAAAGTGTTATTGAGACAGTACTTTGTCACTGTGAACAGATGTTCTCTCCGTTATAATGAATGATCTCCTTGCTATAGAGTGCCAGTGTAATGGAGTTAATATGGCATCCTTCTCGTTTTGTATTTATTAGGCGAGATAATTGGAAGTGCTCTTGGTGAGAATGAGCTGGATGTCCTTGGTCATGAGCCACTGACAGAATTCATGTGGAGCAGTCAGTAATCAGCACAGTAAATGTGTGGTATCGTTCCTTGCAAAATGACTAATGTGTAAGTGTGATGACACCTTCCTGCAATTGTAAAGTGTTATTGAGACAGTACTTTGTCACTGTGAACAGATTTTCTCTCCGTTATAATGAATGATCTCCTTGCTATAGAGTGACAGTGTAATGGAGTTTCACCACACTATCCCTGCAGTGATGGTACCTTAAGGAGAGTGTGAAGGCAATGAGTGTTTAAGCTGTATCTCTACAAAATAATTTTTAAAAACTGATTGTATTAAAACTTGAGCGTTATGGAGTAACCCTCATTATTTCCAAAACAAAACGTTGATAGCGTGAAATATAACGTGTTTTCCTCAATACACGTTGGAACAATTGGCCAAATATATAGATAGGAAATGTTGAGAATGTTATGGCCCAAGCAGAGAAATGAGGTTAGTATGGGTGTACATTTTTTGTCAGCATGAACCAGTTTGGGCTAAACGGACTGTCTCCGTGCTGTAGGATTCTATCATTCTATGATAGCTTACATAGTTCTGTGGACAGCCCCACCATGATGGCTGAGAGAGAGCTCCAGGTTCTGAATGAACTCTCACCGCCTCAGTGTGCAGTTGTTGTGTGACCCTGCACTAAGCGTCATGTTGTTCACAGATCTGTCAGCAGTCACCCTCTGATAGAGTTAATCATTCCCACCAGATTGTGACCTCCATACAGAACACTAGCCTGTCTTCTCTGTCAAAAAAAGCTAGTCCCTTTTGTTTTCTCAAGGCTGTTCCTTGGCTCAAAGAGACTGCCCTTAACTTTAGGGGCAATAAAACAGGACCTGACTCCAGTCAGTTTGGTTTGGTATAGAGATGAAAAGGATTTTCTGAGATGTTTGTTTATATGTAAACAGATGGGACTTCCGGACAAAGTGGTCATGCTTTAGAAGTGACCTTTATAATGAAAGGGGAGTGGTCAGCTCTTTTACCTGAACTAGCTGAGCTGAGCTGAGCTGAGAAGTTTTCAGTTGAGTCTTGAACTGGGAAGTTCAACATGGAGCTGTGTGGAAACTCTCTCTCTCTTTGCTGCCTTTCACCTTCAACCTGTAAGCATGTGTTCCATTTATACTGGGTTTTAAAGGGAGTTTGCTTATTGGGACTATTATGTATATTCAGAATAGCTAAATTAAGTCTAGCTGGATAGGTTGAGTTCTATAGGGGTTCTTTACTGTGTTCTTTGTGTTTCATTGTTTTCATTGTTTCACTAATTTTATGAGTACAGTTTTTGTGTGTTTTAAAATCTAGTAGACAACCTCACTATCTTACTCGGGGTAATTCTCGTTGTACATTTAACAAAACAAATTGCAAAGTTTTGGTCTGGGCTGCCTGCTTAAGAATGTTCTGAGTGGTCTAGCCTAGCACATTACAGATTGAGGGCTCTTTGCGGGATTTTAAAGAGCGACTGTGAGGTGCTCGTGTCTTTATTTCGGGTGTTGGTTCTGTTGGGTAGGCAAAGCTTGGGATAGTAATTTCCCTTTCAGTCACCAGACGTTTTCTCGATGTGGATGCAGTGACTTTGGAAGGTTTGCAAAAAGGGAATAAGACCAAGTTGCAAGAATTAGCAGAGAAGCTGGAATTGGAACTGTCTGTTTCTGTTAGGAAAGAAGAGATAATTACAGCAGGAACTCATCAATTAAACTTGCTGCAGAAACCATCAGAATCTGTAGAGTTGGCAACAATTCAATTGCAAATGAAGAAGCTTGAGTTAGAGGCGAGAGGTAAGGAAAGGCCAACAGAAATGAAAGAGTTTGAGTTACGATTAGAAGCAAAAGAAACGGAAAAAGAGAGAGCATTAGAGGAGAAAAAATGAGAGAGCATTTTGACAGCGAAAACTGAAACTTTAAAAAGGAACGCCAGCGTAAAAGGCTGGAGAGAAAGGTTTTGGGGGCTTAGTGAGGAAGAGAGTGAGGATGAGCAAGCCCCTGATTGTCAGAAACCCAGTGAGAAGCTGTTGAAATATGTTCAAGCATTGCCTAAATTTGATGTGAAGGATGTAGAAGTCTTTTTCAAATTATTTGAAACGGTGGCTAAACAAATACAGTGGCCAGAGGCAATGTGGGTTTTGTTGATCCAGAAGAAACTTGTAGGTAGGGCATGTGAGGTATTTGCATCGCTATCAGAGGAGGTATCTAGGGAATATGAGGAGGTGAAAAAAGCCATTTTAACTTCACATGAGCTTGTACTAGAAGGCTATAGACAACTTTTCAGAAATCTAAGGAGGGACCCTGGTCAAATCTACATTGAGTTTGAAACAATCAAACAGAGTTACTTCGTTAGATGGATAAGCGCTTTAAAAATCAAGCAAAACTATGATGCCCTTAGAGTGGTAAGTATTTTGGATGAATTCAAAAATCACTGCCTGAAGTGGTATGAACTCAGATGGAAAAGAAGAGAGTTAAAAACAGCAAGGTGAGCTGTTCAAGTGGCTGATAATTATGAACTGTTCCATAAACTCGGTTTGGCTTCCAGAATAAATTTCAGTCCATGAGGGAAAGAAATTGGAACAAAGAGAGTTCCTCAAGTGGAAAGGGAAAGATAGATCTCAGTGAAGGTCATAAGGATAACTTACCACAGGGTAAAAAAATAAACCCTTGAGGGGGACAAAGAAGTTAAAAGGCTCAGTTGTTTTCATTGCAATAAAGTGGGCCACACAAAATCACAGTGTTGATGGGCGAGCAGCAAACCAGATGTCGGAAAGCAAGACAAGCGTGGAAGTTTTGTTGGACTACAACCAAAAAGCACAAGAGAAGTTAGACAACTGTCTTAGAGTTTACAAGATGATCAGAGGTTGATTAATAAGGATTTGTCAGATCTGCTTAAAAATATATATATTGCAAGATTAAAGGTAATTCACATAGGCCAGGAGTAACAGGTAAGGAGGTTCCAATATTATTGGACGCGGAATCTTCTCAGTTTCTAATTTTGAGGGATGAGGAGATATGCACTCCTGAGAGACTATTGTCAGAAAATAAGCTGGTAACAAGAATTCATGGTGAGACAAAAAGTGCTCAGTTATGTAAAGTGAGAACTGTGGAGAATGTGTGATAGGAGTACTGGACCCCAAACTCTCTGCTCCAGGAATAAACGTTGTCCTTGCAAATGGTATAGCTAATTCACTGGCAGGAGCGCAGCCTACTCTAATTGAAAAGCCAGAGGAGATGCAGGCAACGGAAGACCTGGAGAATGATTATCCAGGAATTTTCCCTGATTGTGTGATCACAGATCACAATATACAGGTTGAAGCAGGAGGGATCAAAAGGCATGGATCAAAAGGAAGCTTTTGTAGAGTTATCCGAATCTTATTTTGATCAGGTAAGTAGAACAGAGAAGGAGCAGGTAGGAAAGCATGCAAGTATTTTTTAGCTCTGCTAAGTTGATTGACTTGCAGCAGAAAGATGAGGAATCAAAACCGTAAAATCAAAAGGCACTTAGCAAGCAAGAAAGAAAGCATTCCTGTCTATTATTGCTTAACAAATGATGTCCTAATGAAGAAATGGAGAGCATCATAATTTCAAGCAGATCAGACATGGGCAGAAATTTATCAAATTATTTTGCCAGTTGGGTATATAAAGGATGTGCCGCGATTGGCACTTGAGCTACCAGTTGGAGGTCATTTTGGGGTGAGGACAACACCGATTAAAATATAAAGATTTGTTTACAGGCCTGGACTGCATAAAGATTTAGCTGAATTTTACCAGACGTGTCAAACATGGCACGCAGGCAGTAATAGAACTTGTATCTTTAATACCTGGAATGCTCAAATACCTATTCCAGCATTTGAGGACCCTTTCACAAGAGTCTTGATTACCACAAACAAAAGGTGGGAATAAGTATTTATTAACAATAATGGATGTGCCGACTAGATATCCAGAGGCAATCTCATTATGCAGCATCACAGCTAAAAAGGTTGTAGAAAAACTTACTTTTTTTTACTAGATACGGACTACCAATAATGATACAGTCAGATCAACGATCAAACTTCACATCCAAAAGTATTCAAGGAGGCGATGGATAACATGGGAATATAAAGCAATTCAAATCTACTGCTCATTATCCAGAATCGCAGGGAGCACGAGACAGATGGCATCAAAAACTGAAGAAAATGTTGAGTTTTTGTGATCAGGATTATCCAGATGATTGTGATAAGGAAATTCGTTTCTAACTTTTTGCGATCAGAGATGCACCGAATGAATCGACCAAATTCAGTCCATTTGATTAATTTTTGGTCAAGAACTAGCAGGACCAATAAAATTGAGGAGGGATAAATTATTGAGTCAGAATTCAGAGACCACCCATTTGGACGATATGTCAAAGTTTAGGGAACGATTAAATAGAGCTGAAGAGTTGGCTAGATACATTTAAAAGTATCACAACATACAATGAAACAGGAAGCGGATACGAAATCACAAATTTACCATTTTGTAATTGGGAATAAGACATTGGTGTTCCTTCCAGTAACAGGTGAGCCTTTAAAAACAAGGTTTCGTGTACCTTATCAAATTGAGAAGAACTTTAGTGAGATGAACTAATCGATAAGGATTCCAGACAGGAAGGAATCTCACAAAGTGTGTCATGTGAATATGCTCAAAAGATGGGTTGATAGTGAAAGAAAGCAGGAGGAGAAGGTGTTCGTGATTACAACACAGAAGGAAGAACAAAGTTCAGAGGATTCTGAATTGGACATTCCTCAAATCAAATTGAACAATGGGAAAGTTGTCAAAAAGTGGGATAAATTATTGAGTTACCTTCCACAAGAAAATCGAAATGACCCAATGAGTTATTGCTACTACGTTGGGTGATATACGGAAATAAACTGTGAAGTACTATCATAATTGCGCATGATGTAGATATAGGAGATGCTGTTCTGATGAAGCCACATCCTTATAGGCAGAAACCTCCAAAGTTGGCACAGGTTCAGAACGAAATAGAGTAAATGCTCCAAGATGGCATAACGAAGTGAGTTACGGTGACTGGAACTCACCTATAGTCATGATGCCAAAGCCAGATGGTACCCGAAGGTCATGTGGGGACAATCACAAGGCCAACACTATTACAATGACTGATGCATGTCCAATTCCATGTTTGAAGAACTGTGTCGGAAAAGTGGGAGAAGGCACTTACATTTCTAAGTTAAACTTGCTCAGAGGTTACTGGCAAGGACCACTGCCAAAGAGAGCAAAAGCAATTTCGGCGTTCATAACACGAAATGAACTATATCAGTTCACAGTCATGGCATTTGGTGTGAAAAATGCTCCAGCCACATTTCAGAGATTGACAATAATGTTTTTGCCGGATTACCCAACTATGTAGAGTACATTAATGACTTGGTGATTTTTAGTCACTCATCGATGGAACATGGTCAGCATTTATCAGACTTGTTCTCTCGACTTCAGAAGGCAGGCTTGGTGGTAAACCCAGCTAAAAGTGAATTTGTGAAAGCCCAAGTCACGTTCCTGGGCCATGTTATTGGACATGGACCAATAGCCCCATGAGATACAAAAACGAAAATAGTGGGAAAATTCTCACACCATCGACAAAAAGCAGTATTACTGTTGCTGGGATTGACTGGATTTTACTGAAGGTTTGTGCCAAACTTTAGCAGTGTGGCTGCTCCACTCACCAAATTAGTTAAAAAGGACAAGAACTCTCAGTGGAAAGCAAACTGTCAATTTGACAGCCTAAAAACTTCATTAACCACAGCCCCCAGTATGAGACACACCGGATTACATGAAGCCTTTCAAGGTGGCTATCGATGTCAGTGATGTGGTGTCGTTACGTTGCTCCTTCAGGAAGATGACGAGGGAACCAAGAGACCCATCGGGTATTTTTCCAGGAAGTTGAATGTTCATCAACAGAAATATTCAATAGTGGATAAAGAGAATTTAAGGTCGGTGTTGGCATGACAGCAACAGTGTTTATATCACCAGCGATGCATCTGAGACTATCATATACGCTGACCACAACCCATTGATATTTGTGGATAAATTTAAGGATAAAAATGCCAGACCGTTTCGATGGAGCTTGTTGTTGCAGTCATTCATTATGTCAATTGTGCATTTGGCAGTCGCGAAAACGTGATTGCTGATGCAATACTGAAACTTGAATGAGATATGGGGGCGTTTGGGGGTGGGTGCACCACGGCCTGAATTTGCATGGAGTTGTGAATACTTGCATATTTACAGTTGCTATGTGAATATGTGCGTTTTTAGACTACCAACTGGGTTTGAATGGTTGAAAATGCAGCCATCGTTTGGTATTGATGGTTCATTTTTTATGTGGGGAGGCGTCACAAAGCTAGTCCCTTTTTTGTCAAGAAGCTTTTTTTTTGGCTCAGATAGACTCTGTCCTTGATTGTTTTCAGGGGGACAATAAAACTGGACCTGACTCCGGTCAGTCTAGTTTGATAAGGAGACTAAAATGACTTTCAGAGACCTTTTGTCTATCTGTAAACAGATGAGACTTCAGTCCAAAGTGGTCGTGCTTTAGAAGTGACCTCTATAATGAAAGGGGAGTGATGAGCTCTTTCAGCTGAACTCGCTGAGGTGAGCTAAGCTGAGCAGTTTTCAGTTGAGTCTTGAATTTGCAATTTCAACAGGAGTATTGTGGAAGCTCTCTCTTTTCTGCCCTTCAACTTCAACCTGTAAGCATATGCTCCATTTGTACTGTTTTTTATAGGGAGTTTGCTTATTGGGACTGTTATATGCATTCGGAACAGCATAAATATGTCTAACTGGATAGGTTGAGTTCTGAATGGGTTCTTTATTCTGTTCTCTGTGTTCATTGTGTACTTTTGTGAATAAAGTTTTTGTCTGATTTAAAATCCAGTAGTCAACGTAGTTAAATTACACCAGGTAATTTTCATCGTACACTTAATAAAACAAATTGCAAAGTTATGCTCTGGGCTGTTTGCTTAAGAATGTTTTGAGTGGTATAGACTCATCCATACAACCTTGGAACTTGGTACAAATCATTCACTTTCCCTCCTCACGGCGAGCAAACCATGTTAACTTAACACGTGTGTACCATTAGCAATGGAGCCAGGAGAAACAACATGGAGCAGTCTGGCTGTGCAGTCTATGCTTCATTAGTTTGTCATGTTGCAGCATCAAAGACAATCCTCCTGTTTCAGTATCACAGTTTAAAGGGGCTGAATGGCCTCTTCTTTTGATGTGTCAGTGTCTCGAGTGTCTCGAGAACACTGAGTTCTCCAATTTCAAATAACAACCCTTCCAATTTCAAATAACAACCCTTCCAATCTGCTGACTCCCTTCCCAGTCCCTCCCACTCCCTTCTAATCACCTCCCCCTCCCTTGATAGCCCGTACATCTCCCTTCCATTCCTCTAGTCAACTCTTTTTCCAGCTTCCAACTGGATTCATTCCTCCAATCGACTAACTCGGTGGTACCCTCTACCAGTGTTGATCTATCCCCACCTCACCACACCACCTCCTCCTCCCCACGCCGCTTCTTTATCTGTAAACCTCCTTACTTCCATCCCCACGTCTGAAGAAATGTTACACCCAAGGTGTTGACTTCTCCACCTCCTGATGCTGCTTTGCTTGGTGTCGTCTTCCAGCCTCCTGCTTTCCAATATTTGCATTTTTTAAAACATATCTTGAGGTGTAATAGGCATGAGAGAGTGAATTGGCTGTGAGTATGCTTATCCAATAGTTTCAATGGGCTGAATGGATTTCTCACATTCCTGTGAAATCAGCTTGAGATGATGAAAGAGCTCCTCTTTTTATCCTATGGAAATGTTCAGGGTCTAGCAGTGCTGTTACATGAATGTTACCTACACGTTAACAACATGAGCTTGAAGGTTGTCCAGGTTTTGAAGCTGTGTGTGATTTTCACAGAACATCTTCACTTCTGGTCGAATGACATAGGGAAAGACATTGATGAAGCAGCTGAAGGTGTTTGTGCTGAGGAAACTACCCTGAGGATCGCCCGCAGAGATATCCAGGGACTAAGAGGATTGCTATCCATCAGCCACATTGTGTTCTGAATGACCCAGTGGGGAATGATCCCATTCAGTTCAACCTTATTCAGGCACCTTGACATCTTGCTCCGTAAAATCCTGCCATAATGGCAGGGCCAGCCACTCTGACGCTGAGTTCACATCTTTTGTTTATGTCAATAGGCCAAGGTATATGTGTGTTCAGTGTTTCCTTCTCTCAGAGGGTAGAGACTGTTGGGGACTCTTTATGCCAGACAGTTGCATTGCTGAAAGATTGGGAGAAGGTGGGAGTGGGTGTCAATGGATTTTGACACGTCAGAAATTCAAGGGCTACAAAGAAGTGGGCATGAAAGAGAAATTGCAGCCAAGACCAGATCAGCCCTGACGTTACTGAAGGGAAAGGCAGGCTTGAGGAGCTAAATGGCCTTGTGTTATTCCAGTGTACCCCAGAGTTCAGTCAGTTTGTGGCCTCTTCAATTTCCTGTGTTACGGACTTCAAGTAACTGAATAGACTGATCCTGTTGCTATGTAACAGGATACTGGTGCTGCATGATCTACGCTGGGTACAGTTTTATAGGCTCGAGAGGCTGACCAGCCTCCTCCTGTAACTGTATATCAGTGTCCAGAGGCTGAAAACCTTCATGCTGTTCTGTTGTAATTGAAATCCATAATCTCATTCCACCGCCCGAGGAGAAAGTGAGCACTGCAGATGCTGGAGATCAGAGCGAAAAAAGTGTGGCACTGGAAAAGCACGACAGGTCAGGCACTATGCGAGAAGCAGGAGAATCGATGCTTGGACATTCCTGATGAAGGGCTTATGCCTGAAACGTCGATTCTCCTGTTCCTTGAATGCTGCCTGATCTGCTGTGCATTTCCAGCACCATACATTTCGACGTCTAACTCCCTGCCAAAGTCAACCTTCCTGATCACATCATCAAATAATTTTAACAGTTTTTTTAGGCATAAACCTCCATGCACAAAGCCATGCTTACTATTCCTAATCAAACCCTGCTTTTCCAAAAACATGTACATCTTATTCCTTGGTATCTTCTCAAGTAATGTACCTACCAAAGATGTTAAACCTACTGTTCTATAGTTGCCAGACTTTTATTTTTCAGTTCTTTCTGAATAAGGGCACAGCATTTGTTATCCTCCAGTCTTCTGGAATCTCAACTTTGGTTACTGGTGATAATAAAAAATTAACCAGTGTCCCCACAAGTTCTCCTCTAGCTCCTTGCAGTGTTCATGGATATACTTGTTAAGGACCGTGAGATTAATCCACCGCCAATACCTCCTCTACTGTGATATGGACTGCCCCTAAGATATCACCACTAACTTCCTCAAGGTCCCAAGTATTTATATCTTTTTTCCCATGGTAAATACGGAGAAGAAATATTTGTTGAGTCCCTCGTTCATCTCTTATGGCTCCACACATTTCTGTGCACTTTGGCATTTTAGGGATCCTATTCTCTCACTAGTTATAGCTTTCCATGCATATTCCTAAAGTACCACTTTGGATTCATCCTAATCTTCTCAGCCAAGGTTCTTTCATTATCCCTTTGTCGCCCTCCTGATTCCATCAAAGGTAAACTCCTATATCCCTTATATATCACCAGGGATTCCATTGATCCCAGTTACCGGTACCTGAGCCATGCATCTCCCTTTTTTCCAGTCAAAGACTAAATATCTCTTGTCATCCTGGGTTCCCCATTCCTGCCAAACTTGCTCTTCACCGTCACAGGAACATATAGACCTTGAACTCTAGCTATCTCACGTGTAAAGGCCTCCCACTAGCCAGGGGTTCCTTCACCTGCAAACAAACTATTCCAGTCGACCCTTGCAAACTTCTGTCTAAACACATCAAAATTCCCCTTGTCCCAATTTAGAACTTGAACCTGTGATAAATTTTATCCCTCTCGTAAGCTATTTGAACATTAATTTAACACTGGTCACTGGTCCCAAAGTGCTCCCCCACTGTCAGCTCAGTCACCAGTCCTGCTCTGTATCTCAAGAGTTGTTTGAGTTTTGCCCCTTCCCAAGTACGACCCTCTACATACTGCTTGAGGACACTTTCCTGAACACAATTATTGGATTCCACTCCATCAACTTCCTTAACGCTCCGGCAGTCTCAGTCTGTGACAAAAATTAAAATCCACTCTTATGACAACCATATTGCTCCTGCATGTGTCCCTTCTCCCTGCACGTTTGTTACTCTAATTCACGTTGACTATTTGGAATCCTATAGTACAACTCCGGTGACATCATCATCCCCTTCCTACTTCTGAGCTCCAACCACAAAGCCTCACTGGATGATCGGTCAATTATTTTATCTCTGATTACTGCTGTGATAATCCCCTTAATCAGAAATTCAACTCCTCCTCCCCTCCTTCCACCATCCCTGTCTCGCCTAAAGCACCTGTACCCTGATCCGTTAAGCTGCCAGTCCTGTCCCTCGCTTAGCCATGTTTCTATAAAGGCTATATTATCGCAATCCCACGTTCCTTTCAACGCCCTTAGTTTATTGGTCTTATATGCCAGCCCTCTTGAACCGAAATCAATGCAGTTCAATCCTTGCTCCTTATCATGTTCCAGCCTGACCTGTCTCTTTACGTTACTGTTTCTGATTACTGTATCTCCTTCCAACCTCGCAATTGTGTCCCTGATCATGAGGATATCCCTCGTCGCCAAAGTAGTTTAAACCCGCCCTTGTAGCACTTGCAATATTCGCCAACAAGATAATGGTCCGCACCCCAGTGCATGTGATACCTGTCCCTCCTGATCTGGTTAACTCTATCACAGAAAAGACCCCAATGATCTAAAAATCTGAATTTCTCTGCCCCTCACCCCCGCACCAATATTTTAGTTACTTATTTATCTGCCATATCCTACTGTTCTTACCTTCATTAGCTCATCATACTAGAAGTAATCAGGAGATTACCACTGTCAATGTCCTGGTTTTAGCTTTTCCCCTAGCTCTCAGTAGGAGGAACGTTCACCTGTCCTAACTGCCATCTCCACTGCTGCAAGACTAAAGCTGAAAGGACTTTATTTGAGCATGCCTGAAGTTTTCGCTGAGCTGTTGCTGTCCAAAGCCTCTTGAGCCAAACATTTCTACTTATTCTGCTACCGACAGCATGTCTCTCTACCCCTTCACATTTAGTTTTGGTTAGAGAAGAAGGGAGACACTGCAGTGATGTAGCACTTGGACATTAAACACTCCTTGACACCTGGCCGCTGACTACCTGCCCTCCAGCCAAGGTCACTGCTTGGCCTTGGAGGGTGTTTTACTGAGGTCTTCCTTCTGGTAGTGCTGACTGTGCGAGTGCTAATTTTCACTCCGACAGCCAATCCGCGTTGTCACAGTCCCTTGGTTCTTTCTGTCCAATAGTACTGCACTTATGAATTCCTTGAATCCGTCGACTGCATTCCAAACTGTGTCTCACTCCATAGGGAGAGAGATTGATGTTCCAGTGAATACAAGGCTATTGCAAAAATGATGCAATTCGACATAGGAACCACGCTATGTGGTCGGCACGATGGCACAATGGTTAGCAGTGCTGCCTTACAACGTCCTTGCCCTGAGTTCACTTCCCCCCCTCAGGCGATTGACTGTGTGGAGTGTGCACATTTTCCCCCTGTTTGCGTGGGTTTCCTCCCACAGTCCCAAAACTGTGCAGGTTAGGTGAATTGCCTGCAGTGTGAGGTGCAGGTGAATGGGTCTGGGTGGGTTGCACTTCGTTGGGTCGGTGTGGGCTTGTTGGGCTGAAGGGCCTGTTTCCACACTGTAAGTAACCTAATCCAATCAGTATGTCTATCCTCTCACTGAGCCTGCTTTTCCACTCAATTAGCTGAGATCTATTTTGATAATTCCCCATTCCACTTGTCTGCATTTTCTTCACAAACCTTGTATGAAAATACGTGTGCCTCAACCTTGAAGAACTTTAATGAGCCAGACTCAACAGCCCACAGAATTTTCTACAATTGTTTCCCTCTCACTGATGAGAGACTCGGAGGTCTTTACTCCCATGCGGTATTTCTATCACCATGTGTGTCGGTCTTTACTCCCATGCGGTATTGCCAGAGGCAAAACAAAAATGAAAGGTTAAGAGACTGTAATCTCCTCACTCGTCTTCCTGAATCCAGGAACTCCTTCTTCAATTGAAGACCAAAGGAATGTCCGTTTTTAGCCTCTGTGCACAGGCTGCCCCCTTGGACCCTAATACTCCCCATTCTCTCCCGCAATATCCTCTTCCCCTTAATAAACTGAAATTTATTCTTTGAAGTCTTGCTAATCTTACCCTCGAATGTTTTAACTCCCCGCCTCCACTTATGCTCTTCTACTGACTTTTTTTATGTTTAACTCTACACTTTCTATATTCTTTTCAGACCTCCATTGACCTTCTCACTTTGTAACTACTTTAAGCTTCTCTTTCCTTTTTAATTCAGTTCGGAATTTGTGTCGACATCCGAGGTTCCCTGGGCTTGTGTTCCTAAAATTCATCTTCGGTGTAACATGCTGGTTCGACACTGTCATCAATTACATTTTGATCAAGTGATCCACCAACTCTCGCCCCACGCTGTTCTGCTCCAGTTTCATCCAGAAGCAACTGCACTTTGGCCAGATCCTGTCATATTTTTATCATAAAATCGGTCTCCCAAATTCAAAAAACTTTTATTTTTCAAACATTTTTGGGTCTTTTTCTTAGCAAACTCAAAACATATGAGTCACGGACACTGGTCCGTTCATGCTCAACCCAATCCTGCCTGCAACATCTGACTGGCTTCGTTCCCCACGGTGAGGCCCAGCACAGCCCCGCCCATTGTTGTATCTGTTACACATTGACATAAGAAGATCTCTGGAATAAATTTCAAGGCATCTGCCCCCTCTTATAAAGTTATCACTGCCCGAATGAATGTTTGGAATTGAAATGCCTGAATATAATGGTCCTATTGTTGTATTAACACACCTCAGTAAATTGGCTTTTTATCAGCTCCTATACTTTCTTTAATCTGGGAGTCTACAATATATTCCCAGCCTGTGTGTCGGTCATGGTTTTGATCCTGAGCTCAAACCACCAAGCCTCATTAGCAGATCATTCTTACTGCAGTAACTGACACCATAATTAATAATGCAACCCCACTCGCTCTTTTACCACCTCTCTTGTCGTGCCTACAGATCTTAGAGCACGGGATATTGCGTTGTCAGCCCTGAGTCCCCTCCAACACATTTCTGTGATGGCAAAAATGTCACACTTCCCCATTTCACCTCGTTCCGTTATCACATCTGTTGATCCGATAATATTCCCAGCATTAAGGTAAAGGACATCCATCCAGGAATATAACACCTGGAATACTCTATAACGCGGCGTTCTTTAGTCATTCATTGTTTGTTCTCAAGCTGCCCAATTCATGAACAAAACTGTTACTCTGGGAATGAATGAATATTTGTTGAATTGTAATTTCTCTTTTAATAAATGTATTCATCAAATGTAACTTTCCAGAACTAAATAGTCAGCTCCACATGCAATGAATTTCTGCTGATTAATCCCCTGTTCTGTGTGCAGAGAGGAGAGCTCTAAGTGATGGAGAAAGCGAGAACTGCAGGTACTGGGGATCAGAGTCGAAACGTTTGGCGCTGGTAAAGCACAGCCAGTCGGGCAGCACCTGAGAAACAGGAGAGTCAAAGCTTTGGGCTTCAGCAGTTCATCGGGAAGGCATTGGTGCCTTCCCATGTTTTCCATTCCATGATTGACAGGATATTTGGAACCATACGTGTTCCAGAAGGCAGCACTTTATATAGCCCTGAAATGGAAAGCAGTCAGTTTATTTAGACAGGGAGTAGACATTTTGAGGTGAAGTACAGATTGATTGACGTACAAACATAAGAGTAGATAAATCCCCTGGGTCAGACGGAAAAAAGAACCCGAGGTTACGACAGGAAGAGATTTCTGTGCCTTTGGCGATGATCTTTACATCCTCACTGTCGACTGAAGTAGTGACAGATTATTGGAGGGCAGTAAATGTTACTCCTTGTTCAAGGAAGGCTCTAGGGATAATCCTGAGAATTACAGACCAGTCAGTATTGGGAAAAGTATTAGAGGGGTTTCTGAGAGACAGAATTTATGATTACTTGGAAAATCATAGTTTGATTAGAAATAATCATCATGGCTTTGTAAGACGCAGGTCATGCCTCACAAATCTTACTGCATTCTTTGAGGATGGGATCAAACACATTGTGGAGGAACAGGGTGATCTTGTGGTCCATGTCATAGCTCCCTCAGTGTTGCCACCCAGTTTGATAAGGTTGTTAAGAAGGTATATGATGTTTTCATTAGCAGGAGGATAGAGTTTAAGAGTTGCAAGGTTATGCTGCAGCTCTATGGAATCCTGCTGAGATCACACTTAGAATATTCTGATCAATTCTGGTCACCTAATTATAGGAAAGAAGTGGAACGTTTAATGAGGGTGCTGAGGAGATTTATCAGGATGCTAACAAAGAAGAGTTCAGGGTTTTTCTCATTGGAGCAAAGAAAGTTGAGAGATGACTTGATAGAGATGTATAAGATGACGAGAGGCAAAGATAGTGTGGATAGCCAGAGACCGTTTCTCCTGGTGGAAATATCTATCACGAGGGAGAAAACCCTGAAGGTAATTGGAGGAAGGTTGAGTGGAGATGTCAGAGGTAGGTTCCTTACACAGAGAATGATGGATGGGTGGAACGTACTGCTGGCAACTGTAGCAGAGTCAGCTGCATTGGGGATATATTAACCGACTATTAGATATGCAAATTAATGATAGTATAATGAAGGGTATGTAGGTTAGTCTGATCTTAGAGTAGAATAACGAGTCGGCAAGACACCAAGGCTCAAAGGATCTGCACTGTGCTGTACTGTTCTATGTTTCATGTTTCACCAACTTGTGGATTCTTATCAATTGTTGAATGTGTGAGGGAGTGATGTGTGTCAGATCAGGAAGCTTTGTAGGGGCGCTAGGACAAGATGTCCACACATGGTGTGCATTCCTAGTCACCTGAGTACCAGTACAATATGTGTGTGACGATCTACACCAGACAGAATCCGTCAAGTTCAGTTATTAACGTGATATTGGACTTGCCATTTGCTGCTGTCTTCTTCAGATATATTTTGTTGGGTGACCCATGTATTAATTTTTGCCCATCAACAGAGATGTACAATTTTATTTTGATACTGGTGAATGTGAAGGTGACATTTATTGGACACAGTTTTAGAAGTTTCTTTGCGAGACACAATGTGCTGCAGAATACTGTCAACTTGTTAACATCTTCGCCCAGTGCCTGGTCCAGGTCGCAGATGCTTGGAGTCTGGGAGGCAGGCCAGATGCCATCACAATAAGTAACTTGTGCGATGTGATTCTGACACTCCATGTACATTCATCTGCCCCCGGGCAAGGCTCAGATCGAAGATGGAGTCGAAATAATTTGTTGTGAAATATTGTTTGAATGACTACCCTGACCCAGGTGTAAGCTCTCTGGATTCATTTAAGAGCAGAACAATGTCTTACCCAGTATCACTGGCAGCTGTGACTGAATTCAAATATTTCAAAATCTTTTTTCAATGTAGGTTATGATTGCAAGCTGATCTGGAAAAAATCAATTATTTGCTATGTTCGTGAATTGTGATACACAAAAATGTGAAATATCATTATTCAACCAAACAATAATTGCATCATCTCTGAAAACAATTAAGTTGATGTTATATTTATGGAACTAAAATATACTTTCCTGCCAACATTTTATGATACAAAAATAAAGAACATATATTTTATTTAATATCGAACAAAGAACATGTTATCTGACTATAGTGGTGATCACAATTACATATTTTTGGATACATGAACACCAACTAAGCACAAAAGGGCATCATCCTCTCTCACTAGTATCCTCACATATAGGATGAGGAAGGACACCACTTCGACTGGGACAACACATCCATCCTCGGACAAACCAAATAGAGGCACGCACGACAATTCCTAGAAGCATGGCATTCCAACCAGAACTCTATCAATAAAGACTTCAACTAACACCCCTGAGAAAACGAACATGACATGCCTTCACCAAAGCAAATAACATCACCACAGGAAATGACAACACCAATCAAAGGAAACCCAAACATAATAAATAGAAAGCGGGAATTTTCAGCATTGGTTCGCCTGAGGCCCACTGAAGATGAAGATGGTGTAACATCTGGAAATGAACCTCCCAGCTCAACGAGCAAACCTACATCCAAAACCTCAACCTGAGCTACAAATCTTCTCAAAACTGGCTACAATTACATACTCATTGTCAAAAATCACACATCACCAGGTTATAGTCCAACAGGTTTAATTGAAAGCACACTAGCTTTCGGAACGACGCTCCTTCATCAGGTGATTGAATACTCATTGTCAGTATTCAAATGAATACATCGTCGCTCCAACATTTGGAAAGTCGTTGGCTTCTGCATGGTTGTATTTTTAGAGTGAGAAAACGAATGAACCGTCAAATATAAATAGTATTCTTTTACATTTATATATAATCGTTCAGTTTAACTTCTCACTAAATGTGCGAGCTTCAGCTCTTTACCAACAATTGCAAAATGACAATAATTCTACATTAACAGAGAATATTAGTTTAAATACATGATTTGTGTTATTAAATTGAAGTGGACAATCATTTGAAACCTTGCAATATTTAAAATGAATGGTATTTAATGTGAAATGTGAAAAAAAACGATGAACATACATCCGTGTGAGTGAACAGTCAAACATTTTCAGAGTTCTGTGGCAAAGAAAGGAAATATTTGTCTTATTTCTAGGGATGCAAGATTTAAAATATTCATGTGCTGACTACTAATTAGACTTTATCATCAAGATGACCTTGCAATACTTGCATTTTAAATGGTTATGCTGCAGAAAAATGATCAAATATTTGCCAACCTTTACAACTGGAAATAATCTGATACTGGCTTTGACTTGCATTTTTACATGAAAGAGTGCAGAACTTTAGTATAGACAAGGAGGCTATTGGGCCACTGTGTATGCATCAGCTTGTGAAATGTCTCCCAAATCCTCCCATTTGCCACCTCTATCAATTTTGCCCTTTAAATTCGGAACATTCAAATATATATCCAGTTCCCTCATGAGTCTTCATTCACAAATCTCCCAGGTAGGGCATTTCAAATCCTAAGAAATCTCTCAATAAAGAACTTTTGCCTTATCTCACTCCGAGGTCTTGTGCTGACTATCTTGAAACTATGATGCTGTAATGCCAGCTAAGAGAAACGGAGTACTCCTATTTTACCCTGTTTTTCTCATAATTTTGATCACTGCAATAAGTTCACAAGTTCGTCTGTTCTGATCAATGAAGAGTAACTTCATGTCTCGAAATTCATGCAACCTAACCTTAAACTAATACTTTCATTCCACTTATCATTCTTTTTATTTATAAGGTCACTGGTATTCTTCTGCAAAGGAAAGAAGGGTGTGTGTTTCTGTTTGTGTATGTGTGTGTCAGTGAGAGAGCGAGAGAGTGAGAGAGAGACAGAGAGAGAGAGAGAAAAAATCAATTATCTGTAATATCTGAATTACACCCGGTGCCTCGTGTAAAAGAGGTAAGGATTAGGAAGGCAGTATAGATTAACATATGGTTAAACAGCTAGTTCAGGGGTGAGGGTGTCATATTTCTGGATCAGTGGGCCCTCTTCCAGGACAGGTGGGAGCTTTCATATATGGACAGATTGCATCTTAACTGGAGGAGCGCCAACATCCTGGTGGGGAGGTTTTCTAGTGCAGATTGGGTGGATTTAATCTAATAAACAAGGAGGCTGGGAAACAAAGCAGCAGGTCAGGAACTGAGCAGAAGGTAGAGGTGAATAGGACATCAGATACGGCCAGTCTCGTGACAATGCTGCGAGAAGTATTCAAATCAGTCCAAAATGTGAGTTCGAGCATAGAATAAATAATAGAGGTGTTTATCAGAGATTAACAAATGAAGATGGAATGTTTGGGGGACGTGAAGGAGTGAGGTGTGTGAGATCAGAAAGCTCGTACTCAAGAAAACATTAAAGGGAAAAAACAAATCAAAAAAACTTATTTTAAAACCTTAGGCTTAAAAGCACACAGTATTTTGAATAAAATTGATGAGAAGGCAGTAGATACAGAGATAAATGGGCATGACCTGGTAAGGACGATTAAAACATGGTTACAGGAAGATCAGGACTGGACAGTGAACTGTCCATGGTTACTCGGTATTCCGAAAGGATAGACATAAATGTAAAGGAGGTGGAATTGATGTATTGGATAAGGATGATATCAAGGCTATATTAAGAAATTACATTGGCATGAGGGAACAAAATGAAATCAGTCCAGGTGCAAATAAAAAGCAAGGGAAGAAACCTCTTTGGAAGAGTAATTTTCAGCCACGGTCACCCCAAAGTACTTCTGATGTCGGAAATAATGAGGGTTCGTGACAAGTTAACAACGCTGGGCTAAACGTGCATATTGAATCAATTAACCAACTTGGCAAAGGGTAGGCTCCAAGTACAAATCGTAGAGTGTATGAAGGATTATTTGTGAGAGCACATGTTATGGAACCAACCAGAGAGCATGCTACTTTAGATTTGACATAAGGAAGGAATCAAAAACGATCTTGCAGTTAAGGATCCTCTTGGAAAGAATGACCACAACATGCAGTCGTTGCTATCTCAGATTGAAAGAGTGAGAACAGAGTTACATACAAGATCCTTAATTTTGGGCAATGATACTTACAGTGGTCTAAGGTAGGTGTTGGTGTGGAGCGTGGGGGGGGGGGGCGTGCGTGGGAACAGTCAAAGGCAGAACAGATGAATACATTTGGCAAATACTTAAGGGGATACTAAATACCTCTCAATTAATTCATATTCGTGAGACAAGAGGAATTGCATGACAGAGAAAAAATATCCATGTCTAGATAATTAAGTTAATGCCAGCATGAGGGCAAAAACTAGGGCAAATCATACTGCAAAAGTCAGTCACGCTCTGAAGGATTGGGTAAGTCAGTGGCCTAGTGCATTACAGCTGAACAGTTCATCGAGAGACCCAGATATTGTTCTGGGGAGCTGGGTCCGAATCCTGCCACGGCAGATGTTGGAATTTGAATTCAAATTTGGGATTAACAAACGGATGGTGAACATGAATAGATTGTCAGGAGAAGCTCACCTGTTTCATTAATGTCCTATGGGGAAGGAAACTGCCCTCCTTACCTGGTCTGAGCGATATGTGATTCCAGACCCACAACAATGTAGATAACTCCTAACTGCCCTCTGGGAAATCAAGGATGGGCAATAAATGCTGGTCTACGCAGCAATGCCCTCTTACTGTGAATTAATGGAAACAAACAAAAAAAATCAGCAAAGAGTTAACAGATAACATTAAAAGAAGCTATGACAGGAAATGAACGGAAACATAAACACTGATACCAGTATCTTTCACTAGTACATAAAAAAGAAGCGCAGAGTGAAACTAAGTAAAGGCTTTTTGCAGGATGAAACTGACAAGGTAACAATGAGAAACTCAAAAATGGCAGAGACACAAAAACAATGCTTTCTATTTTCACAGACTACACCAAAAGCTGTAATTCCGACACAGGATCTTTTTTTGGGATTACTGCTGTTTGTCATTTTTATAAATGACCTAGATGAGGGCATAAAATGATATGGTAGTAAAGTTAATTATGATACGAAGGAGAAAGTGAGGTCTGCAGATGCTGGAGATCAGAGCTGAAAATGTGTTGCTGGAAAAGCGCAGCAGGTCAGACAGCATCCAGGGAACAGGAGAATCGACGTTTCGGGCATAACCCCTTCTTCAGGAATGAGGAAAGTTTGTCCAGCAGGCTAAGATAAAAGGTAGGGAGGAGGGACTTGGGGGAGGGGCGTCGGAAATGTGATAGGTGGAAAGAGGTCAAGGTGA
>NC_057717.1:27207335-27241471 GCF_004010195.1 Chiloscyllium plagiosum | reverse complement strand
GCCACAGGGTGGTTGGGTTGGTTGGTCCGGGTGTCCCAGAGGTGTTCTCTGAAACGCTCCGCAAGTAGGCGGTCTGTCTCCCCAATATAGAGGAGGCCACATCGGGTGCAGAGGATGCAATAGATGATGTGTGTGGAGGTGCAAATGAATCTGTGGCAGATATGGAAGTTTCCTTTGGGGCCTTGGAGGGAGGTGACAGGGGAGGTGTGGGCGCAAGTCTTGCACCTCCTGCGGTTGCAGGGGAAGGTGCCGGGAGTGGAGGTTGGGTTGGTGGCGGGTGTGGACCTGACGAGGGAGTCACGGAGGGAGTGGTCTACCCCCTCACCTCCCCAGTATGGGGAGAAAGCGGGAGAGTGATGCTGAGAAGCTTAACAGCTATGATCTAATGACGGAGCAGACTCAATGGCTGAAAGGCCAGATTTATGCTCCTATGTCTTCTGGTCTTATGGTTAAGGTTGGCTATCCTTATCCCTCACTGTAGATGCGTCCTGACTCTGACCTTATGATTTATAAAGACGCACGTTCCAATACTGATGACTGGCAATATCATTATCTCTCCCTCCAGTCGCAACTGCCATTTCCTCCAATTCTCTCTGATTCCTGTTTCCTCCCCAATGTCATAATCACACAGTAATTGAAGTCCAATAAATGATACTTCATCATAGTTCATTGACATCAATAACATCAACAGCATGACCCTCACTTGCCCCTTCTGATCCTCGAATAACAATCCGAATTGTATTTGTCACGTACAATTCTCTGTTAACATATCGATGCAGTTTGCCTGTTATAATCCATGTTTCCTTAAGCACATTTTCCCATCAGATTATGGACTATAAGTGTTCACTCATCAATATAATCAATGATCAATAATTTCAGGCTATAAGTTTCCATTTATAAATGGAGAAACTGGTTTATGTTCCAACAACCCTCTGTCATTAGTCTCATATCCAAGGCAGATTGAATGATTACAAAAAAAACATCTGCCATCTCCAACATCCCTTCCCTCAGTCACTCCCACATATCCCATGTTGAATGCGTAAATTTTAAACGTTATTTTGAATTTTAATAAAATTAATACTGAATTGAAAGGGGTTAACCGGAGCTATTTATTCACCGACTGAGATTATTGTCAATCTCTGTGGATTCTAATTATCCAAGTGGAGGTTTCCATCGTTAAATGATAAATAGGCTCTGTCAATGTATTATCCCATAGTGTGAGAGGGAGCATCACTGACAGCACTAACAGGAATCAGCAGCTCCAAATGGAAGGGAGGAGAGATCAGAATCTGAAAACATTACACTCGAATGTTCCAACAAAGGATCAGAATCTGAGAACATTGGACTGGAATGTTCCAACAATGGACAGGAGTTTATCCTTGCGTCTTTACTTTCTTTCTCAGCCTTGGATATCATTAGCATGGCGGATCCAGGAAATCCTTTGGATTATTCAAGTTGGTTACTATCCCATCCTCACTATAGTTGGTGTTCCTAGTAAGTTATTCTCTTTGACTGTTAAACTGGGTTGAACTGAATTTCTGTTCATGACATGTAAATTTTAGAAAATGGAAATCAATGTCTTCGGTTCCAATCAAAAAATCCTTTCCTTATAACATATATAAAGCAAATCACTATTTACAATTTACTCACTCGTATGCAAGAAGAAGCTAGACTGTTCCCAAACTCCATAACCCTTTCTGTCCTGCACAAATTTACATTTCCATATCCTCCCCAACCACCAATCCTTTCTAATACCACCCATCATGATATCCCAGTCTCCTCTTCAGGCTCAGTGCAATTTCTGAATGAACCATCGTTTGTGCTTTTGTTAAATCCGATACAGCTGTTTCTTCAAGTCTCTTCAATCCACGTGTCCATTACAAAATAATTGCACTTGAGATGTTTAACTTGTTCTCTGCCCAGAATCTGTCAGATGTAAGACAGTGTATAGTACTCAAGTCATTGACTCTTAACCTACTGCCATCGAATAATAATCCATTGATATCTCATGAAAAAAACTTGATATAATTAAAATGAAACCATTATCATTTGTGAGAAAAAGCCCATCTGCTTGCCTCATGTCCTTTTGAGATGTTAGTGGGTCATTGTTGCCTGGTTAGGTCTCCATGTGACTGCAATCCCACAGCAATGTAGTTTAATCTTTAATGTCCTGTGGAACAGCTGAACCAGCCACTCAGTTTCATATCGGTATAACATGCTGGCAGGACCAGGGCTGCACATATCCCGTGAGGGAAGAACAAAAGGAAAGATAGCTCCTTCCTCTGCCTGTTTACCATATTCCGACAGCTCAATTCCATTCAGGCAGGTGACCATTCCTTGTTTTAGGTGTATTCTATATCTTTGAAGTTCTTCAAAAGAGTGATGTTCATTTCCATGTTTGGTGTTGGATTTATTGATGTTGATGTACAGACGTAAGGAACTTGTAAATTTCACGTCAGTCTCAGGGCATAGAGAAGGAATGGCATTTTCGCACCACCGGAAAGAAACAGAGACGGCAAAGTGAGGGAAGGGAATTATTGTGATAATCTCGGAGAGTATTGTTGAGGCAGTATTTAGGGTATTGTGGGCAGATTTTCTCTCCTTGATATGGAATGATCTCCTCGTCACAGAGAGAGTGTGAAAGAGTGTCAACAGACGAATCACGAGGATCATGGTACCATGAGGAGTGAGTGAGATTAATCTGTAGCGCTGTGAGAGAATAAGAGGTGATTGCGTTGAAATTTGAGGGGAATGGACAATCACTCATTATGTTCTAAACAGACACTATGAACGTGATAAATTCCATTGTTTGATTTTTTACTCAGTTTACAATTCTCGATAGTTTAAGTGCCTCTGAGTACGTTTCCCCTACTTCAGCCCCACTCTCCATGTCGATTGACAGAGACAGGTTCAATCTTTGCATCCAGTCTCCCCATATTAATACAGTGCATTCGGTGTGTGATTCTGCACTGAATGTCATGTTATCCACAATCCCGACAGCAGCCACAATAACTTCACTCTAAAATAGTTAACTATTCCCAACAGCTTCTGTCCTCGATGGAGAACATGGGTCTGTCTTCTCGGAGGTGGAAGATGCCTCCTTGATATATCGCACCAATATGTGCTTCTCTCCTCACTACCAGGACACCATGTTAATATAGCACACGTTCAACATGCAATGGGGCCATGAGGAACATCATGGAGCCGTCTCTGTTTGCAGTCTCTGCTCCATTGGTTTGTCACTTTGGAGCATCAATTACAACCTCCTATTCACCCATAAGCCCTTGAGGAGATGAATGTTCTCGCCCTGGTCGCATGGAACACGTTCAAGGCTCTGATTGGACTTTGCACGTTCCTGTTTAGCAGTTAGATGCACTGACCAGACTGCTTCTTTTCCTGTGGAACAGGCAGAAGGGTTGAATTGTTTGTCTATCATCTTGTTCATTCGTTTTGATGGACTGAATGACTCCCACATACCCATATGCAACCACTTTGAGATGCTGATTGAGCTCCTCTTTTAGCTGTGGAAATGTGCAGTGTCTGGCCGTGCTGTTACATGAATGTTACCGACACTTTAACAGCACAAGCTTGAACGTTGCCCTGGTCTTGCTGCTTCGGGACACAGACTGGTTCAGGGGCTGACAGTGGACAAAATGTTCTGAAAATTGTCTGATCTTCAGTGACCATCACAACTTCTGATCTTATGGTGTTGGAAAGGATTGATGCAGCAGCTGGAGTGTTTGTGCGAAGGAAGCTCCCCTAAGGATCTCCGGAAGTGATGTACTGGGACTGAAAGGATTGATGTCCACAAACCACGCATATCTTCCGTTGTGCTACGTATGACCCCAACCAGAGGAGATATTGTGTTTGATGCCCACTAAACTTAATATAGTCAGCGTTCCTTCACACCATCCTGAGCCAACTCCTGCCTTGATGTCAGGGTCTGTCACTCTTAGCTGGGCTCCTGTGTTCACCTCTTTTGAACATATCAATAGATTATTGTGTCTGTGTGGGGAATGTTTTCTTCTCACAGAGAGTAGTGAATGTCAGGAACTATCTGGACTAGCGAGTCCAGGGAGCGAGATCGCTGAAAATATTTACAGAGGAGGTAGATTGGTTTTTGCCCACTATCATTGAGTTGAACGGTGTGAAGAATTGGGAATTGAATGGAGTTGATGCCGACAGTGGATCAGCCATGATGGTATACAATGGCACAACAGGATTGACTAGCCGAATTACCTCATCCTGTTCCTTATGTGCTCATATCCTGGAACTGGAAAGTTAATGGTTGCAATTTTCCTGAATGTTGCAGTCAGACAGATCAAAGTATTTGTGTATCATTTCTGAGCGATGTCTGTAGGCTGTATTCACAGTGAATCCGGGTCCACTACATGACCAACAAATGAAGCACAAGTTGCAGAGAGGAAGCTTCTGAAAAGAGACAAGAGTCTTTCGAACCCAGAGTGGATTTCCAAATAACATTTTCCAACCCACACCAAGCTGCGTGTGTCAGTCTGGAGGGACTGAATTATATCCTATGTAACTGTGGACCAGGTATTTGGAGCAAGTGGCCTCCATCTGCTCCTGGGCTGGGCTGAATAGAATATTGGAACATTTTAGTGAGGAGCAGGAGTGGGTTGTTAACCACTTTGCCACTGCTGTACCAGGCACTAAGTTCGTGGCTGATCTGGTTGTGGTCTTAGAAGCACTTTTCTGTATGCACCATTTTCCTTCATTCAATTCTCTGTTCAATGCAAACACCTAGACATCACAAACTTCTGGGAAATGGAATTCGCACTTGTACAGCTCTTTCAGAATTTCTCATTCGTGTTCCATCCAATGTTACAGGGTCACTGATTCATTTTGCAGTCACACACCTCCACTGGTTAAAACAAATTTAAAAGTTTAGTGATAAGGCCAATAATATTAGTGTCAGCCTGGCTCATCTTCTAGAAAAATGTCACAAACACACAAATGTGCAGCTTCATGCATACATGAACACACACATTTTAAGACAAAAAAATAAAAATGAAAACTTTCCAGAGTTTCATAATGGCTGAAATCGTCACAAATGGAAATATGACCGAATGTCCCAAATGTTATTCTGTCCTCTGAAGTTCTTCCGCTCACACAAGCTGCTGGTAATGGGAGATCTCCCCGGAGCAGTTGGATTTGGTTCAATTCGCTATGCATCAGATAGTGGAAAGATGCCAAAGAAACTTTCATCAGGAAACCTCCACGATTGGTAAAGATGACGCATGTTTTTTTTCTCTTGTCAGGCGGAACAAAATGAGGGGGGGCGGTGGGGGGGACTAGGCTGCTGCTTCTGAGGCAGGTAACATTTTTCTCCCTCCCTGTGTTAAAATATGCAATAAAGCCAACTGAACACCAAAAAGAACCACGTGTGATTTCCTTGAACATTCTCTGGAATGGATGATAAGGTGCTATATGCAAATGCATCGTTACTGCTGTTGTGCATAGTGCCTTTCCTTAGCAACTAAAAAAAATCCCAGCTATATAATTTGATGGCATGTTTACATGTGTCTGCATAATTTTAAGAAATCGGTTAATGTCTTTATTATACCCGCGTTAAAATCAATGTTATGACAGAGTGTGAAGCCCTTCATTATGATTCTGTTCGCCGAGATTGGAATTTGTGTTGCAGATGTTTCGTCCCCTGTCTAGGTGACATCCTCAGTGCTTGGGAGCTTCCTGTGAAGCGCTTCACTGATGTTTCCTCCGGCATTTATAGTGGTTTTGCAAATCCCATGCAAGGACTGCACAAAACACTACATAGGACAAACAGGAAGACAGCTAACGATCCGCATCCATGAACACCAATTAGCCACGAAACGACTCGACCAGCTATCCTTAGTAGCAACACACACAGATGACAAGCAACATGAGTTCAACCGGAACAACATTACCATTATAGGATAAAGCAAACAGAGAACAGCCAGGGAATTTCTAGAGGCATGGCACTCATCCACAGAGTCAATCAATAATCACATTGACCTGGACCCAATATACCGGCCACTGCAGCGGACAGCTGGAACTGACAACCGGAATCGGCAGACACAAACCACTATAAATGCCGGAGGAAACACCACAGAAGCGCTTCACAGGAGGCTCCCAAGCACTGAGGATGTCGCCTAGACAGGGGACGAAACGTCTGCAACACAAATTCCCAGCTCGGCGAACAGAACCACAACAACGAGCACCCGAACTACAAATCTTCTCCCAAACCTTGAAGCCCTTCTGCTAATTTATACCAGACACACAGAAAAATCACCTCACCTCATAGTCTGTAGAAGTGTGAGTGACAAATAACGACCAAAGCCCACTATGTATAGAAAACAAAAAAGTTTATTCTTTAAATCCAAGAAAAAAAGGGACCGTCGATTTTCCTGTGAATCTTCCTCTGTAGGTTTTCCTGGGTCTTTTCTTCGGTCTTCTGCTGCACAGATTTCATAGAAACAAGTACCTTACAGAAAGCGATTCTGCAGGCAGTCTGCATTTGTTAGTGCTCTTTGCCGCTCTGGCTCACTGTTCAAAATGTCCGATTTTATACCACGAAACACCAACTTTTCTCATTGGTTTTATATCATTAAAATTCAAATTTAATAATACTCAGCTCAGTTATTTGTTTCAGCCAAATTTTACTTTTTAAAAACTTTTCTGCACACTCTGTGCTTGTTAAGTCCTTGCCAGCTTTCACTCTCTTTAAAAGGTACAGTACACGCCTATGCATTCATGACAATCAATACGTTTTATTCTTAAAATGTTTTCCGTAGTTTTAAACACCCTAACATGAGAAAATATGTATCCAGGTATTTTTTTCTCAAAATCGTGTATGGTTCAAAAGGATTTCGCATCCAATACCTAAACTGATAATTCTTCACATCTAAAGACCTCCCAGGACCGTGCATACAGGGAGGAGGAGAGGCATGTTTCGGGCACATTCCTGATGAAGGGCTTATGCCCGAAACATTGACTTTCCTGCTCCTCTGATGCTGCCTAACCTGCGTTTCCAGTGCGATACTTTTCGACTCTGACCTCCAGCATCTGCAGTCTCACTGTCCAGATGCAGTAAAACAATGCTACGATTAAACCCGATACACTTTCCCAGAAACAACATCATTTCAAACCACTTGCTACATCTGCAGACTAACTTCATGGATAGGAGCAGCAGTTGGCCATTCAGCTGCACCATTCAGAATGCTCATGGCTGATCCGAGTGTGTCTGACCACCCATCTCCGGTCTGTCCCCAATAAACATTGACTCTCCTGTCCAGTAAAGATCACTCGAGCTCAGCCTTGAATATCTTCAATAATCGCGTCTTTACTGCTCTCTGAGGAAAAGGGCACCACAGATAGCACAACACTAAAGGGAAAGGAACATCCTTATTTCATTGCAGGACCCGTTATTTTAAAACTGTGTTCACCTAACATCAAATTGCCACCTCTTTTGAAACATAAGGACAGAATACTTAGGAATCGTCACAGACTATAAAGTCCTGTAAACCTGTCCAACATTACCACTGACTCTTTCCAATCAAGTATGTATTAAACTCATTCTCCACTCCTGTCCCAGGAAGAGAATATCAGATAGCATAACCCACACGAGCATTAAAAAAAGGAGCAGAATTAGGCCATTCTGCCCATCGAGTCTGAATGCCATTTAATAAAGGCTGAGAGGTTTGTCAACATCATTCTCCTGGCTTCTCTCTGTAACCCTTGGTACCCTTATTCATCAAAAACCTATCTATCTCTAGTGTCTGTGTTTTTTTGTGTCCGTCTGCGTACGCGTCTGTTTGTTCATGTGTTTGTGTGTCTGTGTATTTGTGTGTATACATTTGTTCTTCCGTGCATTAGCCTCTGCGTTTTATCTGTTTAAGTCTGTTTATGTGTGACAGTGTATGTCTCTGTATGCCTCTACATGTGTGCGGGTCCATCTCAGTACATGTGTTGTGAGTGTTAGTATATTGAGTTGTTTACATATATCTCTAAGTACTTCTCTGTCTGCATCTTTCTGCAATGAGATATCTGTTGTTTTGGGAGGGAAATAAATAGCAGAACAGACAGAACGGTTAAAGTGAGTATTGCCCTCCACAAAACATTGTTTCTTATTCAGTTGGTTGGACGTGGATATTATAGAATCTCCATACGATTCACTCGGTCCCCTCCGGCTCATGCTAGAGTCCTCCCAACATGGCGGGAACAGGGGGGAAAGGGAACGGATAAAGGACATTCCACCAACCGGCTTGGCCCTTTCTGTCTTGTTCCAGGCTGTTTATCCTGGAATGGAGAAAGGGAATAGGGTAATGAGCTGTTCGTACTGTTGTAGGTGGTGGTGGTGGGGGAGAGGGTTGCTGAATGGTGAGGTGTCTGGATGGAGTCAGTCCACAGTGCAGAATCCATAAGGTGTTATTGGTGTGAAGGTATTGCATAGGCGACAGACAAAACAATGGAAGGAAGCTGCTGAATTCAACAGTGAGAGTGGTTATACATGAACTTTATTTGGAGGTAGAGCGTGAGCCTTGTTCGGTGGTAGGTGCTGTAAAAGATATACAGTGAGTGTGAGGGAGCAGAGAGAATACGGTGACACTTAACCTGGCAGAACAAGGATACAGAATCTCCTGAATTGCTGGACATTTTTTCAGATCATCTCAACTTCGAGGTGAGCCTCAATGAACGTCTTCTCTAAGTCTGTCACTAATAATGCCACCGGCCCTGTCCCTCAGATCCCACAGAATCGGTTTGGGAGGATCTTAGCAATGAGAAACAAGCATTGGTGTGTTCTGCCGTGCAAAATTGTCGTGCAATTGTTGTATATCTTATGCTGTGGAAAATTGGTGTTGTTGGTGCTGCAGTAATATTGAATTATCTCAAATTATATCTAAACTGCGTAAACTAAGTGACTGCTAATGCTGTGAAAAATAAATTCCAGAAGTGTGTATCAGGATGTTGTGATCCAAACTAGAGAACAAGGTGAGTTTGCATTTGGTGATGTGTGCTCAGAAGGACTAATTCATAACCTTGTTCTGAGGAGAAGTGACATTAATACGTTGCATTTTACACAGCATCTGCATGTAATATCGATTTTTGAACATGATGGTCAAACATAATGGAAACCTGGAGGCTGGAGGGTTAAGTTCACTCCAGTGAATTGGGAAAGTACAATATGGCATTCAGTTGGAGACAAGCAATGGTTGTCATAGTCATAGAGTCCTAAAACACAGAGGCAGAACTTTTGTTCCAAACCAGTCCATTCCGACCAAAATATGCATTCACCCTAACTCCATTTCCCTGCCATTGCCGCGTTTCCATCTAATCCTTTCCTATCCGGGTATTTGTCCAAATTCCTTTTAAATGTTGTTAATGTAACCCCCTCAACCACTGGCTGCTAATTCCATATGTGTACCAGCCTCTGTGTAAAAAAGGTTGCCCCTCAGGTTCCCTTTTGTTCTTTCCTCTCTGACCTTAAACAATGTCCTTTAGTCTATGATTCACAACACTGGGAAAAAGATTGAGTGCGTTCGCTCTATCAATGTCTCTCATGATAATATATACTTCTGTAATATATCGTCTCAGTCTTTTACACTCTAAAGAAAAATTATCTAGCGTGTACAAACTCTCCCTATAACTCAACGATTGAGTACTGGCGATATCCTTGTGAATTTCTTCTGCACTCTTTCTAATTTCATCACATCCTTCTTGGAGAAAATTGAACAAAACCGAACACAGTACTCCAAGCGCAGCCTCACCAACATCCTGTATAACTGCAACGTTGTTGTTCAATACCCCAACTTTGATGTTCAATTCCCTGACTAATGAATGCCAGTGTGCCAAAAGCATTCTTCACTGTCGTCTACCTGTGACTCTACTTTGAGAGTACCGTGCACCTGAATTCCAAGGACCCTCTGTTCCACTGCACTCCTTAAGGCCCAACCATTCACCATGATACTCCGACCTAGATTTGATTTTCCAAAATGCAAGACCTCACATTAACCTATATTAAACTCCATTTGCCATTTCTCGACCCAGTACCCCAGCTGATCAAGGTCCTGCTGCAATTTCTGATAACCTTCCCCACTGTCCACGAAACCGCCTATTTTAGTGTTATCAGCAAAATTATTAATCATGCCTTGTATTTTCTCAACAAAATCATTGAGAGAGATAACAGCAATGGTCCCAGCACAGACCCCTGAGGCACTCCACTTGCCACAGGCCTCCAGTCCGACAAGCATCCTTCCACTATTACACTCTGGTAACTACCATCAAGCCAATTGTGTGTTCAGTTTTCCAGCTCCCTCTGGATTCCATGTGATCGAACATTTCAGAGCAGCCTAACATGTGGAACCTTGGGGCGACACGGTGGCTGAGTGGTTCGCACTGCTGTCTCACAGCGCCAGGGTCCTGGATTTAATTCCCGCCTCATCCAACTGACTGTTTAGAGTTTGCACATTCTCCCGTGTCTGCGTGGGTTTCCTCCCATAGTCCAAAGATGTGCACGCTAGGTGAATTGGTCATGCTAAATTGCCCGTAGTGTTAAGTGCATTCGTCAGGGTGGGTTGCTCTTCGGACGGTTGGTGTGGACTTGTTGGGCCGGAGGGCCTGTTCCCACAATGTAGGGAGTCTAATCTAATTTAAAGGCTTTCCGAAGTCTATGCAGACTCCGTTTGTCACCCTACCCTCGTCAACATTCCTGGTCAGTTCATCAAAGAACTCTAAAAATTAGTAAGTTTTGATCTCCCATGCACAAAGCCGTGCTGACTATTCCGTGTCTTTCCAAATGTATGTATTTCTTATCACAGAGTCTTCTCAAGCAACATACCTATCACAGTTGTGAAGCAAACTGGTTTATAGTTCCCATGTTCTTTGTTGCAGCTCTTCTTGTGTAAAGGCACAACATTCGCTTCCCACCAGTCTGCGGTGACTTCACCTGTGGCTAACGATGATGCAAAATTATCAGCCAGGCCTCCCGCAATTTCTTCTCTCCCCGATTGCTGTGTTCTTGGATATATCTGGTCAGGACCAGGAGATCTAAAGAAATATTGCATAGTCTGAAAAATACGTCTATTTTTTTTTAATGTGCAATTATCAAAGATAGGGGAAGTGACTTAATGATGGTTAACATAACAAATAAAAATTATATTAATCATAGGAAGTGACTTCAGAAGAATTTCAGACATGTGAAAACGTGAGGATACTCAGACATTTGTCTGTGTGGAGTTTCCAATGCTCCCCCTGTTTCCTGTTGGTTTCCTCTGGGTGGTCCGGTTTCCTCCCACAATCCAAAGATCTGCAGGTTAGGTGAATTGGCCATGTTAAATTGCCCCATAGTGTTCAGGGATGTGTGCGTTAGGTGCATTAATCCGGCGTAAACGTAGAATCGTATGGAAATGGGTCTGCGTGGGTTCTTCTTCGAAGGGGCAGTGTGGAACTGCTGGGCCCAAGGGCCTTTTTCACAATGGAGAGAGCACAAAATCTGCATAAATCTACAATCTGTATTTCAAAGAAAATAAAATAAAGCAAGGTCAAATAGGAAATTGTGTAATAGGGAGAGGAGAATATATTGTTGAAAACAGGGAAATGGCCGAGATATCAACCAAATACTTTGCATCTGTCTTCATGGAGGAAGAGCCCGAAAATCACCCAGAATTACCAAATGATCATATGGAACTTGTGACACGAAAGACATAAAGTCAATTTATGTCAGTAAAAAGGTAGTACGTGAACCTGTAGCTGGATTGCACATTTCTAGGTCTGACAAACCAGATGTACTTCACATCAAAATATTAGCAATAAATCAGGAAGAGAATTATTAACTGTGCAGTCCATGACTGTGTTTTATTTTCCTGCTCTTTGTGCAGAGGCCAGATGCCATTGTACATGAATGGAAGGAAGTAAAAGTGTTCAAAGAATTGTAGGCAAATGGAAAAGATCCGCGCATCTGCAACAGAAGAGGAGACAGTGAAGAGAACTGCAGACCAAATAACTTGACATCTGTAAGAAAACCGTTGGAATCTACTACATACCACGTGATGTTCGATATTTAGAAATTAGCAGCAACATTCGAGAGTAACAGCATGTATTTCTGACAGAGAAACATGCTTGACAAACTTCAGAATTATTTGAAATTGTTTTTTACAGCATAGATAATGGGGAACCACTAGAATTGGCATATTTGAATTTTCAGAAGGCTTTCGATAAGAACTCACACAGTGAGTTCGTAAAAATATTAATGTGAAAGGCATTTTGAGGAATATATGTAAGTGGAAAGTTAAAGTTGTGTTCGCCTTCATTTAAGGGAATTAGAATATAGATGGAAGGACATGTTGAAGCAGTTTCACAGCGTGTTGGTGAGACTGGATTTGGAGTATTGTGTACAGTGTTGGTGACTCAATCTGAGAAAGAATATACTGACCGCAGAGGAAGTGCAATGGACATTCCCCAGAATAATCCCTCAGATGGCGAGATTGAGAGGTGACTGCAGTGAAATTTAGAAAATTCACTGAACATATTACAAGTTGGAAATAAACAAACTGTTTCTCTGGCTGCCTAATCTACGTTTAAGGCAATAATGGCAGGATAAAGGACAGGCCATTTAAAATAGAAATAAGAAACAACTCCATCACTTGAAGGGGACTGACTAACACAGGGGCATGGAAACTTGCTGGCAGGGTAAGATTATGGAGGATCCCCAGGTATTCTGCAGGTGTATTAAGCGGCACAGTGGCTCAGCAGTTAGCACTGCTGCCTCACATCAACAGGGTCCCAGGTTCAATTCGCACGTTAGGTGACTGTCTGTGTGGGTTTCCTCCGGGTGCTCCAGTTTCCTCCCACAGTCCAAAGATGCGCAGTTCACGTGAATTGGCCATGCTGAATTGCCCATGGTGTTAGTTGCATTGGTCAGAGGGAAATGGGTCTGGATGGGCTACTCTTTATGGACTGGTTGAGCCGAAGGACCTGTTTCCACACTGTAGGGAATCTAATCTTATAGAAAAGGGAACAATTCGCACTCATCAATGACTTGCCAAATTGCATCCAAATCAACTTAGTGTTAGCATACAGAGCATGGTGTTAGAAGGCTGCGTGTGTCACTGGTGATTGATATTCAAAAGTGCACCACAGGGATCAGTGCGGTGCCCTTATTATTGGTAATTCGGAACTGCCAATGTTGGACTGGATAGAACAAAGTTAAAAGTCAGATAACACTAGATTATAGTTGTTGTGGTTCTGTTTGCCGAGCTGGGAATTTGTGTTGCAGACGTTTCGTCCTCTGTCTAGGTGACATCCTCAGTGCTTGGGAGCCTTATGTGATGTTTCCTCTGGCATTTATAGTGGTTTGATCTGCCGTTTCCGGTTGTCAGTTCCAGCTGTCCGTTGCAGTGGCTGGTCGATTGGGTCCAGGTCGATGTCCTTATTGATTGAATCTGTGGATGAGTGCCATGCCTCTCGGAATTTACTGGTTGTTCTCTGTTTGGCTTGTCCTATAATAGTAGCGTTGTCCCAGTCGAACTCATGTTGCTTGTCATCTGCGTGTGTGGCTACTAAGGATAGCTGGTCGAGTCGTTAATCTAGTGTTATCTGACTTTTAACTTTGTTCTATCCAGTCCAACATTGGCAGTTCCGAATTACCAATAATAAGGGCACCGCACTGATCCCTGTGGTGCACTTTTGAATATCAATCACCAGTGACACACGCAGCCAGGGAATACCGAGAGGCATGGCACTCATCCACAGATTCAATCAATAAGGACATCGACCTGGACCCTTTCGACCAGCCACTGCAACGGACAGCTGGAACTGACAACCGGAAGAGGCAGAGACAAACCAGTATAAATGCTGGAGGAAACATCACAGAATAGCTTCGCAGGAGGCTCTCAAGCACTGAGGATGTTCCCGAGACAGGGGACGAAACGTCTGCAACACAAATTCCCAGCTCGGCGAACAGAACCACAACAACGAGCACCCGAGCTACAAATCTTCTCCCAAACTTTGCACAAGATTACAGTCCAACAGGTTTATTTCACGGCAGCAGCTTTCGAAGCGCATCATCACCTGATGAAGAAGCAGCGCATCGAAAGCTAGTGCCTCTGAATAAAACTGTTAGACTATAACCTGGTGTGATTTTGTAACCTTAAAAACGATTAGCCAGTTGGTTGGAAATGAGGAGGAAGATCTAAATTTACAGGAAGATGTAAGTGGAACGGTCAGATGGGCAGATCAATGACAGACGGATTGTAACCCTAATAAAGGCGATGATTAAGGGTAGTATTAAATGAATGGCAGCACACTAGGAAGCTCAGCAGGTGTTTCTCCACACATCTCTGAATAGGGTATGGACAGAGTAATACAAAGTTGATAAAGCATAGCGACTGCAAACATGGCCTTTTTTCATCGAGGCATAGATTATAAGAGCTATGCAGAACGTTAGTTAATCCAAGATGGAATAATTTGCGTAGTTCTCGGATCCACATTACAGGAAGATTGTGATTGGACTGGAGGGGGTACAGAGGAGATTCAACAGGATGTTCACTGGGATGGACCATTTCAGCTATGGAGAGAGGCTGGATAAGCTCGGTTGTTTACTTTGAATTAGAGAAGGCTGAGGGGGACGTAATTCAGGAGGATAAGATTACGAGGGGCATGGTGAGAGTGGATAGACAGCAGTTGGTCCTTTTATTGAAAGAGTCAAGAACAGCAGAGCCCACTTTTTAAGTGGAGGGCTAGAGGTTTAGTGAGAATTTGAGTATTTATTTTAACCGAGCTGGTGGTGGGTCCTGGGATGCATTTTCTGAGAGGGGAGTTGTCACGGGTAACCTCACAACCGTTAAAAAAATATTCAAGGTTGCGCACTTGAAATGCCATAAAATTCCCGGTTACGGGTCGTGGGTCAGAAAGTGGGACTAATGTCGATCGTGCTGTATTTGTAACGGTGACAGAGTCTATGCTCCTCTGATTGTAGGGCTGTGGAATGTCAGTCATTCAGCACCTTAAGCCGGAATTGATGTGTTTCTGAAGAGTTAAGGGTTCAAAAAGTGAATTTATAATTGGTTCTAAAAACATGTACGTGGCAAAATTAAGGGAAAAACGGTGCAGTTCCTGACAGGCTGAAACCAGAGAATTGAGGACAGGGTAATAGCAGAACTATGAAGCAAATATTTCAGTTATGTCTTCACAGAAGAAATCAAATCAAAAAACCAATCTTCCCAGCAATACTAGGAAACTTTAATCTGGTGAGAAAGAAAGGAAATAGAATGGAAGTGGCAACTAAACAGTTTTAGAGGAAGTATTGGAACCGAACGTAATGGGCAGAGACAAAGTCAATAGAGATTTAGGAAAAGGGAATCATATTTGAGAAACTGACTGAGCACAAATTATGGGGAAGCAATCAATACAATGTGACTGGATTTTTAGGAATATAGGTGATAAATCTCCAAGCCGACCAAATTCAAATCTTATGGGACAGGGGTTAATATGTGACATAATTTAGAATGGGAGAGCTGACATGACACAGCGAATAGTAATAAAACAATGTGTTTTCGAGTGGAAAGCTTGGGTGTATAGCAGGAATCGGGGCTTGGGTCCCAGCTATTCCCAATAAACATCAAAATTTTGGTTGTAGGATTCAAATGCAATATTCCCAATTCTGCTGATGGCACTAAATGCCGATGTCGGATTGTGAGTCGTTGAGCAGGATGTAAAAAAGCTCCAAGGTGATTGAGACAAGTGAAGTGAATAGGCAAATTACGTGGCAAATGGAGAGTATTGTGGATAGATGTGACGTCTTGCCCTTTGGTGGGAAAAACAGGAAGGCAACCTACCATTTGAAAAGGGATTGGTTGAAAAAATATTGATTTATCAAGGAACTTATGCTGCAGTTTTGTTTCGTTCTGCGCAAACCTCCGAGGTTTATGCAAGGCAGTGTGTTCTGAAGCAAGCAGTCAATACTGAGAATGGCTTCGGCACGCTGACCAGTGTACACAGAGCCACCAAGTGGGGGGCTGTAACATTGAAAAGGGTTTGGATCTCCCTTCACATCATTCACTGAAAGCATTATTGCAGGAACAGAAATCAGTTAGGAAGGTAAATGGTGTGTTGACATTCATTCCAGGTGGATTTGAGTCCAGGAGTAAGGGTGTCTTACTGCAGCTGTACAGGGCTTTGGTGAGACCCCATCTAGAACATTGTGCAGTATTGTCTCCTTACTCAATAAAAGACAAACCTGACATTGAGGGAGAGCAGCGAAGGATCACCTGACTGATCCCTGGAATGACAGGCCTGTTGTGGGAGCAGAGTTTGTGACTACTGGGCCTATATTCCATGGGCTTTAGGAAAATGATTGGAGGTCTGAGACAAGTATATAAAACTCTGACAGGGCGAGACAGATTGGAAGCAGGGATAGTAATTCCCCTGAATGGGGTGTCTAAAACAAGGGACCACAGTATTAGATACAGGCAGGTCACTCTGCATTGAGATGGGAATAAATGTCTGTACTCAGAGACTGGCGAACCTGGGGAGTTTTCTCCCACATAAGGCTGTGGAAACCAGGACATTAAATATAAATAAGGATTTCTGGACACGAAAGGGATCAGCAGACAGCTGGAGTACAGCTGTCACAGGCTCTCAGATGTTAAGAAGGAGACCTCTGCAGTGTCAACAGGACTGTTTCCCGTTCCCTTTTTGGACAATGAGGTTTCTCTCGGTTTTATCGTTCCAAATCATGGAGCAGTTTAATAATGGTGCAATATAAATAACGGAGGTTATGAGAAAGAAGGGTTAAGGGGCGAATCCTGAAATATCAGTAAAAAACAAAAATGAAAGGTGGTCTAACACATAGCCTAGCACAGTCTAATTTAATCTTTAAAACATATTTTGCAATTAAATAGTACTTTACATGTAACACTTCAACACTACAGCCAATGACTACAGCGCTGTACCTTTCACGATGCTCTTCACCAGCTTTCGGGGCTGACTGACCACGTGATTCTGCCGTGGAATTCCAGTTCTCCCCGAAATTCTCCCCTCGTTTTGAATGGTGTTTCTTCGAAACGTAGACTACAATTCCCAGTGTGAGGCTCAGTTTCAAGGCTTGCAGAGTGGATTGCATCCCTGTTTTAGCTGAACACACTGAGTGTGCATTTTGCAGATAGAGGATCACGAGCTTGGGTTTTGCTGTTCACCCAATGTTGGGATGGAATCGCGTAATAGTGAACACGAGCTTGCTTTATTTAAAAAAAACACACAATTCATGAATGGCATTGCAGCCAAATCATGATTAATAGGCATGTTTCACCACAGAACGGCCTGTATATTGATTGGTAGAGCAAAATTGACGGCAACGGTGACGACAGCAGTTCTTATTACATATTTCACGATGTTTAAGCATATTAAGGGATACGAAACACTGTGCGAGGAAAACTGCACTGAGGACATTTTCTCCATTAGTTAGAATGGGGAAGCCTCAATGTGTTGAATGCCCTAATCCTTTCCTGATGTTTCTGTGCAATCTGTAGGAAAGCTCTGTAAATGTTGTCAATAGTTCTTATCTGTTCGGAAGGAAATCTCTTTAGGGTCGATTGGACTGTGTCTCCCGTTCCCTTTTCTGATAACGAGTCTAGTGCTGAGTATTGGGTCTGGTTTTATCCTTGAAGTACTCGAAGCAGTTTGATACAATTGAGTGTCTTGCTTGGCCGTTTCAGAGACCATTGAAGTTTATCACGTGTCAGTGTGTCTGCAGTCACTTTTAGGCCAGACCAGGAAAGCAAGGGAGATTCACTTCCTGAAACTACATTGGGGAAAGAAATAGATGTTTACAATCGACAATGGCTTTAGGGTCACCATTACTGACACCAGATTTTAGATATTTATATGTTATTAATTGTTTTTAACTTCCACCAGCTGACAGCATTAGCCTGGTCTGGATTAGTAATCCAGTGACATTTCCACAACTGCACCATCTCCACATTGGGATCTATCAGAAACCACACTGAGCAGGTTATTTCTGTGCTGCTTGACAACTCTGTCAGAAAGAACTCCCACCAGTTTGAGTATCCAGATGGGACTGATGGGGTGGTAATTTGTCAGATTGTAATTATTCTCCTCTTAGCGTACTGGACATACTTTAGTAATTTTCCGCATTGCCAGGGAGATGTCAGAGTTTGAGCTGGAATTAAACAGCTTCCCCAGGGGCACGGCTTGTTGTGCAGCACAAGTGTTCAATCCTATTTCAGGAATGGTGTCCGGGCCCATTGCCTTTTTCGTACGTACTGTGTTCAGCTCTTTCTTCATCTCATGTGCAGCAAATCGAATTGATTGAAGACTGGCATCTGTGATTCTATGGGCATCATGGCGAGGGTGATCTGCATCATCCAAGCAACACTTCTGGCTGAGGATGATGCATACACTGTGTTGTTGTCTTTTACACTGATGTGCAGGGCTGTTCCATTATTTAGGATGGTGATATATCTGGAGTCCTCTCCTCCAGTAAGTTTTTTAATGGTCTGTTGATATTCATGGCTGGATGTGGCAGGACTGCAAATCTTAGATCTTATCTGTTAGTCTTGGGACAATATCTCCTTCTCTCCCAGATGTTAGCCCTGATGTTTGGAATCCAACCAGTCAAGTGCGGTAGCTTTAACGTGTTATCATTACGTTTGGATACTCATGATTCTGACTCTGGCACGTTCACCCCACATTCGCCACTGAATCATAGATCAGCTTGATGCTCATGGTAGCCTGGTGGATTATCCTGGGTAAACAGTTACAGATTGTGATTGATTACAATGCTGCTTCTGCTGCTGCTGCTGTCCACAGCATCACATGATAGAACCAGTTCGAACTGCAATATCTGCGATTGCATTCACCTGGTCGTCCCGCAGTTCACGTCGAGACCCATTTACCCATCAGCCATGTACTCAGTGACCTAACCTGGTTTCTGATGTGGTACCACTTATATTTTCATATCCTCATTCTGCTGAAGGTTTCCCCCGAGTGTCACGTCTCCAATTTGTTACATTACTCAAACACTTCAACATATTCATCTGAATATTTTCCTTTCCCGCAATGCCATCTTCTGTGCTTGAAGTGAATGTGTTTCCCTCTGTTTCTCTCCCTGACCATGATTAAGAGCTCTGTAGTATCAGTAGTGCCAAACATATAGAACCAAGAAATTTGCACACCTTGTATTATCGTTCACTTCCTGGTGTATGGAATTCAATGCTGAACAGGGCGTATGAGCAGCTTTGACACACAATTTTGGACCCTGTTCAAAAACAGAAATTGCTGAAAAAACTGTGCAGGTCTGGCAGCATATTCTGGAGTGAATGCAGAGTTAATCTTTCGGCTAAGTGTCCCTTCTACAAAGCTCCCAGATCCTCCAGCATTTTTTGTATTTTTATTCCCAGTATCCATAGTTGTTTGATTAATTGAAAATTTGTGCTGTGCCTATTCTGGAGAAACTCAGCAGGTCTGGCAGCATTTGGAGAGACATAAAAAACAGAGTTAGAGTTTCGAGTCCAGTGTGACACTTGTTCAGAATTGCAAATGATTGGAAAATGGGCTTTTTAATCCCTTGTCAAAGGTAGGGGATGGATGACAGTGTAAAGAGGGTGTGGCAAAAGATAAATCGGGCTTTTATCAATGGTGAACGAGAAGATGATGTAAAATGTGTATAAATTCAGATGTGAGTTGGGGAAAGGGGTTCTCGAAATTGAGTGCACCTAAAGAAGGCACAACCACATAGGGAGGCCAGGAGGAAGAATGTTGACTATGTGGTATTACATAGATTTGGGCAGAGATACGTTTTCACTGCAGAGATCTTCGCCCCCGTCAGACAAAGAAATTCAGGTGCTTGACTTCTTATTGGCACTAGTAAGAGTTTCATGCTGTCTTTGTAATGTAATATGGAGAAAAAAACAAATCACAGTCTGAAGTTTTGGTCTGAGTGTTGTTTAACATTCGCTCTTAATATTGTTTCAGCTTTGCAGTGATTATTTTTAAATGCTTGGTCTTGAAGTTAATATCAGATGGAGTGTAGGGGGTTGAGGTGTGAAATTATAGAAGTGTATAAAATCATGAGAGACATGGATAGGTTGCATAGCCAACGTCTTTTCGACAGGATAGTGAATTTCAAACATGGAGGACATAGATTTAAGGTGAAAGGGAAGATTTAAAAGGGACGAAAAAGCAACTTTTTCATGCAGAGGGTGACGTGTGCATGGATTGGGCTGCCAGAGGAAAAGTGCTAGATACAGCTAGAATATTGAAAAGACAGTTGGACAAACATATTAATGGGAAACGTTCAGAGGCATTTGGGCCAAGTGCAAGCAGGTGGAACTAGTTTAGTTTGGAAAACCTGGTCAGAATGGACAAGTGGGACCAAAGGGTGTGTTTGTGTATGATATGGCTGTATGAGTTTAGAAAGTGAGGGAAAAGAAATAAAAGATATGAGGTAAGTAAATTGGCAAGAAATATAATATTAAACAGCATGAGCTTTTCTGTGTTTATAACAAAAAAATGTTTAGGATGAGTGCGTGACTTTTTGTGGAAATGAAGTCAGAAAAAGTATATTGAGGATATTTGGAGGGTGTGACGGGGGAATTGCCCAGAGGGAATTTGCAGGTAATTTACACCAATATTTTACATTAGTCCTGACAAGGTGAGGCACTGTAAATATTTCAATGCTATAAGCAAAATGGTATTAGTAGGGAAGTTCGAACAAAAGGAACAAGTTTTTTTTTAAACAAATAGAGTAGTATAAGGGGGGGAACAGGTCAGCAGAAGTTCATAGCTGGTTTTAAAGGGAAGGGTTACAGAGTGACTGGTGGCACTGTGTAATATATTCCATAACTCTGTGGATTAGAGGAGCGTTCCAGCGAAACTGGAGAACCTCCAATGTGGCACCTGTCTTCAAGAAAGGAGCGAGACTGAAAGCAGGAACCATTTAGCTTCACCATTATTGCTGGCAATCTGCGGGAGTTTGTTTTTAAGGAGGGAATTGCAGGACATTTAGAAATGCTTCACGCAGAGTCAGTATGGTTTTATGAAAGGGGATCTATAAAAAAAATCATGCAAAGTTTATCTGGATACCCCTGAGAATGTAACAAGCGGAAAGGGAACTGGTAGACATGAGGCTTTCCAGAGATTTTCCATAACGTATCACAAAATAAAGGTCCTTACGTAATACAGGAGCTCATAATATGAGGGATAATATATTTGCATGGAATGACGATTGGTTAACACATAGAAATTGGAGAGTAAGGATTAATTGAGCTTTATGATAAAATGTATCAAGTGGAGCACCACAAATATCAGTCCGATGGCATCAGTTATTGACCATCTATACTGATAGTCTGACGGTGGAAGCTGAGTGCAATATACATCTGAGTTTGTGGATGACACTGAGAACCAAAAGGCAGGCTGTTATTTAATGAAAATGACTCCCAAAAAACCAGCGCTTCAAAGGGATTGGAGTATTTCTGTGTATGAAACATAAGGTCAGCATGCTGATGAAGCAAGTAACTAGGTTGGCTCATTAGGCAGGTTCCTGGGATGAAAAGGTTGAATTATTGAGTACATCTAAATTGGTGAGGCGATTATTCATTGTGGCTGAAATGAATGAGGGTGATATTAATGAAACTTATAAAATACAGAGAGGGCTGAAAGGTAAATGTAGAGAATATGGGTCCACTCTTGGCCAGAGTCTTGAATTCTGGCATTATAGGTCCAGAATAAGGGATACCGAATTTAAAATGAGATGCAAAAATATCTTCTTTCTGAAGGTAGTGAATATCTGGAATACCCTCACGCAGAGAGTTGTGTGGGCTGGGACACTGAATGTATTTACAGACGGAGTGGAGTGGTTTTTGACATATCAGAGAGTTGAAGGATACAAGGGGTTAGCAGGAAAGTGGAGTTGGGCACTGGAGTAGATCAGCCATGTACTTATTGAATGACAGTAGAGTCTTGAGCAGCCGAATAGACCGCTCCTTTGCCTATTTCTTTCGTTCTTATGTTATGCTTTTGGAAAGTAATTGATTATTTTCCTGGAAGTCGTGCTGCACAATGTTGCATTCAGGGAGAGTAGAGGATTTGTTTTAGTAAACTCTGGGTGGGGTATGGGGACTGTATCCACAACGAATCTGGGTCTGTAACATAACCCAAATGGGGAGCAGAAGATACAGAGAGGGGAGGCCTGGAAAGAGGGATTGGGGCGTGGGGATCACTTCCTGACTCAGCCTGGATTTTCCAAGTACATTTCTGAAACTACACCTAACCATCGGAGTGGCCTCGATCTGTCCCTGTATAGCAGGTCCGAAGGGCTGAATGGAACATCAGAACATAGGGCTGACAGACACGATTGGGCCTTTCGGCCCTTTGACACTACTCCACCAGTAAATAAGGACATGGCTCATCTCATTGTGTTCCCAGCTGCTCTTTTCTCTCCATGCACCATTATCCCTGATCCACTTGTCTGTGGAAAAGCTGACGAATCCAGCATCGATATAATATTAAGATTCAGCCAACAAACTTCTGGGAAAGAGAATTCCCACTTGAATGAATTCCCATTTTGTGAATTTCTTCTCACTCTGGTCCTGACTGAGGTTGGAGGGTGTCAACAGTTTCCCTTTCTAGTCGCACTCCTCCATTACTCACAACAAACTTTAAATGTAACCAGTTTGATGATATGGCCGATGATAAAGGTCTCAGACTGGGTCAGGTTCCGGGAGAGGAACAAGTCAGACAGATTTCTTTCTTACGCCACAGAGGAGCATGGTGGATCTGTGTTCAGCACTGCTGCCTCACATCACCAAGCAGCTGACCTTAATTCCAACCTTGGGCGACCCTCTATGTCGAGTTTGAGCATTCACCCCGTGTATGTGTGGGTTTCCTCCCAGTACTCCAGTTTTCCCCCACAATCTAAAGATGTGCAACGTAGAGTGGATCGACCATGCCAGATTGCCCATAGTGCCCAGGGATAGGTAGATTAGGTGGGTTAGTCATGGGAAATCTGGGTTACGTGGAGGAGGCAGGGCTTTTCTGTGGGTCAGTGTGGACTCGATGGGCAGAAGTCCGTGCTTCAACATTGTCGAAGTTCTATGAAAATGACGCAAGTTTGGACTATAAAAACTCCAGTGTGGGTTTACCTGATCCACTGTCCTCAAGGTGTATTATGCTTAAATCAAATCATGTCTCATTTCAAGAGCAATCTGTTAAAGCCTCCATAATATTAGCTCTTCATCACAGTGAAGTGAAACATCTTTGAACTGCTTCCAATATAATTATATCCTTGCTCAGGTAAGGAGACAAAAACATCTGACACAGATATGAGCTTAAATTTGTTTTTGGTAATTTGTTAAATTTTTTGCAGATCATTGGAGGCAGAGATATTCAATATTTTTTTGAGACACAGACCGCAAGGTTCATAAATAACGATGGAGTCATGGATTTTTGGGGAATTGGCAGGAATGTAAGTGTGGGAGTAATGGTGACAGTGGTACAAAATGACACTGCTCCAGAACATCCAGGATATAAGGCAAAACGAACTGACGACATGGATAACATTTTAAAATGTTAACAGTGATAGAATACAGTTCCAACGGACCATGGGCATGCTCTGTCAATAGAGAGAGAGACCACTCGTGGTGGTTTACGCTGAGGGTTAGCACACCTCGGATGATGGGGTGAAGATGAGAGAGCGTCCCCTTCATGGTAACCTCTGTCAGTGTGGGGAATTGAACCTGGGTTGTTGGCTTCCCAGTGCATCACAAACCAGCCGTCCAGCCAACTGTGTGGGAGACTGTGCAACTGCTACATACAGAAAAATCACAGACAAAGGACAATAGAAATTTTCATAACAAGGAAAAAGGTACAATTCAGAGAACGGTCAAGAGGGAATGGTGGAGCATGAGCCTTGTTCGGGGATTCTTGCTATAACAGATATGCAGTGAGTATGAGGGAGCAGAGAGAATATGGTGACCCTTATCCTGACAGGGCAGGGTAGGTTATTGATGTTTTTTCCTGTATTGCTGGACATTTCATCAGATCGCAGATATTGCACTGCACTGAGTGGTGCTGCCAGATCATGCTCGGTGGGTATGGTGCTGTGTCCTCGTCTGGGAAGAGAATAGCCCCTCTCTGTACTCGCCCATCCACCAGAACCTCCGTGCCCCTGTCGACAAACCGTGGTGGAATTGCCCCTTATCTGCCATGCTCGGAATAAACTGTGCACGGCAGTTCAAACTGAGAAAGCTCATCAGTGTGCCCATTGGCCTTTTAAAGATCGCACCAGTGCCAGGGATCACGGAACATCCAGGGACATCCGGGCGATGGTGAGTACTTCCAGCCATGATGGATGGGAGAATCGGGCTGGTTTTGAATGAGATGGACACCATGGGGTTGGGTGGGTAGTTAATGAGGTGAGTTCGATACGATAGCACCAGGAAACTAGCTCAGAAACGTGCAGACAATCCCTCTGTCACACTCAATGAAAATGGCATTGAGACAAACTATTGTTAGATTCAGCCCAATGACTCTGCTGACATCACTCCCAGTTACAAAGCTGGAGAACAAATCCTCATCCAAAATTCTCCATCATCTGAACAGACACCAATATCCCATTCACACATCAGTCCTGAGAATATTGGTTCATGTTGCTCTCGAAATATCTTCATTTCAGCATTGTGAAACCTGTGATCTTCCATGAAGTTGTCTCTCAATCACACTTTCTCTTTTTCACAAAATGCTTTTGATTGTAGGTATTTTAACTGATTCCCCTGTCATCAATCTCTGGCAGTGGTTTACACACCCACAGTAACCTTTGTAATTGCACAACGGAGGTAAGGAGCTGTAAATGGATGGGAGCTGCATATCCTGTCACTTCCAGCATGGGCTGCTAGTTTCTCCACGCTGGGCAATGATCTAACACAGTGTTACTGAACAATGCACTGGGGTGGTGTACACAGCTCTGCACGGTGGGAGGGTAACAGATGAATTCACTGCTATTCACAACACAGCTCCCCACACTGAACATGATAACTTGTCCGCGTTTAGAGACCAAGACTCTGGTGTGGGCTACATATCACCATTGCTGGACAAACCGTTTCATCCAGGTTTCTGAATCAATGCACCGGTGTGGTCTGTACTGCTCCCCATGTTGGTCAGATAGCTCGTGGATTACTGAGAGCTGCACAGTATTCCGTCCTGGACAGATTGCTGAGTTGTACTGAGCCTGGTCTAGACAGTACTCCGTGCTGAGCAGATATATCATCTGGTCTTATACATATCTGGGCTGTAACTGTGGTGTGGATTGTGTATCTGATATAATTCCTGATAGAGTTATCACTCATCCAGCTCAGCGCATTCCACTGTCAAACCCCGTGTTCCTGAAACTTATTGTCCATTAAATAATTATCCAATTAAAACATGAATATCTGTCCTTCTTGTTATGGACCCGAACAGGCGCCTCTCATAATATATGAAGAAGGTTGTGTCGACCCGAACGTTTTCTTATTTTAAAGATAATTGTGAGGTGCTGTGTTTCAGGTGCAATTCATTTGGTCAAAACATTTGACATTAAGAAAAACGGAATTGTTTCAAACACTGTAGAGAAAATACAACAAAAAAGAGAAACTTGGAATAACTTAATTTATTGGAAAACTTAACAGGTTAATAGGTTATTTAATTACTAAACAGTAAGTGCTCCAATATGGTAACATCCTAGAAACTCACACTTGTCCAAAAACCAATTCAGGAAACATATTGTCTGACATGCAGTTCTCCAATCCAGGAGGAATGAACATCAAATGCCAAATCTGAGAGAAATCTCAGAGTGTGTAGCAGCTGGGAGAGATTTACTGCTTTCCACCCCTGCTGAGACCTCAGCAATAACTGGTGAAAGGTAAAACAAAGATTCCTTGTTCAGTGAGAGTTTGACTATCACTCTACAGAACCAAGCCGCGGCTACAAGGAAACAAAGATTTGACTGTATCTAACCGTCTATGCAACTGTAGTAGGTCTCTCAAAAATGCCTAACCCCGCCTAAGCCATCAATGTTGGTGAGATAAATGTCAAAGTTAATAGAAATAAATAAAGCCAAAGGATGCAGCAGGCCTGGTAATCAGACACAGCCTCAGGAGCCCAGCCATTCCTGCCCTGCCAAAATAGAGGCGAATCACTGAGCTAGTGAAGAGAAAACATCATCTCTCTACCTCACCTCTAACTTTACAATTCGTGACGTGCCATTAGCCCGATAGTCAGCGATGTCGAATCTCAGGAAGTATTATTGTCATTTGTCAAGGTTGTTGCGAAAGGGGTTAAATTGAGCTGTTTGTTCGGTGACTGTGATTGAGTACAGTCTCCATGTATCCTAACTGTGTCCCTGGAGACTTTCCTCTTCTATTAATAAGGGTTATCAACCTGTTATCTCATGGTATCAGCGGCAGCGTCATCCTCAAGATGATTGCGCTCAGCAGCTACAGAGAAAGGGAGAGGAAGACAATCCTAGAACAATAGACTGGAATGTTCCAACAATGGATTAGAATCTGAGAACATTACACTGGAATGCTCCAACAATGGACAAAAATCAGAGAGTATTCAACTGTAATGTTGCAACAATGGCTCGGAATCTGAATGCTTTAGAGTGGAATATTCCAACAATAGACAGGAGTTTATCTTTGAGTTTTTACTGGCTTTCTCAGGATTGGGTATGGATAGAGTTGCGGATAGAAGCCGTACTGAGGATTATTCAAGCTGTGTGTTATCCCATCCTCGCTATTATTGGTGTTCCTGGTAAGCTAATCACTGTCCATTCTATAAACGATAGTGAAGGCTATTGCTATTTCCATTATTCTTATTTTAAAAATGCATAAACTGTTATCTTCAGTCTCCCTTTTGCCCTGACCTGTTTTATGCCTCTCTATTCTCTCTGTCATCAAACCTGCCTACACCTACCTTTGTAATATCCCCAGTCTCCAACTCTGCCTCAGTGCTGTTGCTGAATTAGCCATCATTTGCCTCCTTCGTAACTTCATATTGTACGGCTCCAGTTATTTTCTGACCACTCTTCCAGTTACAAATATTTTGAACGCAAACTTTTTCTTGTCTCTCCAGTTATTTCATAATAGGGACCTCCTATTAGAGTAATAATGTTACTGGCCGTGTAATTCAGATGCAATTCACAGGCACAAATTATGACTTTAAAAGCATTGTTTCAAATCCTACCACAGTCGATGTTAGAACTTAAATTTGAATGGCAACAATTGGAATGAAACCTCATTTTACAAACGGCAACCATGAACCATCAGAGTTTCTTTTATTATTTCACTGATAGCCCGTTGGTAACGAAACTAAGTGTGACAAAAAAAAAATTCAGCTCCATATTGTCAGGACAAATTGTCTCGCAGTCAACGACAATTCGTGATGGATGACAAATGCTGCCATTGCCAGTGATGCCGACATTCTGTGAAACAACAGCATTAAAGGTGAAATAAACCAAGGAACTGTAAATGATGGAGATCTGATATAAAATTCTCCAGTGTCTGAAAACGTTGGAGAATCTCAGCAAGTATGGCAGTGTCTGTCAGGAGAAAACAGATGAAGAGTCGAATATAATGACCCTACATCACAACTGAAGGCAACTGGGAAATAACATTATTTCCATCAGGGATGTCCGGATGAGTGATGGGGAGGTTAGTTGAATGGATGGTGAAATGTACAGAGAGAGAGAGAGAGAATGAAAAGCGAACAAAGGGACAGCTGATGATGAACCAGAAGGAAAATAAAATGGGAGCTTATTCTAAAATTTCCCCTTTTCCCATATTCCTGAATAACATGTCAATTTTGATGTATCCCTGTTTAAATTGAGTTATATTCCCTCTGTCCTTCTTCTCTAAGTGTGGTGATATACTCAAATCTGCAATACAAGTGCTACCATTCTAGTTGCTGAGACACAGAAGGAAGGTAATGTTACATTGTCAACTGCTTCTTTGGAGAGAGGAACTGTGAGTGTGGGACTGTGCAGAGATGTAACCGCTTTTTCCGCTAAGAAGAGAAACATTTTCAACACTAAATGCTTGCACCGCGTGTGTGGGGATTTGACTTGCTCCTGTCATTACAGACTAAAGACAGGATCATTAGATGCTTTTTTCGGCTTTGTGTTATCAGCTGCTGCGTCCATTCAGAGAGACCCAAACATATGGTGACCCCCTAAGCATCATGGCATAGAGAGAGAAGACAGGGGGCCAACACCTTCAACATATTGTCCAGCTATCACCATTGTTAACAGCTAACCCGAGAAAGCAACTTTTTAAAAAAAACTCTTTTGTGATTTACGCATGAAAGAAGTGAAACTATCAAGGTATTCTCACAGATGAAATGCTTAACAGACAATCAATTTTTCAATGTATAATTTCAGTTACAACACACTGTACATTTTTGCGAAACATTCTCTGTGTTAGGATTGAGCTCTCCACTACAACCTGATGAAGGAGCGACGCTCCGAAAGCTAGTTTGCTTCTAATTAAACCTGTTGGACTATAACCCGGTGTTGTATGATTTTTAACTAAATATTTAAAACAGGATGGAGTGAGCAAACAGGAAAATAAATAGCTTTACATCAGCTGTGAGAAACACATTGCAACATTTTATAAGGAACGTGACAACTAGACACTTCGAGAATAATGATATGATTTGGTAGAGTCAGCCTCGATTCAGGAAAGGGAATTCATCTTTGATAAACCTGCTGGAGTTGGTGGAGATTGTCTGTTATGCCATCGACAATTGAGAATCAGTGGGACTGGAGTATTGGAATTTTCACAAAATGTTTGACACGGTTGAATACTGGTGAGTGGGGAATGTTCGAGTCCATGTGTAGGTAGGGGTGGAATACATCAAATGGATCAAAAACAGGATAATAGGCAAAATGAAGAGAGTAGTGTTTTTCTCTGGGTGGAAGTCTTGTGGGGTATCAGAAGGATCAGTGCTTGGAAAATAGCTGTTCGCTTGGTATAAAATGATTCAGATGAGTACAACAAATATTATGATTCTCATTTATATTTATTAAATGGTGAGAGGTTGGGAAGTTCTGTTGTTAAAAAAGGATCTGAATGTCCTTGGTTATAAATCATTAACAGAATTCATACGGGCAGGATGTAAATGGTATGTGGCTCTTCATACAAAATGATTGAAGTGCCAGAGTTAGTATATCTTTCCCAATGGTGTGTTTTGTTGAGAGAGTATTTTATTGCATTGTGTACAGGTTTGGTCAGTTTTATCAATAATGATCTCTTTGTCACCAAGACAATGCAAAGGAGTTTCAACAGACTAAACCCTGGCATAATGGCACCACGAGGAGAGAGGGCATATCTCTGTGTTTAATCTGTAGCACTGTGAGAGAATAAGAAGTTGAAACTTGATGGCTATAGACGAATACTCATTACATCCCAAACAGCTGAATAGGGTAAAAATTCCATATTTTTAACTGGATGATTGACTCCCGATAGTTTACATGCCTGTGCAGAAACCTCATGTCTATTGACAGGGAGATATAGACTCTGAATGAGCCCTGACATTTTAATGCACAGTTACTGTGTGACACTGAATTGAATGTCACTTCGGACACAATCCTGTCAGCAGTCACAATACCATCAATCTGAAAGAGTTAACAATTCTGCACCACCTTCTGATCTCCGTGGAGACCATGGGTCTACTATCTTGCAGATGCAAGACTCCTTGGTGAATGGTTAAAAAATTGGCTTCATTCTTACTGCCAGAAAACTATGTTAAAGTTACACGTATGTACTATGAGTAATTAAGTCACGAGGAACAAGATGGTGCAGTCTATCTGTTTAGTCCCTGCTCCATTTGTTTGTGAAGTTGGAGCATCTCTGACACCTTCCTGTTCCTAGGCTAGTGGCCTGAGAGCTGAATGATCGCTTTCTGTCCCTCACTAAGTAACTCCAGGTGCAAACCACTCTCTTTCTGATCCCATGTAAGTGAGGGAGTGAGCAGATTCCTTCTCTTATTGTGTATTTGGCAGGAGGGCCTGAATGAGCTATCACACATATTGTCCAATAGTTTGATGTGTTGAATGACTTTCACATATACTTGTGAACACAGATTGAGGTGCCGAATGAGTTGCACCTTTCACTGTGGAAATGAACAGTGTCTAGCAGTGTTGTTAGATGAATGTTACCCAGACTTTAACAACACGATCTTGAATGCTGTCCAGTTCTTGTTGCACATGGACACAGACTTCTCCAAGAGCTGAGGATAGTCACCTTGTTCTGAAAACTATGTAAACGCCAGTGAATATCCCAATTCTGCTCAGTTTGGACTCAATGGGCTGAATGGCCTCCTTCCTCGCTGTAAGGATTCTATGATGACAAATGGGGGATGCCTGGGCTGAGGGAGCTACCCTGAGAATCTCTTACAGTGATGCCCCACGGCTGAGATGATTGATGTCCACTGATGATAAACATCTTCCCTTGTGCTGTGAATGATTTCAAAGAGCATAGAGGTCGTAATCAATTCTCATTAAGTGCGACTGTCCTCAGACTACTTGATGTAAACCTCAGTCTTATACTGCCTTGAGTTCGGGGCCAGTCACTTTGTCTAATCCCTCGTGTTTCCTCTTTTGTTCATATTAATAGGTCATGGCGTAGAAGCAGAGAATGCTTTCTTCAAACAGAGGATTGTAAATGTCAAGAATTCTCTTACACAGAGAGTTAGGGGAGCTAAATCACTGAAAGCGACTAATGGTGTCCCGCAGGAATCAGTTCTGGGATCTCTTCTCTTTGTGATTATTATAACTTACTTGGATAAGGAAGTGGAGGGGTGGGTTAGTAAGTTTGCCGATGACCAGTAGGTTTGTGAAGTGATCCATGGGTGTTTGCAGGGCTTTTGTAGGTTGCAACTGGACATTGAGATAAGGCTGAGCTGGGCTAAGAAGTGTCAGATGGAATTCAAGCTGGAAAGGCGTGAAGTAATTCCCTTTGAAGGCTCAAATTTGCAGAATACAGGGTTATGGGCACGGTTCTTGGCAGTGTGGAAGAACAGAGGGATTTTGGCGTCCATGTCCATAAATACCTCAAAGTTGCTAACTAAATTGATAGGGTTGTTAAGGAGGCGAATGGTGTGTTAGCCTTCATTAGAAGGGAGATTAACTTTAAGAGCCGTGTGGCTATGCTGCAGCTCTGTAGAGCCTGGCTAGACAGCACCTGGAGTATTTTGTTCACTTCTGGTCACTCCATTATAGGAAGGATGAAGAGTAAATTTACCTGAATGCTGCCTGGACTGGAGGGCAGGTCTTATGAAGAAAGGTTGAGGGAGATAGAGCTTTTCTCATTTCTCAGAATGAGAGGTGACTTGATAGAGGTGTAAAAAGGTGATGAGAGGCAAAGAGAGAATGAATAGCCAGAGACTTTCCACCAGGGCAGAAATGTCTATCACCAGGGATCACAATTTTAAGGTAATTAAAGGAAGATTTAGTGGAGATGTCAACGGTAGTGTTTTTGCACACGGGGAGTGGTGGGTGTAGAGTCAAATACGTGAGGGAAACTTGGGAGACTCTTGATAGGCACATGGAAGAAAGTGCACGGAAGAATGTAGGTGAGTCTGATCTTAGAGTAGGATGAACGGGTGGCACAACATCAAGGGTCGAGGGCCTCTACTGTTCAATGGTCTGTGTTCGATGGATGTGTTTGGAGAGGTTGGAGACTGATTTTGACCTGTCAGAGAGTTGAGAGTTATGAAGATTTGGACTTTCAAGAGGATTTGAGACTAAGAGCAGATCAGCCACTATCTGAGTGAAGGGCAAGGCAGGCTTGGGGGGTGAACAACATATTCTTGTTTCTGATGTTCTCACATTCTGTTATTGGAAAGTTAATGGGTGTTATTTTCCTGGAAGGTCTGTTTGAATGTTGTGGCCTGGGAGACCAGAGAATTTTGTGAGCCATCTCTGGTTGAGGTATGGGGGCTGTATTCGCAATGAATCTGGGTCTGCAACACGACCAATAAATGACACACAAGTTGCAGGGAGGGGCTCTGTAAGGAGAGATGAGGGTTCTCTTTCATAATTATCCTGGGATTTCCAATTACATTTTTCAAATCACGCCAAACTGTATGTGACAGTACTAAGGGACTGAATGGTAGCCTCTGTTTCTGGCACCTGTTTATAGCAGCAAGTGGTCTCCAACTGCTCCTGTCTAGCAGGTTTTAGTGGCTGAATGGAACACAGAAACATGGGACTGAGGAGCAGGAGTGAGTCATGAGATACTTCCAGCTTTTTCCACCAGGCACTAAGATTGTGGTTATCAGGTTGTGTTGCCAGCCTCACTTTAATATCTGTATCCCATTATCCGTGACTCACTTCTCTGTCAAATATTTTAAAAACTCAGCGTTGAATTCTTGTAATCAGAGAGGCTTCTCTAACTTCTGGGGAAGAGAATTTTCACTTGAAGGGCCCTTTTTAGAAATTTTCCTCGTCCTTTATTCAATCAGAGAGTCATACAGTGCGGGAACAGATCATTTATTCAAGCTTGTCCGGGATGACCAGATATCACAATTTGATCCAGTCCCACTTGCCAGCATTTAGCTCATATCGCTGTGAACCATTCCTATTGATGTACCTTTCCAGAAACATTTAAACATGTAACTGTACGCTCTTCCATCACTTTCTCTGACAGCACTTTCCATACATGCACCACCCTCTGCATGAAACAAGTTACCCCGAAGGTCCCTTCTAAATCTTTCCCCCGTCAACTTCAACCTATGACGTCTACTTGTGGATTCCCCGACCCTCTGGAAAAGACCTTGGCCATTCAGCCATCCATACCCCATATGATTTTATAAACCACTTTCATGTCACCCCTCTGCATCTGACAGTCCAGGGGGAAAAGCCTCAACGTGTTCATCCTCTCCCTGTTGATGAAACCTTCAGATTCCAGAAAAACATTATAAATCTTTTCTGCACCCTCTCAAGCTTAACAACATTAATCCTTTATCAGAGCCAACCAAATTTTACGCAGTATTCTTAATGTGGCCTCAAAAGCGTCCCTGTGCAAGCGCAACATGCCACCCCAACTTCGATACTCAATGTTCTGACCGATTTAGGCAAGTATGCCAACTGCATTGTTCACCACCCTGTTTACCTGCAACTACACTTTCAAGGAACTATGAACCTGCACCCGTAGGTCACTTTGTTCAGCAACATTCCACAGGGCACGACACTGCTTTAACTTACCAAAATGCAAAACCTCACAAATATCTAAATTAAGCTTTATCTGCCAGTCATTGGCCCTTTGATGGTCAAAGGTGCCGTTGTACTCTGAGATAATCTTCTTTACTATCCACTGCACCATGATTTTGATGTTATCTGTAAACTTACTAACCATGCCTCCAATATTCCCATCCAAGTCGTTTATATCCATGATGAAATGCAATGAGCTCAGCACTGATTCTTTCAGCACACCGCTGGCGACAGGCCTCCACTCCAGAAAGTAATCCGTTACCTTCAGGACAATTTTGTATCAATTGGTTAGCTTTCCCTCGATTCCTTGTGACCTAATCTCAGTAACCTGTCTAGGATGGGGAAACTTATTAAACACCTTGTTGAAGTCTGTTGTAACAATATATACGACAGTGCCTTCTTCAGTATTCTTTGTCACCTCTTCAAAATACTCAATCACATTAATGAGACATGACTTCCATTACACAAAGCCATGTTGACTCTCCCTGAACAGTCCGTGTCTTTCTAAATGGATGGAAGTCCTATCACTCAGAATCCCATCCAACAAACTCCTCTACAATGACGTTCAGCTTACTGAGTCTATAATTTCATGTGCTTTTGGATCGGTGTTCCCTTTTCTAGTCCCACTCCTCCACTGGCCACAAAAAATATAACTAGTATGGTGATGTGGCCAAGGATATAGTTCTCAGAGTGTGTCAGGGTCAGTGTTAGGAACAAGTCAGATACATTTCTTTAGTCTGCTAAAACAACATGTTTATGACAAAAGCAAAATTACTCAAACTATGATGGAAACAAGAATGACAAGAGGATTTGCATATATGTACATTGATAATTCCCTTTCAAAAATACTGTGACACACAGACAGACACACACACACACG
>NC_057717.1:27184198-27207309 GCF_004010195.1 Chiloscyllium plagiosum | reverse complement strand
ACACACACACACACACACACACACACACACACACACACACACACACACACACACGTTTGATAACAAACTGAAAAGCAAACTATCTGCAATGTTTACTTGACAGAACTTTGTCCAAATATTATTTTAAGTCATGACCAAAGGAAAAACATGAGTTTGACTCAAATGCTGTTCTATTTATAGAGTTATCAAGTCCTACAGCATGGAGAGAGGCCCTTGGCCCAAATGGGTCCATCTGACCCAAATGTCCATCCACACTAACACAATTTCCCACCACTTGGCCCATAGACTTCTCTTCCTTTCCTGCCCATGTACTTGTCTAACTGCCATTTAAATATTGTTAATATAAATGCTTCAACCACTTCCGCTGGCAGATCATTCCCTTTGCGTACCACTCACTGTGTAAAACAGTTTCCATCAGTTTCCCTTTTATTCTTTCCCCTCTCACCTTAAACTGAAATCCTCTCGCCCTCAATTCCACAACTCTGAGAAAATAGGCTGAGTCCATTCACCCTATCCATGCCTGTCATAATATTGTGCACGTTTTTGGATCCCTCTCAGCCTCCTACGCTCTGAAGAAAAAAGTTCTCGCTTGTCCCACCTCTCCCTATAAGTCACACTGTTGAGTCCTGGCAACATCTTTGTAAATTCCATCTGCACACATTCCAATTTAAAAACATCCTTCTGATCGCAACATGACCAAAACTGAACACAACACTACAACTGCAGCCTCACCAGACCAAAACTGAACACAACACTACAACTGCAGCCTCACCAACATCCTGTATAACTGCACATAGCTTCCCAATTTTCTCCTCCATGTCCTGACCGATGAATGTCAGTGAGCCAAAAGCCTTCTTCACTGCCATGTCCACCTGTGACTCCTATTTCAGAGAACGGTGTGCCTGAACTTCATGGTCCCTCTGCTCAACTATACTCCTGAAGGCCCGACCATTCACCATGAAACTCCTCCATTGATCTAAATTTGCAAAAATATTCCTCGGCCCACTTCTCCAGTTGATCAAGGTCCTGCTGCAAATTCTGATATACTTCCTCACTGTCCACGATACCACCCATTTTAGTGTGATCTTCAAATTGACTAATCATGCCTTGTACATTCTCAAGAATATCATTGACATAGATAATAAACAGCAATGGATCCAGCACTGATCCCAGAGGAACGTTGCGTGTCTCAGGCCTCCAGTACAAGTGCATCCTTCCACTATTACAATCTGCTTACTACCATCAAGCCAATTGTGTATCCAATTTGCCAGCTCCCTCTGGATTTCATGCGATTGTAACCTTCCAGAACAGCCAATCAATGGTAACCTTGTCAAAGCCTTACTGAAAACCATACAGACTACATCTACTGCCCTGCCCTTATCAACATTACTGGTCACTTCATCAATGAACTCAAACAAATTTGTGAGTCATGATATCCCACTCACAAAGCCATGCAATCTGTTCAGTCTAAAAACAACTATTAATAATAATTATTAAAATTAATAATAACAAACAATAATAAATGATAATAAGATGACATTTTCAGTGGAGAATAAACTGTCCATGGTATGTTGTATTGGAACTTGCATCATGGGTGAAGGGCAGAATAGATTTTGTACCTGCGTCATTGAACTGTGTTGAAAACAAGCAAGCGTAGCATGGTGGCTCAGTGGTTAGCATTGCTGCCTCGTAGTGCCATGGATCTGGGCTTGATTCAAGCTTCGGGTCGCTCTCTGTGTGGAGTTTGCACATTCTCCCTGTGTTTGTGTGGGTTTCCTCCGGGTGCTCCATCTTCCTTCCACAATCCAAACATGTACAGGTTAGGTGAATTGGCCATGCTAAGTTATCCATAGTGTTATGTGCATTCGTCAGGGGCAAATATATGGTAGGGGAATGGGACTGGCTGGGTTACTGTTTGAAGGGTCGGTTTGGCCTTGTTGGGCCAAATGGCCTGTTTCCATTCTGTAGAGAATTAAATAAACACAATTTCTAATCAAACGCAGTCTTTCCAAATGCATGTATATCTTATCCCTCAGAGTCTTCTCAAGTAACTTACGTACCACAGATGTTAGACTTCCTGTCCTATAGTTCCCAGGTTTTTCTTTGCTGTCCTTCCAGAATAATGGCACAACATTTGCTACCCTCCAATCTTCTGAAAGCTAACCTGTGATTAACGATGATGCAAAAATATCAACAAGGTCCCCGTAGTTTCTTCTGTAGCCTCTTGCAATGTTCTTGGATGCATCTGTTTAGGACCAGGAGACATATCCACTTCATACATTTTAATGCACTCAACACGTCCTCTCCTATGATATTGACTAAACCCAAGATATCTCCACGACATTTGTTTACCTCCCAAGTCTTCATGTATTTCTCCACGGTAAATTCAGAGGAGAAATATTCCTTGTTAATATCGCAAATCTCCTAAGGTTCTAGACATGCATGTCTGCTTTGGACCTTGTGGGGTCATATTCTCATTTAGTTATTCTTTTTACTTTAATATATTTAAAGAGCCTCTTTGAATTCACCCTAATCTTCTCAGCCAAAGCGATCTTGTGCCCCCTTTTCGCCCTCCTTATTTCCTTCTTCAGTAAACCGCTGTATCCCCCTATATACCTCCAGGGATTCCCTCGATCCCAGCTGCATGGACCTGAGCCACGCCGCCTTTTTGCTGGTCAAAACCTCAATATGTCCTGACATCCAGGGTTCCCTATACCTGCTAACCTTGCCTTTTACCTCAAAGGAACATATAGACCTTGAACTCTAGACATTTCACTTTTAAAGGACTCCGACTTGCAGGAGGTCCCTTCACCTGCAAACAAACTCCTCCAACCAACCCCTACAAGCTCTTGTCTCATTCTATCAAAATCGGCCTTGCCCAAACTTAGAACTTGAACATATGTACCAGTTTTGTCCTTCTCCATAACTATTTAAAAACTAATACAACTATGGTCACTGGTCACAGAGTGCTCCCCCACATTCAACTCAGTCACCTGTCCTGCCCTAGTTCTTAGAGTAGGTCAAGTTTTACCCCTTCCCGAGTTGCACCCTCTACACACTGCTTGGGGAAATTTTCCTGAACACACTTAATAGACGCATCCCATCTCAGTCCTTAATTCTATGTCATTCCCAGTCTATGTTAGGAACATTAAGATCTCCTACTATGGCAATCCCATTGACCCTGCAAGTCTCCCCAGTCGCTCTACATATTTTTGTTCCGCTAATTCCTCGTTTACTATTTGAGGGACTATAGAACAACCCAAATAATATCACCATTCCCTTCTTATTTCTAAGCTCCCCCACAAATCCACACTGGATGTTCCTTCAGTTATTTTGTCTCTGAATACTGCTGTGATCCTCGCCTTTATCAAAAATGAAACTCCCCACATCTCCTTCCACCATCTCTGTCTTAATAAAGCACCTGGTACATTAAGCTGCCAGTCCTGTCCCTCGCTTAGCCATGTTTCTGTAATGACTATAATATCTCAGTCCCACGTACCTATCCACGCACTGAGTTCATCGGCCTTACCTGTCAGCCATCTTACACTGAAACAGATGCAATTTCATCCAACAAGCATTCCTTGCTCCCTGTCGTGTTACTGACTAACCTATCTCTGCACTTTACTGTTTGTGATTACGCTATCTCCTTCCAGCCTCGCACTTGCAACCCTGTTGTTGAGGATCCCACGCCGTCCCTCACGCCAGCCAATCTAGTTGAAACACTCCCTTGTAGCACTAGCAAACCTGCCTGGCAGGATATTAGTCCCCTTGCAATTCAGGTACAACCCGTCCTTCCTGAACAGGTCACCTCTGCCCCATAAAAGATCTGAGTGATCGAAAACTCTGAATCCCTATCACCTGAACCAATTATGTAGCCACGCATTCATGTCCTCCTGTTCTTACCCTCACTAGCATGGAGCACTGGAAGTAAACCGGATATTACCACTGTCATGGTTCTGTATTTTACCCTTTTTCCTAACTCTCTATAATCACTCTGCATGACCTCATCGCTACCTCTACCTGTGTCATTTGTACCAATGTGCACAATGACTTCAGGCTGCTCCCCCCACCGCGGTGAGAACGTTCTGCAGTCGCTCTGAGACATCCTGGACCCTGGCACGTAGGAGGCTATACATCATCTTGGAGTCATATTTGCAGCCACAGAATCTCTTGTCTGATCCCCTCACATATCGAGTCTGAATAATTACTTCTGAAGTTATTCGTCTTGCATAACCTTCTGACAATGGGATTTCTTCCTGAAACAGTTGCATTTGGCTGAATTGCTTTGCTTCAGGCAGTGGGGAGATTCCAATGAATCATCATCAGGAATCCTCCATGAGTGGAAAAGACGACTAGTTTTTTTTCTTACTCCCACACAGTGCTGTGTTGAGCGGCAGGGAAACAGAAAAGGAGCAATAGGCTGCTCCTTAACAGATAGGCTACATTTTTCTATCTGTAAGTTAAATCAGTAACGTTATCAGGTCCCAAACGGGACCATGTGAGCTCTCCTTGAATATTGTCCGGACTATATGACTCCATCACATTCTCAACTCGAGGGCAGTGCGTTATTGCTGTTGTTATACACCGAATCAATTCATTAACAATAAATGGCCCTACTTAGATTACTTACAGTGTGGAAAAAGGCCCTTCAGCCCAACCAGTCCACACCGACCCACCTAAGCGCAACCCATTCCTCTACATTTACCCACCTACCTAACACTACGGGCAATTTGGCATGGCCAATTCACCTGACCTGCACATCTTTGGACTGTGGGAGGAAACCCACGTAGACATAGGGAGAACGTGCAAATTCCACACAGTCAGTTGCCTGAGTCGGGAATTGAACCCGGGTCTCTAGCTGTAAGACAGCACTGCTAACCACTGTGCCACCGTGCCACTTGTTTTGAAGATGTGTTACTATGTGCCTGCATAATGTAAACATAAGCGTTTGAAGACTTCACAATATCTGTGTTAAGATGAAGATGTTTTATTCTTAAACAAATGCAGAAATTGCTGGAAAAGCTCAGCCTGTCTGGCATCAGATATGAAGAGAAATCAGAGTTCAATCTTTCGGTCCAATGACTTTTCCTTTGAACCTGTCTTGTTGTTAAATTATTTCCCCAATTTTATTCTCCCACATAAGAAGAAGTATCCATCTGGTATTCACCAACTACACTCTTCTCAAGATGTTATACGGTCAATAAAACATATCTGATTCTCAGGTCGAACTGTTCCTTTTTCGTCACATAATGCCTTCATCCCAAGAATGAGTAAAGAGAAAAATCTTTGAAACGTTTCGAAAGCAATTTTGTTTTTATCAGTTAAGACAATTATAACGACACATAATACATCAGATGTGATGTCAGCAATGCCCTGTACTGATGCAAAAAAAATCGCTAAGATCAAACACAACACCCCTTACACGAAACAGAATAATTCCATTTACTTCCAAATCACCAGCTGCATCTTCAGAGTTATTTGATGTGATTCATGTACTAAGACACACAGATCCCTCTGTACCACTCAGTTCTGCATTCTCCTTGCATTTAAACAATTTTCTGCTGTTTTGTCTTTTCCCCAAAACAGAAAATTCCCATCACAGAAATGTTTTTTTTTCTGCTGAAGGTTTGCTCAAAACTGTCCTCTATCTATATGCCATTGCTTGATTCTCTGCTCCTACCCTGTCTGCATTCCATTGCAGACGCTCTGCCCTCCCCCTGTCTCTATCCCATTGCAGACGCTCTTCCCTCCCCTGTCTGAATCCAATTGCAGATGCTCTGCCCTCCCCATTCTGTGTCCCATTGCAGACGCTTTGCCCTCCATCTGTCTCTATTCCACTGCAGACGCTCTGCCCTCCCCGTCTGTGTCCCATTGCAGACGCTCTGCCCTCCCCCTGTCTGTATCCCATTGCAGACGCTCTGCCTTCCCCCTGTCTGTGTCCCATTACACAAGCTCTGCCCCTCCCCTGTTAATGCCCCATTGCACATGCTCTGCCCTCCCTCGTCTGTGTCCCATTGCAGACGCTCTGCCCTCCCCTGTCTGTATCCGATTGTAGACGGTCTGCCCTCTCCCTGCCTGTATTCCACTGTCGACGCTATGCCTTCCCTATCTGTATCCCATTGCAGATGCTCTGCCCTCTCCCCGTCTGTGTCTCAGAGGCACAATTGTTGGTCCTCTTTTGTTTGTCATTTATATAAATGATTCAGATGAGAGTTATAGAAGGTATATTTCGCAAATTTGCCGATTACATCAAGTTTTGGTGTACAGTGGACAGTGTTTGTATAATGGTGAACAGCTGAAGATTACAAAGAGACCTTCATTAATTAAATCAATGATTCATAGAGATGTACAACAGGGAGACAGACCCTTCAACTCGTTCATCCCATCCGATTATTCTAAATTAATCCACGCCCATTTGCCAGCATTTGGCCCATTTCCCACTAATCATAAAGCCATCCAATTGCCTTTTAAATGCTGTCATTGTTCCGGCGTCCACCAGTTTCTCTGGCAGCTTATTCCATAGAAGCACCACCCTCTGCAGGAAAAAAACTTTTTCTTCATTGTCTTTCAAATATTTCTCTTCCCACCTTAAACCTATGCCTTCTAGTTTTAGACTCCCCTACCCTGAGGGGAAGGAACCTTGACCACTCACCCTATCCATGTCCTTCATAATTTTATAAACCTCTCGAGAGTGTAAATGTGACTCCAATCAAGACGGTTGGCTGTGCTATCAGTCATCCTGGGTCTAAATTCTCAAATTCAGTAGTCGCACCTCTTCCTTCTCCATCAAGGCACGATTCCAAAAAATCGTGTTCAGCCAGATTATGAAACAGATCTGTGGGATTTGAAACGGGAATTTTTGGCACAGTGATAGGGCCACTACCATCATTCAGCATTAGCCCCTAAAGCTCCATCATGATGCTCCAGTGTGTTTGTTCTTCAGCCTGTTTTAACATGCTGTGACACACTTCCACAGGACATGAATACACACCACCTTCTCCAGAGATAGGGGCAGTACCGCACGTTCATGAACTGGAATTGAATCCAGAGTTTCGGCTCAGAAACGTGGGCACTACCCAGTACACAAGGCCTAAACCATGCCCAGATTTTGGGTCTTTTTAAGGAGATGGGTTTATTAAATTCTGGTTAACATTACCAAATTATACAGGGGACATTTCTCGTTGAAAAAAAGTACAAGGTTATTAGCCTCAAATATAGGATGTTGAGTGCATTCGCTGTGCCGTTGAGATAAACTATGAACATCTTTAATTGCTTGGCTATGATTTCCGTTTAAATGGCTGTTATCAGTCGTCTGCTATATCAGGGAAAGAAATCTGCAAACACACTCCACACTATGACGTTTCTCGAGTAGATATCAATACTGGACACCAGAGATGAGGAAGGAGCACAATTCTGGGTCCAAAACACCGGTCACTATTTCAAATCTCTAACATGTGGCTTTCCTCTTCCTAAAATCACGAAGTCATACAAGATCACTATCCAGCTTCTCCTTACCTACTCCTTCCTCTGCCCATGCAAGGAAATCCAAGTTCTGCGTCTTTGGGAAAGTCAAGGCTGTTGTTTGTGGACCTACTGGATCGGGGATTGTCGTTTTCATCCGAAGGGGGAATGTAGAGGGGGTCTTAATATCACTCACGGGGCTGATGTGTGGCAGATGGAGTTTAACTTGGATACATGCGAGGTATTGAATTTTGATAAATCAAACAAGGGGAGTGCTTGTACAATTAATGTTGGGTTTTGGTAGTTATGGAGAAAAGAGGGACCAGGGGCGCAGGTATAATTCTTTGAAGTTTGTGCTGCAGGGTGTTTAAGGTTACTTCATTGCTCAGACCTTTGAGATTAGAAGTTGAGAAGTCATGCTCGGGTTGTGCAGGACCTTGATGAAGCCTCTTCTGTTGTGCTGTGTCCAATTATAGTCGTTATTTTATATTAGTGATATTATTAAGCTGGAGAAGGTTGGGAAGAAATTTACCAGGTTGTTACGATGAACACTTCATCTTCTGCCTCGGGAGCCTACAAGCACAAGGCATGAACATTGAATTGACCAGTTTCCAAACCAGCCTCACCCACCCAGATCCCAAATCCAACACTCCAACTCAGATCCGCCCTCTCGAGGGGACCTACCTGTCCATGTTCCTTCCAACAGACCGCTCCACACTCCCCATTGACGTATCACTATCACCTCCGACCTTCATTCAAGTATCGCCTACCTTTCCACAGCCTCACCTCACCATCCATTTTCTGTCAGCCCTCTTTCCCCTCCAGAGTAATGAAGAAGGGTCCTGACTGAAACGTTGACTCTCTTGCTCCTTGGCTGTTGGCTGACCAGCCGTGCCTTTTCCACCACCACACTTTATCTACACTGAATTCTCCAGCATCTGCAGTCCCGATTGTCTCTTAGGTACAATTCGCTGTTAACATAATGTCGTTGTCTGTTGTAAATGTACATAGTCTAAGGGATATTTTCTTCAAGATCATGGATGATAGAAGTTCTCTGAATGTTTTATTGATATTTTAATGTCTGAGCAGCATTTACAGGATGTATGCTTCCATTTATAAACAGGGAAGCATATTCACGTCCCGATAAATTTTCAGTATTACTCCCATATCCAAGGCAGATTGAATTGAATTGCCCTATAAGCCCCAACATTCGTTTCCTCAGTCACCCTCACATATTCCTATCACAATGTGTCAATATTAATCGTTATTTTGAATTTTGCTAAGATAGTTTTGAATTGAAACGGGTTCAATGGAACTATTAGTTCAGCGAATGTTATTGATGTCAGACTCCATGGATCCTAACTGTGTCACGGGAGGTTTTCCCTCTTCTAATAATTAAGGATTCGGTTTAATGAATTATCCCATAGTATGAGTAGGAGTTCACCGACAGCACTAACAGGGATCAGCTGCTCCAGAGAGAGTGGGAGGAGAGATCATAATCTGAGAACATTAGACTGGAATGTTCCAACAATGAATCAGAATCTGAAAACTTTAGAGTGGTATGTTCCAACAATGGAGAGGAGTTTGTCCTATGGTCTTTACTGCATTTGCCTGCCTGGGATATCATTAGCTTGGTGGATCTATAATTTTCTGCTTGTTATTCAAGCTGGTTACTATCCCATCCTCGCTATAGTTGGTGTTCCTGGTAAGTCATTCTATCTGTTCATAAAGCCAGGTTAAACTGAATTGCTGCCCATATTATTTAAAATTTAGAAAGGTGGACGTCAACATTTTCACTTCTAATGAAATATTCCATTTCACACAAATTATAACGAGCAAATTACTCATGACAAAAAAGTCACCAGTATGCGAGGAGGAACCAGACTGTTCTCAAACTCTGTAATCCTTCTAGCCCTGCACAGATCTACATTTCCAAATCCTCCCCATTCACGAACCTGTCCAATACCACCATCATGATATCCCCGTCTCCTCCTCCACCTCAGTGCATCTTCTGAATAAACCATCAATTGTGCCTTTGTTAAATCTGAACGCATGTTACCAGTCCCTTCTGACCACGTTAATTACAGAATAACTGCGCTTGAGTATGTTGAACTTGTTCACTGCACAGAATCCGTCAGACAGGCAGGCACTGCATGCTGCTTCAGACATTGAACATAATCTAGAGGCACAGAATAATAATCTGTTGATATCTCATGAAGGAAATTGATGTAATTGAAATGAAGCTATCATCAGTTGTGAGAAAAAGCCCATCTGCTTGCATCATGTCCTTCAAAGAAATCAATAGGTTATCCTTCCGCAGTGAGATCTGTGCAAACTCACAGCAATGTGTTTTACTCTTTATTGTCCTGTGGAACAGCTGAACCAGTCACTTAGTTCAAGATCCATATAACATGCTGGTCTGGTCAGGGCTGCCCACATCCCGTGAGGAAATAACAAAAGTAAAGTTAGCTCACTACGTCTGCCTGTTTTCCTTATTCCTACACTTCATTTCCATTCAGGGAGGTGACCATTCCCTACTTCAAGTGCAATCTTCCTGAGTCTCTTCCCAACAGTGATGTTCATCTACACCGGCATCTCTGGTGCTGGCTTTCCTGATGCTGACATACAGATGTAAGGAACTTTTAAATTCCACATCAGTGGCAGTGCATAGAGAAGGTATGGGTTTTATGTCATAATAAAGATACGGAGACCGGTAAGTGAGGGAAAGGAATTATTGTGATCATCGCTGAGATTGTTTTTGAGGCTGTATTTGGGATACTGTGAATAGATTTTCACTCCTTTAAAAGGAATGATCTCATTGCAACAGAGACAGTGTAAAGGAAGTACACCAGGGTAATCCCTGGGCTGATGGTAAAAGAGGAGTGAGTGAAGGTTAATCTGTAGCATTGTCAGAGAATAAGATGTCATTACATTGAAACTTGACGGTGATGGACAATCACTCGTTATGTTCTACACAGACACTGAGAAGGTGATAAATTCCATGGCTTGAATTTTTTTTAAATTTTAGTCAGGATGCATGATTCTGGATATTTAAATGCCTCTGAGGATAAAATCTTCAATCATATCCTGCTTTGATACCCGGGATAATCCCTCATACCTGAGCAGATCAGTTAACCCCTTTTGTTAATGTTAAGAGGATGGTGTCTGTGTGGAGAATGTTTTCTTCTCACAGAGGGTAGTGCATGTCAGCAATTCTCAGGTCTAGAAAATTATGGGGGCGAGATCACTGCAAGTATTTAAAGAGGAGATAGATGGACTTTTGACCTGTCGGAGAGCTGAGAGGTTTGAAGAATTGGGCATTAAAATGAGTTAATGCCAACAGTAGGTCAGACATGATCGCATACAATGGCGTGAGCATCCGAATTACCTATTCCTGTTTCTTATGTTCTCATATTCTGTCTTTGGAAAGTGAATGATGGTAATTTTCCTGGAATCGCTGTTATTGAATGTTGAGGACTGTGAGAGACATGTATTCTGTGAGCCATCTCTGGGAGAGATATGGGCCAAATATTCACAGTGAATATGGGTCTACAACATGACCAACAAATGAAACCCCAGTGGCAGAGAGGAGACACTCTGTAGAGATGGGAGGCCTCTTTCATAACCAGCCTGAATTTCCCATCACATTTTCCAACCCACACCAAACCACACAGTGTTGAGGGACTGAATGGTATCCTGTGTTACTGCGGACCAGGTATTTGGAGCAAGTGGTCTCTATCGGCTCCTGTTCAGGTGCTTGTAATGACTGAATGGAACATAGGAACATAGGACTGAGGAGCAGAAGTGGGTCATTACACACGTTGTCAGTGCTCGACCAGACAGTAAGATCATAACTGATCTGATTGTGGTCTCCGCAGCACTTTGCTGTCGGTCCACAATTTTCCTCCATTTGCGTCTGTCAAATGTTGAATAAACTCAAATTTGAATAAATGCAAATACCTAAACAATACTAGGAAACTACGCAAAGTCAAAGTACACAGGCAGCACAATTCTGGAAGGCAACAGGCATTTATCTATCAGCCTTGTTCCTATCCAATTAATTCTGCTGCAGTTTTTAATTTTGGATTTGTTCATGGAATGTGGCTATTGTTGATAGGCCAACATTTATTATTACGATGGAAGTGGTGACGTTGAGCTGCCATCTTGGGATGAAACTTCTGGCGAAGAGAATTCCCATTTGAGTTTTTTTGTTCTTGCAGCATAAACAATGGACAACAAGGGGAAGTGGTGTGTTTGGATTTTTAGAAGTCTTTCAGTGAGAAATCGCATAGTGAGTTCGCAAATGCAATTAACGTGAATAGTATTTGGAGGAATACATGTAATTGGAAAGTTAAAGTTAGGTTGGAGCTTGTTTAAGGGAATCTGAATATAAATGTAAAGACATCACGAAGCAGTTGAATAGAGTGTTGGTGAGAGAGTACCTCGAGTATTGTGTACAGCGTTGGTAACCCAATCTAAGATAGAGTATACCGATCACAGAGGACTTGCAATGGACATTATCCAGATTAATCTCTCATATGACAAGATTTTCTGATGGGGAGACTTGTCTTGTGACCTCCCCAGTTTCAAAGAACAGTGAAATTTAGAAAATCTACGAAACATCTGACAAGGTACAAGTAAACAGGATGTTTCTCTGGCTGTCTACTCTGAATTTAAGGCAAATAATGGCAGGATAAGTGACAGGCCATTTAAGACAGTAATAAGGAGGAAATTCTTCACTCTGAGGGGACTGACTAACACAGGTGCATGGAAACCTGCTGGCAGGGCAACATTAGGGAGAATCCTCAGATATTCTACAGGTACCTCAAGTGGAACAGAATAACCAGTGAACAGTTAGGACCTATTAGTTTCTTACCAAGTTGCATCCAAAATCAACTTCGTGGTAGAAGGCTGTTTGTGTGACTGGTGACTAATGTCCCCTGGTGTATCGCAGAGATCAGTGCTGTGTCACTTATTATTTGTGGTATTCATAAGTGTTTTGAATGTGAAGTGGGTAGGGGGGGTGTGATAAGCAAGTTTGTGTTTGACATAAAGATTGGTCGGGTGTTTGGCAGTGAGGTGGGAGATCTTATGTTACAGGAAGATATACATGGAATGGTCAGATGGGCAGGTCAATGGCAGTTGGAATGTAACCCTGATAAATATGAGGTGATGCACTTTGGAAGAAGGAAACAGACAGGGGAGTACTCAATGAATGGCAGCACACTAGGAAGCTCAGCGGGTGCTTCCCAACACATCCCTGAATGTGACTGAATGTGATCATTGATTAGTTAAGCAGGACCGTAGATAAAGCCTTTATTCATTGACCTAAACATTGTAAGAGTTTTATATAGCACTTTGGTAAAGCCAAATTAAATACTGTGTGCAGTTCTGGGAGCCAAATTACAGGAAAGATGTGATTTTACTGGATGAGGTGCAGAGGAGATTCACCAGGATGTTCCCTGGGATGGAGCATATCAGCTAATGGAGAGAGGCTGGGTAAGCTCTGGTTGTTTAGTTTGGAGCAGAGGACGTTGAGTGGGTAAATAATTCAGGTTTACGATTACAAGGGACATGGACAGGGTGAACAGACAACAGCTGTTTTTTTTAGTCAATTTGTCAGCTTCCTTCCAGTCTGAAACCAGGGAACGGAGAATGGAGAACAGAGAAACATGACACAACAACTTCACTTCTGTATTCACAGAAAAAAAACATAAACAAAGCCTTCCCAGCAATAGGAGAAAACCTGAGTCTGATGAGAAAAGGATATGGAATGAAATTAGTAAATAAACTAATTTGGAGAAAGTATTGCAATGAACATAATGGGCATGCATATTGATGAAATGTGAAACATATTTGTGAAACTGACTGGTAGATTAATTAAATAAAAGCAATAGAGGCACTGAACTTGGATTTTCAGCAAGAGTTTTAATAGAGTCCCAAGCATCGTGTGCAAAGTAAAAGCACATGGGATAGGTGATAATATGTGGACATGGTGTTACAATGGGACAGCTGACAGGAAACAGTGAGTAGGAATAAATGAATGGTTTTCAGTTTGGAAGGCTCGTGTGGCATCGCAATAATTGGTGCTTGGGCCTCAGATATTCACAATACATCTCAAACACCTGGTTGAGGGAATCAAATGCAAAGTTTCAAAGTCTGCTGAGGGAAACTAGGATTTCGAAAAGCGAGGAGGATGTGAAACAAAAGTTCAAGGTGGTTAAGACAAATGGAGTGAATGAGTAAATAAGGGGCAGATAAAGAGCAGTGTGGATAGATATGATGTTGACTACTTTGTTGGGAACAATAGAATATCAGCTGAACATTTGGAAAAGGAGTGTTCGATCTATATAGGGAACTACACTCGCTTTGTTTTGTTTTTGTTTGGACAGACCTCCGAGTTCCATGCAGGGCAGTGAGTTCTGTAGAAAGGATCCAATACTGGGAATACATTGGCACACAGACCAGTGTACATAGACCCAACAAGTGGGGAGCTGTAACATTGAATAGGATCTGGGATCTCCCTGTAAACCAGTCACTGAAAGCAATATTGCAGGAACAGAAAGCAGTTAGGAATGGAAATGGTGTGATCACCTTCATATCAGGAGGATTTGAGTCCAGGAGGAAGGGTGCCTTACTGCAGATGGACAGGGCCTTGGTGAGACCCCACCTCGAACATTATGAAGTATTGTGTGCAGATTTGGTCTCCTTACCGAATAAACGACAAACCTGACATTTAGGGAGAGCAGTGAAAAATGACCAGACTGATCTCTGGAATGACTGATTTGTTGTGGGGGCAAGGTTTGGGGCGACTGAGCCTGTATTCCAAGGGGTTTAGGAAAGTGAGTGGAGATATCATTGAAATATATAAAACACTGACAGGGCGAGACAGATTTGAAGCAGGGATGATAATTCCCCTGGCTGGGACTTCTAAAACAAGGGGCCACGGTATTAGGTACAGGCAGGTCACACTGCATTGATACGAGAATAAAAGTGTGCACTCAGAAACTGGTGAACCTGGGGAATTCTCTCCATGTAAGGCTGTAGAAGACAAGGCACTAAAGACTAATAAGGATGTCTGGACACTGAAGGGCTGGGGGAGAGAGCAGGAAATAAAGGGTCAGCCATCATTATATTGAATTGGTTAGCAAACTCGACAGACCAAAGGGACTATTGCAGTGCCATCTTATAGTTTCACAAGGTTAATCACATTACGGGATGTGTACAGTGCGTGGGGAAAGTGCATTGAGGAGATGTTCAGACATGAACTAGAATGGAGGAGGCTTAATGTACTGTATGGCCTACTCCACTGCCTATGTTTCTGTGCTGTCTGTGGGAAAGCTCTGTAGATGTTGGCACAAGTTCTCAGATGTTAGGAAGGAGGTCTCTGCAGGGTCGAGAGGACTGTGTTTCCCATTCCTTTTTCCGATACGGAGTCTGGGGCCTGGTGTTCGATACGGGTTTATCCTTTAAGACCTCGGAACAGTTTGGTACATTTGAGTGTCTTGCGTGGCCGTTTCAGGGACTATTCAAGAGTTTATCACATGTCTGTGTGTCTGGAGTCACTTTTAGGCCAGACCAGGAAAGCACAGGAGATTTGCTTCCTGAAAGTACATCGGGGAAGCACATTGGTGTGTACAATCCACATTGGCTTCAAGGTCACTGTTACTCACACCAGATTTGAGATCTCGATATTTTATTAATAGTTTTTATCTTCCACCAGCTTCCAGAGTATTAGCCTGGTCTGGATTAGTAATCCAATGATATTTCCACAACAGTACCATCTCCACATGGAGACTGATCGGAAACCACACTGAGCTGGTTACCTCTGTGCTGCTTGGCAGTTCTGTCAAAAAGAACTCGCACCAATTTGATTGTCGTGATAGGACTGATGAGGTGGTAATTAGTCAGATTGTAATTATTCCCCGTTTAGAAACTGGACTTAGTTGAATAATTTCCCACATTGCCAGGGAGATGTCAGAGTTGGAGCTGGAATGAAACAGCTTCCCCAAGGACACGGCTTGTTGTGCAGCACAAGTCTTCTGTCCTATTGCAGGAATGGGGTCAGGGCCCATTGCCTTTGTCGTATCTACTGTGTTCAGCTGTTTCTTCACGTCACATGCAGTGAATCGAATTGGTTGAAGACTGGCATCTGTGATCCTGTGGGCATCATGATGACGGTGAGTTCCATCATCGAATCAACATTCCTGGCTGAGGATGGTACAATACTATTTCCTTGTTTTTTACACTGGCATGCAGAGCTGAATACATTGATAGTGTATGGATAATTATGGAGCCCTATCCACCAGTTGGTTGTTTCATTGTCTATCACAATTTTTGGCTGGATGTGGCAGAGCTTGGATCTGGGTCTGTTGACCTTGTGAGAATTTCTCCCTCTCGATCATATGATTTGCTTTAATTTGATTTGATAGGATTTATAGTCGCATGTATCTAAGCAGAGTGAAGCTCTTTGTTTATACACAGTTCTGACAGAGCGTAGTGAGAGTTGGAGCAGACTATTTTTTAGAAACATGGAGTGGCCGAAATTTAAAACTCTACTTCAACTGCCTGTTTTTGAAGAGCCACAAAATAGCCAGAATTTAAATTAGATTGCTTCAGCATAAGTGAAAAAAAGCCTTTGAGAAGAGAATTATTCCAAACAAAAGAAAGGATAACCTGATTCCCAAGATTCTGGAAAATGCTAATATTGTGATAAAGAAGGTTCATTTTTTTGAAAATGATGATTTGTAACAGAACACAGACGAAGTATTGAAATTGTCGCACAAACACTTTGAAGAATCATGACAAAAAGTAATTTATTCTGATCTCATTAAGGTGGTGTTCAACCACAAAACCAGCTACTCAAATTATGTTTAAGAAGCTAGCTGTGCCTTTGAAACTATTTGCAATCGCAATAAGTTCTAATTAAAGATTTGGCAAATAATCGTGGAGACAGATTTGAACGGAATTATCAAACCTTAATGGGATGCCTGGCATGTCATGTCTAATTAGCTGAAAAATGGTTAACAGTGGAAATAATAATAATAATAATAATAATAATAATAATAATACGTGTTTTGTAACAGAATCAACTTTTTAATGTAAAATGTGATAATGGAATTTATTAAGAGATAACCTGCTCAATGGAGAGTAGAATTCATGCAATCCTTCAAGATAAAAAATGCAGGGCATCACTAAAAAGAGCACAGCTACTAACTTGGGATTGCAACATAGAAAGATCCTAAGGCCGACAGATAACAAAAATCGTTAAACATCCGAAACAAATAACAACTTAGGGCTGTCCATGCGAGTGTCCATCATTGACCAGTTGTTTTACAAGATTGGTTCTGCAGAAGGGGAGTGGAGGGGACACTGACAAGGCTGTGTACCATCATTGCAACACAGAACGTATAAAAATACTGTCTTTTTGCTGTAAAATTGTACTGTATCATTGATCTCTCTGCTTTGCTGAGCTGAGGATTAAGCAAACGATTGTCTTCTCTGTCAAAACCAGATTCGAGGAAGATCCGTTGGTACTCTCCCTGCATTTACCGGTATTTGCTTTAATTAAAGTCCATTCCGTGCCTGTGTCCTGTCTGCCTCCAGAGTCTTTGTCCCTAGCTGGGGAATCTCGATCCTACAGTAAGCAAGGACATACAGATCAGAGCGGAAAGGCAAAATTTAGACTGAGGCATACAGGCTGCACACAAAGGGCATGCAATAGCCAAGATTAACGTGAGCAAGATCAGCATTATTTGAAGTTAGAGAGTCCATTCCTCAGTATAATAATGGCTGGGAAGAAGCTGTTCATGAGATGCAGGTTTGTGTGTTCAAGTTTCTGTATTGTCTGCCTGATGGAAGAGATGTTAGGAGATCCAGGGTGCAATGGATCGTTGATAATGTTATCAGCCCTTCTGCAGCAGCGAGCCATGTAAATGGAGTCAATGGACGGGAGGTTGGCTTCCGCAATGGCATGAGCCGTGCACACAACCTTCTGTCATTTCTCTTACTGTCCTGGGTAGGGCTATTGCCACGCCAGGCCTTTATGCACCAGGATGGTTTGCTCTCAGTGGTGCATTTGTAGAAACCGTTGAGGGACCGGGAGACATGTCAAATGTCCAGAGCTGCCAGAGAAAGAAGATGTTTCTGTACCATTTCAACTAAAGTTCCATTGATGTAAATGGTGGCATATCCTCCTCCTTTCTTTCTGAAGTCATTGATCAGTTGGTTAGTTCTGCCGACGTTGAAAGAGAGGTTAGTCTCAGTTCATTACATCACCAAGCCCTGTATTTCCGTTCTGTATGTTGACTTGCCATCATTACATATCTGTTCTATTACGATGGTGTCATCAATGAACATGCAGATGGCGTTAGTTCTGAATTTGTCAATATAGTCATGGGTGTACAAGGAGTGTAGTAGGGGGCTGAGGACACATCCATTGGAATTTCAATGTTGAATCTTATTGTTGAAGAGGCACAGTTACCTATCTTCTCTGATTGCGGACTATGGGTCAGAAAGCTGAGGATCCAGTTGCAGAGGGTGGAGCCGAGTCTGAGGTTACGGAGTTTTGTGATCAGTCTGAGGGAATAATGGTGTTGAAAGTGGAGCTATAATCAATGAGCAGGAAACTGACGTACGTGTCCTTGTTGTCCAGATGTTCTAGGGATATTATACCCACTATGGACCCATTCCAAAATTGGAGGGGATCGAGGAGACTGGAACTGATGTGGGCCATGACTAGCGTGTCGAAGCACTTCGTGCCCCCCTCAGTCTCCTGTGCTCTAAAGAGAAATGTCCCAGCTTATCCAACCTCTGCCTATGATTCAGACTCTGAAGTCCTGGCAACAACCTTGTAAAGTTATAGTTTAATAACATCCTTCCTATAGCAAAGTAACCAAAACGGAACACAATGTTGAACTTGGAATTATTTGGAACTGTAAGTTTTACTCTGCTGAAAATTATTGTGCTGTTGTGATATTGTTTTATTATTTGTGTTATTCTGAAATCTTATTATTCATTAAATCCTCCGATGGAAATCTCCTCGGGTGAACGTCCTCCTGACTGCTTGAATTTGAATCAATCTATTTTGTTTGGGCAGATATTTTGAGGCCGCCGCATATCAGAGAACAGGAAGAGATGATGAATGTTTGTGCAGTGTGTGTACTTGACTGGACCAACTTGTCTCTCCGGGCAACTAAAGCTTTTATTGTGGGTCAGAGTACCTCAGAAGTGTTACATCATAGAAGGAAGCTATTCAGCCCATTGTAGGTCCGTGAACACAGAACATTACAGCACAGTACAGGTCCTTCGGATCTCAATGTTGCACCGACCTGTGAAACAATCTGAAGCCCATCTAACTTATACTATTATATTTTCATCCTTATGTTTATTCAATGCTCATTTAAATGGCCTTAAATGTGGTGAGTCTACTATTGTTGGGCAGACACCCCTCAATTTAAAACTACATCCCCTCACGCTAGCCTTCATCATCCGAGGAAAAAGCCTTTCACTTTCCAAAATAACTAATCCTCTGATCATCATGCATGTCTCTCGACCTTCTTCCCTTTAATGAAAACAGCCTCAAGTCCTTCAGCCTTTCCTGTAAGACCTTTCCTGCATACCAGGCTACATCCTAGCAAATCTCCTCTTCACCTTGTCCAACACATCCACATCCTTCTTATAATGCGGCAACCAGAACTAAAGACATAACTGCACGTTATCCACCATCGCGACAGGAGCCACAATAGCTTCATTGTAAAACAGTTAACTATCCCCAGCAGCTTCTGACCCCCACGGAGAACATGGGTCTGTCTTCTTGGAGATGGAAGATGCCTCCTTGAGGCGTGGCACAAAACATTTGGCTTCCTTCCTCACTGCCGGTAAAAGACGTTAAAGTATCATTTGTTCCACAGGCAATGGAGCCACGAGGAACATTGTGAGCAGTCTATGAGTGCAATCTCTGCTCCATTCGTTTTCCAGGTTGGAGCATCAATGACACCCTCCTGTTCCTGTATAAGTGTCTCGAGGGGTGAATGGTCACCTCCTGGTTCCATAGAACAGGTTTAGGTGTCTGATTGGGCTCTGCTTGTTCCTGTTTAACAACTCAATGTACTGACCAGACCCTTCCTCTTCATGTGGAACAGGCAGGAGGATTGAATGGGCTGTCCCTCTTCTTGTTCAGTCATTTCGATGGGTTAATGGTTTCCACATATCCATGTAACCAGCTCGAGATGCTGAATGAACTCTTCTTTTAACTGTGGAAATGTGCAGTGCCTGGCAGCACTGTTGCATGAATGTTACCGACACTTTAATAGCACAAACGTGAATGTTGTTTGGGTCTTGCTGAATATTGACACAGACTGGTTCAGGAGCTGAGGGGGATCAAAATGTTCTGAATATTTTGTGATCTTCAGTGATCTCCGTGCTTCTGATCTTGTGATAGATGGGGGTAGCCTGGAATGAGGGCACATAGACGTTGACGAAGGAGCTGAAGATGTTTGTGCTGAGCAAGTTAATCTGAAGACCACTCGCTCCGTGACTCCCTTGTCAGGTCCACACACCCCCAATCTCCACTCGCGGCACATTCCCCTGCAACCGCAAGAAATGCAAAACCTGCGCCCACACCTCCCCCCTTACTTTCCTCAAGGGATCCTTCTATATCCGCCATAAATTCACCTGCACCTCCACGCACATCATTTACTTCATCCGCTGCACCCGATGTGGCCTCCTCTATATTGGGGAGACAGGCCGCCTACTTGCGGAACATTTCAGAGAACACCTCTGGGACACCTGGACCAACCACCAAGGAGCAGGAGAATCGACGTTTCGGGCATGAGCCCTTCTTCAGGAATGAGGAGAGTGTGCCAAGCAGGCTAAGATAAAAGGTAGGGAGGAGGGACTTGGGGGAGGGGCGTTGGAAATGCGCTAGGTATTTCCAAGTCCCTCCTCCCTACCTTTTATCTTAGCCTGCTTGGCACACTCTCCTCATTCCTGAAGAAGGGCTCATGCCCGAAACGTCGATTCTCCTGCTCCTTGGATACTGCCTAACCTGCTGCGCGTTTCCAGCAACACATTTTCAGCTCTGATCTCCAGCATCTGCAGTCCTCACTTTCTCCTAGAAGATCTTAACCCAGAGACCCAGGTAATGTTCTGGGGATATGGAGTCAAATCCTGCCATGGCAGATTGTGCAATTTGAATTCAATAAGTATCTGGAATCGAGGGTTTATGACGATCAAGAATCCATTGTTGATTGTTGGAAAAACTCATCTGGTTCACTGATGTCCTTTAGAGGAGGAAAAGGCTGTTCTTACCTGGTCTGGCCTGCATGTCACTCCAGATCCAAGGCAGCGCTGTTGAAACTTAACTGCCCTCTGGCATAGCCAATAAATGCTGGTTATCCAGAGAAGCCCTTATCCTGTGAATGAGTAGCAAATACTCATGGGTTCTGCACTAATAATGGATGATGTCAAGTTGCATCAAAACTGCGTTAATTAAGTGACTGCTAATGTTGTGAAAAATAAATTCTGTAAGTTTATATCAGGTAGGTTGAAGTTTATGTTATGAACCAAACTAGAGAGCGGATTATTTCAGATTTGATTTTGTGTGGTCAGAAGGACTAATTACTGACCTTGCTCTGAAGCAGCTTTGAAGGAATAGTGACATTAATATGTTGTATTTTACACGGCGTCTGCTTACAATATGGAATGTTTGAACATTCTGGTCAAACATCATGGAAGCCCTGAATCTAGCCGGTCAAGTTAGATCCAGTGAATTGGGGAAGTACAATATAACATTCAGTGGTTGGTAGACTCATAGAGTCTTACAGCATGGAGACAGCCCATTCGGCCCAAACTGGTCCATTTCGAACAAAATGTCCATTCATACTAACCCCATTTCCCTGCCATTTACCCGTATCCTTCTAACCATTTCCTATCCATGTATTTGTCCAAAATTATTTTATATTTTGTGAATGTAACTGCCTCAACCGCTTCTGCTGGCAGCTCATTCCATATGCATACCACTCTGTGTGTAAAAGAAATTGTCCCTCAGGTTTCCTTTTACCCTTTCCCCTGTTACCTTAAATTGATGCCCTCTAGACCGTGATTGCCCAATTCTGGGAAAAACAAAGACTGAGTGCATTCACTGTATCCATGCTTCCCATGAGCTTATATACTACTATCAGATCCCTCTCAATTTCATACATTTTAAAGTCAAAACTCCTAGCTTGCTCAACCTCTTTCTATAACTCAGACCATTAAGTCTTGGCAACATCCTTGTAAATTTCTTCTGCACTCTTTCCAGTTTAATAACATCCTTTCTAGAGCAAAGTGAATAAAACTGAACATGATGCTACAAGTATGGCCTCGCCAACATCTTGTATAACTGCAACAAAGATCCCTAATTTCGATACTCGGTGCTCTGACTAATGAAGGCCAGTGAGACAAATTCCTTTTTCACTGCCTTGTCTACCTGGGACTCCACTTACAGAGAACCGTGCCCTTGAACTCCAAGGTCGTTTCGTTCCACTACACTCCTTAAGGCCCTGCCATTCACCATGAAACCCCTTGCTTGATTTGACTTTCTAAAATTCAAGAACTTACACTTATCTGTATTAAACTCTATTTGCCATTTCTCGGCCCACTTTCCCACCTGATCAAGGTACTGCTCTAATTTCTGAAATTTCTAATAATCTTCCTCACTGTCCATAATCCCGCCTGGTGTTTTTGTGTCACCTTCTCTCTCAGAATCTTCAAAAGTAACTTAACTGCTTCATATCCTAGGTTTACTGGTCTATAGTTCCCAAATTGTTTCTTCGCAGACCTTCTTGAATAAGGGCAAAGCATTCGCTACGCTGCAGTCCTCCAGGACCTCACCCGTTGGCTACCGATGATGCAAAATATCAACCAGGACCCCCGCTATATCGTCTCTGCCCTCCTGCAGTGTTCCTGAATATATCTGGACAGGACCAGGAGATTTATAGAAATACTACAATATCTGAAAAATATGTCTATTTATTTCAGCAAAACACACCAAAGAGTGAGAATGTGAGTTAACAATGATTAGCATAATAAATTAAAGAATATATTAAACACAGGAAGTGACTTCAGAAGTATTCTAGACAAAGTTTGTGCGAAGATATGTAGCTGGGGTGATCGTTGTTGTGGTTCTATTCGCCGAGCTGGAAGTTTTTGTTGCAAACGTTTCGTCCCCTGGCTAGGGGCCTCCTGCGAAGCGCTTCTTTGATGTTTCCTCCGGTGTTTATAGTGGTCTGTCCCTGCCGCTTCCGGTTGTCAGTTTCAGCTGTCCGCTGTAGTGGTTGGTATATTGAGTCCAGGTCGATGTGTTTGGTGATGGAGTTTGTGGATGAATGCCATGCCTCTAGGAATTCCCTGACTGTTCTCTGTCTGGCTTGCCCCACGATAGTAGTGTTGTCCTAGTCGAATTCATGTTGCTTGTTGTCTGCGTGTGTGGATACTAAGGATAGCTGGTCGTGTCGTTTCGTGGATAGTTGATGTTCATGTATGCGGATTGCTAGCTGTCTTCCTTTTTGTTCTATATAGTGTTTAGTGCAGTCCTTGCATGGTAATTTGTACACGACATTCGTCTTGCTCATGTTGGGTATCGGGTCCTTCGTTCTGGTGAGTTGTTG
>NC_057717.1:27160461-27182123 GCF_004010195.1 Chiloscyllium plagiosum | reverse complement strand
CTGGCTTGTGGGTTGTTGACTGGTGGTCTGTATCTGACACATTGTGGAAGGATTCGATTCTTTCGGCATTCATGCAGGAACCGGAGTTGTTCGTATGTGGCGCTTAGTCGGTTAGCGCAGGATTCCCATTTCCTGGCTTGTCTCAGCGTCTCTCGCCCGTAAGTGTTCAAAGTTTGTGCGAAGATTTGTAGCTCGGGTGCTCCTGTATACTCTTGTAGTGAATTCTAGACATTGTGGAATCCTGAGAATTCTCAGAAATTTACGATCCAGAAAAGGAGGGTCATGAAACTGATAAGGAAATCAAAACGCGAGCATGCATGCAAACAAACAGGAACACAAAGACTGCATAAATCTATGATCTATATTTCAAAGGGGGAAAAAGCATAGTCAAATGTGGAAATCTGCAATCAGGACAGACGAGTTTATTGTGGATAGCAGGGAAATGGCCAAGCAAATAAGCAGTTACTTTGCTTCTGTCTTCATGGAGGAAGGTACAGAAAATCACCCAGAAATACGAAGTGATTATATAGGTCTTGTGGAACGGAAGACATAAAGTCAATTTATATCAGTAATAAAGCTTTACTTGAACATGCAGCTGGATTGAGCATTGCTAAACTTGACAAACCAGACGTACTTCATCCCAAAATCTTCAGAAATAAATCACCAATAGAAGTATTACTTGCACTGTCGATGACTGTGTTCTATTACCCAGTGCATTCTGCATAGTCTGGAAGCCGTTATGGATAAATGGACATTAATAAAGGTGATCCACGCACTATAGATTAACGGTAGGGATCCAAGCATCTACAAAGGGAAGAAAAGATAATGTGGAGAACTGCAGACCAATTAACTTGACATTTGTGGGGAAACTGTTGGAATCTATTTTATAGGATGTGATATTCGTCATTCAGAAATTAGCAGTAACATTGGAGAGAATCATTATGCTTTGCTGAAAGGGAAATCACACTTGACAAGCTTTAGAATGGTTTGAAGTTGATTCTTACAGCATAGATAATTGGGAACAGTAGAATTGACATATTTTAGATTATCAGAAGGCTTTTTATAAGAACTCACACAACGAGTTCGTAAATGCAATAAATGTGAAGAGTATTTGGAGGAATATATGCATGTGGTAAGTTAAAGTTTGGATTGTCTTCCCTTAAGGGAGTCAGAATATAGATGTAAAGACATTTTGAAGCAGTTTCACAGCGTGTTAGTGAGTAATGTACTGGAATATTCAGTATAGTTTTCGTGACCACATCTGAGAAAAAATATACTGTACACAGAGGAAGTGCAATAGACATTATCCACATTAATCCCTCAGTTGGCGAGATTGCATGATGAGGAAACTTGGTCTGTGGTCTCTAGAGTTTCAAAGAACGAGATGTGAGTCACTGTGAAGTTTATAAAATTCACAAAATATGTGACACGTTGGAAATTAACAGGATGTTTCTCCGGCTATCTAATCCACATTCAAGGCAAATAATGGCAGGATAAAGGATAACTATTTAAGACTGCAATAAGGAGGAAATTCTGCACGTGTAGGGGACTAACTAACACAGGGGCATGGAAACCTGCTGGCAGGCAATATTACGGAGAATTCCCAAATATTCTACAAGTGTGTCCAGCGGAACAGAATGACCAGGGAACAGGACGGAATCATTAGCGACTTGCCAAGTTGCATACAAATTAACTTTAGTGGTAGGAGACAGAAGGTGGTGATGGACGGCTGCTTGTGTGACTGGAGGCCAGTGTCCAATGGTATAACACAGGGATCAGTGCTGTGTCCCTTATTATTTGTGATTCGGAGGTGCTGGTGTTGGACTGGGTAGACAATGCTGTAAATCGCATAATACCAGGTTATTGTCCAAGGGGTTTTTTTCGGCGGTACTAGTTTTTGAAGTGTTGCTTCTTCATCAAAGCTCACTATCACCTGATGAAGAAGCAGTGCTTCTAAAGCTAGTGCCTCCGAATAAACCTGTTGGACTCTAACCTGATGTTGTGTGATTTTCCACTTTAATATTTGTGGTACTCATAAATGATGTCGCTGTGAATATGGACATGGGGTGGGGAGTGTGATAGTAAGTTTGTGTATGATTCGCAGATTGGCCGGTTGTTTTGCAGTGAGGAGGAAGGCCTGAAGTTACGGGAAGATACAGATGGAATGGTCAGCTGGGAAGATCAATGGCAGATGGAATGTAACCCTGATAAATATGAGGTGATGCACTTTGGAAGAAGGAACCAGACGGGGAGGACTCAATGAATGGCAGCACACTAGAAAGCTCAGAGGGTGCTTCTCCACACATCGCTGAATGTGACTGCACAGTTTAATACACAATCTGGGAAAGGCTAGGGGAATGTAAACATAACCTTGATTCATTGAGGCATAGATTATAAGAGCTATGCGGAACATTGGTGAGGCCAAGATGCAATACTGTGTGTAGTTCTGGGAATCATATTACAGGAAGGATGTGATTGCATTGGAGGGTGTGCAGAGGAGATTCACCAGGATGTTCCCTGGGATGGAGCATATCAGCTATGGAGAGAGACTGGATAAGCTTGGGTGTTTAGTTTAGAGCAGAGAAGGTTGAGGGGACCGTGATTCAGAAGGATAGGATTACGAGGAGCATGGACAGGGTGTTGAACGGCAGCTGTTCCTTTTTAGTCAAAGGGCCACACTTTTTCAGTGAAGGGTTTGCGGTTTGGTGAGGTTTTGAGGATTGCTTTTCCCCCAGAGGGTTTGGGGTCTGAAATATATTTCTTGAGAGGGGAGTTGCCATGGTAAACTCAAAACCATTAGAAAATAAATGTTTGTGCACTTGAAATGCCTTACGATTCACGGTTATGGTTACTGTGTCGCAGAGTGGGCCGAATGTAGACCGTGCTGATAGTACAGAGTCTTTGCTTCTGTGATTGTATGGCTGTGGAAGGCCAATCACCGAGTACCTTAAAATAGGAATTTTAAAGAATATCTTAACTAACTTTATAAGACAGAAATTGTAATATTTTCTGAAAATATGTCAATGGCAAAATTAAGAGACAAAAATGGGAGAGCTGGAATGAAACGCTGAGTTGGAATAAAACAATGTTTTTTTTAATGGAAGGCTAGGAGGATATAGCAAGGATCATGGCTTGGGCCCCAGCTATTCCCAATACACATCATATATTTGGTTGAGTGTCTCAAATGCAAAATTCCTAAGTTTGCTGACAGCACTAAACGATGTCAGCTTGTGAGTGGATGAGGAGGATGTAAAAAACCTCCAAAGTGACTGAGACAAGTGAAATGACTGGGCAAATACGTAGTAGATGGAGAACAATGGGAGAGATGAGATGTTGTGTACTTTGATGGGAACAATAGAATGGCAGCCTGTCATTTGAAAAGGGAGTGGTTGAAAAATGTTGCTCGAAAAAGAAACTTAAGCTACATTTTTGTTTATTTTTGTGCAGCCTGATTACATGTCGGGCAGCGTGTTCTGAAGCAAGAAGTCAATACTGGGAATGGCATTGGCTCACTGACCAGTGTGTATAGACCCAGCAAGTGGGGAACTATAACATTGAATGGAATCTTGATCTCCCTGTACACCAGTCACTGAAAGCAATATTGCACGAGCAGAAAGCAAGTAGGCAAATAAATGGTGAATTCACTTTCATTTCAGGTGAATTGAGTACAGGAGTAAGAATATCTTACTGCAGCTGTACAAGGCCTTGGTGAGACCACATCTCGACCATTGTACAGTATTGTGTGCTGTTTTGGTCATCTTACCCAATAAAGGATAAACCTGACATTGAGGGAGAGCAGCGAAAGATGACCAGACTGATCTCTGACATGACAGGCTTGTTGTTGGAGCAGAGGTTGGGGCGACTTGGCTTCTATTCCATGCAGTTGAGGAAAATTAGTGGTGATCACAGTGAGATATATAAAACTCTGACAGGGTGAGACAGATTGGAAGCTGGCTTGGACGTCTAAAACAAGGGGCCACAGCATTAGGTATAGACAGGACACTTTGCATAGAGATGAGAATAAATGTCTGCACTCAGAGACTGGCGAACCAGGGGTACTCTCTTCCAGATCGTGCTATGGAAACCAAGGCGCTAAATATAAATAAGGATTTCTGGAAATTAAAGGGATAGGGAGAGAGCAGGAGTATCGTGTGAAGATAGAAGGTCTGCTATAAGTCCAGGTTTTTCTCCAATAGCTCAGTAGCTGTGTTCCTGTGCAACACCGTGTTGTAGCAAATCGTGCAATATTAATAATGGCGTCTATGGGAAAAAGAGGGTCAGGGAGGAACCCCCAAAAATATCAGTAAAGCCAAAAATTTAATTTAGTCTAACACACACACTAGCACAGCCTAAATAAATCTTTAAATCACATATTGTAATGAAATAGTGCTGTAAATGTAACACTATCAAACTACAGTCACTGACTACAGCAGTGTACCTTTCACCACATTTTTTACCAGAAAGCGCGTGGGGCTGACTGACCACGTGATGCCGATGGGGAAATTCCAGTTCTCCTCAAGATTCTCCCCAGACTTGGAAATAAAGTTCTTTCTAAATGAATACTACAATTCTCCGTTTCAGGCTCAGTTTCAAGGCTTACAGAGCGGATTGCATTCCTGTTTTAGCTGAAAACAACGATTGGACATTTTGCAGACAGAGGATCCTGAGGCTGGGTTTTGCTGTTCAGCTGGTTCCCGGCAAGGAATTGCGTCAAAGTGAATGAGAGTTCACTTCATGGAAAAAGGTTCATGAATCACATTGCAGCCAAATTGCATTTAATCAACACGCATTATCTGAGAACTGCCTATATATTGAATGGACGAGCAAAATTGATGGGCTGAAGGGAATACAGCAGTTCTCATTTTATATTTCACAATGTTTAAACATATTAAGGCATACAAATATTGTATGGGTAAATCTGCATTAAGGAGATGTTCGGCCATTAACTAGCACAGGGAAAGCTCAATGTGTTGTGTGACGTACTCATTTCCCAATGTTTCTGTGCAGTCTGTGGGAAAGCTCTGTAAATGTTGTCACAAACCGTCAGATGTTAGGAAGGAGGTCTCTGCAGGGTCAACAGGAGTATGTTTCCCGTTCCCTTTTCCGACACCAAGGTTGGGGCTGGCTGTTCTCGTCAGGCATATCCTTTAAGAATTCAGAGCAGTTGATATAATTGAGTGCCTTACTTGGCCGTTTCAGAGACCATTGAAGAGTTTATCACATATCTGTGGGTCTGGAGTCACTTTTAGGCCAAACCAGGAAAGCACGGGAGATTCACTTCCTGAACGTACATTGGGGAAGGTGATTGAAGTTTACAATCAATATTGGACACAAGATCAGTGTTACTGACATCAAATTTTAGATCTCGATGTGTTAATAATTGTTTGTATCTTCCACCAGCTGCCCAAGCATTAACCTGGTCTGTATTGGTCATCCAATGACAATTCCCCAATAGCACCATTTCCATATGGGGTCTAATCGGAAACCACATTGAGCTGGTTATTTGTGTGCTGGTTGACAGTTCTGTTAAAAAAGAACTCCCAACAATTTGACTGTCGTGATGGGTGGTAATTGGTCAGATTGTATTTATTCCCTTCTTAGGAACTGGACATAGTTGAGTAATTTTCCACATTGCCAGGGAGATGTCAGAGTTGGTGCTGGGATGAAACAGCTTCCCCAGGGAGACGGCTTGTTGTGCAACACAAGTCTTCAGTCCTATTTCATCAATGGTGTCAGTGCCCGTTGCCTTTGCCGTATCTACTGTGTTCAGCTGTTTCTTCATTTCACGTGCAGCGAATCGAATCGGTTAAAGACTGGCATCTGTGATTCTGCGGGCATAATGAAAGGGTGAGGTGGACCATCGACTCAACACGTCTGGCTGAGGATAGTGCAGACACCACATAATTGATTTTTACACTGATGTACAAGACGGTTCCATTATTTAGGATGGGGATATTTGTGGAGTCCTCTCCTCCAGTAACTTGTTTAATGGTCCATCGACATTTATGCTTGGACTTTGCAGGATGACAGAGCTTAGATCTGATTTGCTCGTCATGGGATCATTTCTGCCTCTGTTAGTTCTGCTGTTTCGAATATAACCAGACAATTGCGGTGGCTTTAACCGGTTGTTATCAGGTAAAAGTACACATGGTACTGACTCTGGCATGTTCACCCACACTCGTCACTGAATCATAGATCGGCTTGATGGTAATGGTGGACTGAGAGATTATCCTGAGGGATAGGTTACAGATTGTCATTGAATACAATTCTGCTTCTGCTGCTGCTGTGATCTACAGCATCAGATGATGGCCCAGTTTAAGCTGCAATATCTACAATTCAATTCCACTGACTGTCCCACAGTTCACACCGAGACCCATTCACCCAACAGCCCTGTATTCAGTGACCAATTCTGGTTTGTGATGCGGTAACACTTCCATTTTCATATTCTCCTTCTGCTGAAATTCTTTCCTTGGTGTCACTCGTCCGATTTGATACTTTAACTCAATCCATTTAAGGTACTAGTCTGAATATATTCCTTTCCGTAATGCCATCTTCTGTGTTTGAAGTGAACGTGTTTGCCTCTGTTTTTCTCCCTGACAATGATTAAGAGTTCTGTAGTGTCAGTGATGCCAGACTTACGCAGTTTCAGAGTCAAGGAACTTGTGCACCATGCATTATTGTTCAGTTCCCAGTGTACGGCTCTCCATGTTAGACAGGATGTTTGGGCATCTTTGACATATTTCGTTGGAAATTTTTCAACAACAGAAATTGCTGAAGAAATTGCTGAAGATGTTGCAGCATTTTCTGGAGTGAATGCAGATTTAAACTTTCAGATCCAGTGAACCTTTACAAAGCTCCCAGTTTCTCCAGCAATTTTTGGTATTTTTATTTCCAGTATTGATGGTTATTTATTTAATTGAAAATTTGTTCTGTGCCCCTATTCATTTCTGGAGAAACTCAGCATGTCTGTCAGCATCCGCAGAGACAGAGAAACAGAATTAGTGTTTCAAGTCTCGTGTGACACTTCTTCAGTACTGAACATGATTGGAAAATGGGCTTTCAATCCCTTGCCAGAGATAGGGAATGGGTGACAGGGAAAAGAGGGTGTGGCAAAAGATAAAAGATGTTTACGTTAAACTGGTTTAAATTAAGATGTAACTGGGGAAAAGGGGTTCTTTCTACTCAGTGTAAGATAAGGAAGACACAAGCACGCAAGGTCATAGGGAGACCAGGAGTCGAAATGTTGTCTATATGGTATTATATAGATCTGGCCATAGATACGTTTTCATTGTCGAGATCATCACACCCTTTAGACAAAGAAATTCAGGTGCTTGACTTCTTATTGGCCCTAAGTAAGCGTTTCATGCTGCCTCAGTATTGTAATAACGAGAAAAACAAATAAAAATATGAAGTTTGGGCTGAGTATTGTTTTACTGTCATGTTTAATATAGTGTCAAATTTGCAGTACTTATCTTTAAATGTTTGTTCTTGAAGTTAGTATCAGATGGAGTGTAGAAGGTTGGCGATTGACATTATAGAAGTTTCTAAAATCATGAGAGGTATGGATAGGGTGAATAGCCAAGATCTTTACTACAGGATGGGAGAGTTCAACCATAGAACGCATAGGTTTAAGGTGAAAGGGGCAAGATTTAAAAAGGACGAAGGGGCAACGTTTTAACACAGAGGGTGGTGTGGGTATGGAATGAGCTGTCGGAGGAAGAGTGGTAGATCCATGTACAGCTGCAACATTTAAAACTCATTTGCACAAATATATGAATGGGAAACATTTATAGGCATATGGACCAAATGAATGCAGATGGGGCTTGTTTACTGTGGAAAACCTGGCCAGCATGACATTGAGGAAAGCTTCACGCAGAGTCAGTGTGGTTTTGTGAAAGGGAAATTTTATTTTGCCCTGTAAAATCATGCAAATCATTTCTGGAGATGCCTGAGAATGTAACAAGCGGAATTGATAAAGGAGATCTTGTAGACACCAGGCTTTCCAGAGATTTTGCACATGTATTACAGAATAAAAGATCTTACTCAAGCCAGAAGATGGTAGGATGACGGATAATTTACTAATATGCGATGGTGATTGGTTAACACATAGAAATCGGAGAGTCAGGATTAATGGATCCTTATGATAAAGGTGTATCTGCTGGAGTACCATACATATCAGTGCGATGACATCAGTCATTTACAATCTATACTGACAACCTAAAGGAGGGAGCTGAGTGCAATATACATCCGAGTTTGTGGAAGACGCTGAGAACTAAAAGGCCGGCTGCTATTTAATGGAGAGGACTTCCAGAAAAGGAGCAGTACAAAGTGATTGGAGTCTTCCAGTGTATGAAACATAAAGTCAGCATGCTGATGCAGCAAGTAACTAGGTTGGTTCATTAGCCGGCTTCCAGAGATGAAAGGGTTGAGTTATTCAGAATCTCTATAGTGGTGAGGTGATTATTCATTGGGGTTTAAATGAATGAAGAGTGATACTGCTGAAACATACAAGATACAAAGCGGGCTTGAGAAGGTAGATGTTGAGAAGTTGATTCCATTCGTGGGCAGAGTGTAGAACTTGAGGATATAGATACCGAATAAGGAACATCAATTTCAATCTTAGGTACAAAGTGATGTATTCTCTCAGAATGTAGTGAATATCTGGAATTCCCTATCCCAGAGAGATGTGGAGGGATACAGGAGTCGGCAAAAAAGTGGAGTTGAGACCTGGAGTAGATCAGCGATATTCTTAAGAAATGATAGGGACCGAATGACCTACATCTGTTACTATTTATTAATTTCACATGTTATGCTTTTGGAACTTAACTGGTTATTTTCCTGGAGGTCATGTTGCATAATGTAGCATTCAGGGACAGCAGATGATTTGTTTGTGTTAACCGTGGGTGGGGTATGGAGGCTGTATTCCCAGCGTATCTAGGTCTGTAACATGACCCACAGCTAGATCAGAGGTTACAGAGAGAGGCAAGAGAGCTTGGGGGTGGGGTTGGTTCCTGACCCAGTCTGGATTTTCCAAGTACATTTCCAAAACTATACCTAACCATCGGAGTGGCCTCGATCTATCCCTGCGTAGCAGGTCCGAAGGGGTGAATGGAACATCAGAACACAGGGCTTCGGGACTCGAGGGGGCCATTCGGCCCTTTGACACTACTCCAAAAGTAAATAAGGTCGTGGTTCATTCCATGGTGTTCCCAGCTGCACTTTTCTCTCCATGCACCATTATCCCTGATTCACCTGTCTATGGAAAATCAGATGAAGCCAGCCTCGATATAATATAAAGATTCAGCCATCCCAAACTTCTGGGAAAGAAATTTACCACTGAAATGAATGCTCACTTGGTGAATTTTCCTAATTCCTGCTCTGACTGAGATTAGAGGGTGTCACTGTTCCTTTTTCTAGTCTCACACTAAGATACTCTCAGACAACAACTCACCAGAACGTAGGACCCGATACCCAGCATGAGCAAAACCAATGTAGTGTACAAAATTCCATGCAAGGACTGCACAAAACACTACATAGGACAAACAGGAAGACAGCTAACGATCCGCATCCATGAACTCCAACTAGCCACGAAACGACACGACCAGCTATCCTTAGGAGCCACACACGCAGATGACAAGCAACATGAATTCAACTGGGACCACACTACTATTATAGGACAAGCTCAACAGAGAACAGCCAGGGAATTCCTAGAGGCAGGGCACTCATCCACAGATTCAATCAATAAGCACATCAATAACCTGGACCCAATATACCGACCACTGCAGTGGACAGCTGGAACTGACAACCGGAAGCGGCAGATTCAAACCACTACAAATGGCGGAGGAAACACCACAGAAGCGCTTCACAGGAGGCTCCCAAGCACTGAGGATATCACCTGTAATAACTTGTTAAATCATGTCAATGTGAGAAATGTGAGAAAACAAGTGCAGCTTCCTTACAAACTGAAACTAGAGAATGGAAAATGGACAACAGGGAAATGGCAGAACTATGAAGCCACGACTTCAGCTCTGTGTTCACAAACTTTCTAACAATACTAGGAAAATCAAGTCTGGTGTGGGAAAATGATAGAGTACATGGAACAAAGAACATAGTAAGTAAATGGTTTAGGAGAAAATATTGGGACTGAAAAAAATGGTCATAGGCAACACCAACATAGATTTATCAAATGGGAATTATGTTTGAATAACAGACTGGGAGACAAATGAAAGAGAAGCAATGGAGGTAAAACATTTGGATTTTCAGAAAAGTTTTGGTAAAGCTTCAAGCCCAGTTTATAAAATCAAATCTGAGTGGATTGGGGCTAAGGTATGGGCTTGTTTCTAGAAGGGGACAGCTGGCAACAAACAGTGAATAGAAATAAACAGACTCGTCAAGAAACAGCCTGACATTGTCTGTAAGTTATGATTCTGTGAGTATGGCCATGTCCCAGACTCCCCATCACCTTCCCCGGATATCTCCTATCTCACCAACAGGACAGACACAGCAGACGTGGCGGCACAGTGGGATGTAGTTGGAAGGGAATTGCTCTGGGAATCCTCAAAAGTGACTCCGTATCCCAAGAAGTCTCATGACGTTAGGATAACATGGGAAAGGAAAACTTCTGCTGATTACCATGTACCAGCCTCTCTCAACCGATGAATCAGTGCTCCTCCATGCTGACCAACACTTGGAGGAAGCACTGAGGGTGTCTGGGATGCTAAATGTACTCTAGGTGGGGAATTTAAATGTCCACCACCAAGAGTAGCTCAGCTGCAGCATTACTGATTCAGCTGGTCGGGTCCTAAAGGATATAAAGGCTAGGCTGGGTCTACGGCAGGTGGTGAAGGAACTAACAAGAGGAAAATACATACTAGACCACATGCTTACTAATCCGCTAGGTACAGAAGTAGCTGCCCACGACAGTATCGGTAAGAGTGACCACTGCATAGTCATTGTGGAGACAAAGTCCCACCTTCACATTGAGAATAACCTCCATCATTTTGAGTGGTGCTATTACTGTGCTAAATAAGACCAAGTTCAAACACATCTAGCAGCTCAAGTCTGGGTTTCCATAACGTGTTGTGAGTCAGCAATAGCAGCAGAATTGTACTCCAGTGCCTGGCATATCCCCCTCACAGCAATTACCATCAAGACAGAGGATCGACCTTGGTTCAATGTAATGTGCAGGATGGCAGGAGCAGCAAAAGCCATACCTGACAATGAGGTGTTAGCCTGGTGAAACCACCAAACAGGACAAGGTGTGTGCCAAACAGCATAGCAGTAAGTTATAGACAGAGCTTAGTGATCCCACAAGCAACGGTTCAGATCTAAGCTCTGCAGTCCATCCACTTCTCGTCGAGAATAGCTATGGACAATTAAACAAGTCATTGGAGGAGGGTATTCCACAAGTATCCCCATCCTTAATAATGGAATAGCCCAGTACTTCAGTGCAAAAGATAAGGTTGATGCATTCTTCAGTCAAAAGGACACTTTCAGTCAAACTGCTGAGTGGATGAAATATCTCAGCCTCCTTCAGGGATCCTCAGCAATTCAGTTACCAGTCATCAGCCAATTCGTTTCAGCCCACGCGATATCCAGAAACAGTTGGAGACACTGGATAGTCCAAAGGGGAAACATGCTGACAACATTCTGGCAATAGTACTGAAAGCCTGTACTGCAGAACTTGTCACTGACCAAGCTAAACTGTTCCAGTATCGTTACATTTCCCCGATTACATGGAAAATTACCCAAGCATCCCCCATACAGAAAAAGCAGAACAAATCCAATCCGACCAATTACCACCCCATCTGTCTACTTTCGATCAGTAGTAAAGTGATGGAAGGTGTCAGTGCTTTCAAGCAGCACTTGTTCAGCAATATGCTGGTCAATGGCGCCCAGTTTGGGCTCCACCATGGCCACTCAGCTCCTGATCTCATTACCTTGGTTCAAACATGGACAAAAGAGCTGAATTCCCCAGTCGTGGGGTGAGAGAGACAGCCCTTTAAAACAAGGCTGCCTTCGACCAAGTGTGGCATCAAGAGGTGTTAGTAAAACTGGAATCAATGGTTATCAGGGGCAAACACCCCGCTAGTTAGAATCATACCTGACACGTAGGAAGATTGTTATGGTTGATAAAGGTCAGTCAACCCAACTCCAGGACAAGTCTGTAGGAGTCCCTCGGGCAGTGGCCTAGGCCCAAACATCTTCAGGGCTGCTTCATCAATGAGCTTCCCTCTATTATAATGTCAGAAGTCAGGATGGCCGCCAATGGTTGTACAATGTTCAGCAACATTAGTGGCTCCTCAGATACTGACGCAATCCATGTCCAAATGCGACAAGATTTAGACAGTATCCAGGCTGACAATTGGCAAGTAATATTGATGCCACACAAATGCCAGACCGTGACCATCACCACTAATATGCAATCTAACACGGCCCCTTGGCATTCAATGGTGTTACCATCACTGAATCCACAGTGGACTGCAAAAGTTCAACAAGGCAGCTCACCACCACTTTTTCAATGGCAACAAGGGACAGGCAATAAATGCTGGCCCAGCCAGTCACACCCAGATTCAGGAAATAAATAATACTTAAAAAAAATAACAGAGGAAGGTTGTTGAGATATCACAGAGATCGGTGCTCAGACTCCAACGGTTCACAATACCCATTAAACATTTGGTTGTGGGAATCAAATACAATATATCACAGCCTGCTGACTGCGCTAAAGGATGTTGGATTGTGAGTGGGTAAGGACGTTTCAAAAAAGCGTCAGGTGACTAAGACAAGAGAAGTGAATTGGAAAATACGTGGCAGATGGAGAGCAATGTGGGTAGAGGTGACGGTGTGCCCTTTGGCGGGAACAATAGACTGGAAGCCTATCGTTTGAAAAGGGATTGTTTGAAACATGTTGATGCACAAAGGGACGCATGCTCCTTTTTGTTGTTTCCTTCTGCGCAGCCCTCCGAGGTCCCTGCAGCACAGTGAGATCTGAACCCAGAAGTCAATACTGGGAATGGCATTAGCACGCTGACCAAGGTACATAGAAGTACCCAGTGGGGAGCTGTAACATTGCAAAGGATTTGGATCCCCCTGTACACCAGTCACTGAAAACAATGTTGCAAGAGCAGAAAGAAGTGAGGAAGATAAATGGGATGTTGACCTTCATTACAGAGTGGATTTGGATCCACGTGTAAGGGTGTCTTACTGCAGCTGTACAGGGCCTTACTGAGACCCCATCTCGAACATTGTGGAGTATTGTGTGCAGTTTTGGTCTCCATACCCAATAAAGGACAAATCTGCCATTGAGGGAGAGCAGTGAAGGATGACCAGACCGATGTTTGTGATGACAGGCTTCTTGAGGGAGCAGTCTTTGGGGCGACTGGGCCTGTATTCCATGGGCTTTAAGAAAATGGGTGAAGATCTCAGTGAGATATATAAAACTCTGACAGGGTGAGACGGCTTGGAAGCAGGGATGATAATTCCCTAGGCTGTGGTGTATAAAACAAGGGGCCACAGTATTAGATACAGAGAGGCCATTCTGCATTGAGATGCCAATAAATGTCTGCCCTCAGAGACTGGTGAACCTGGGGAATGCATTCGAACCTGGAAGCCAAGGCACTGAATATAAATACGGATTTAGAGACAGTAAAGGGATGGTGGGAGAGCAGGAGAACGGCGTGGAATAAAAGGGCAAGCCATCATTATATTGAATTGTGTAGCAAACTCGATGGACCAAAGGGACTACTGCACTTGCTAATTTATAGCTTCCCAAGGTTACTCACATTAAGAGATACTGTGGGAAAGCTCTGTAAATGCTGTCACAAACTCTCAGATGTTAGGAAGGAGGTCTCTACAGGGTAAACAGGACTATGTTTCCCGTATCCCTTTTCCGATACTGAGGCTGGTGCCGGGTGTTCTGTCCAGGTTTCTCTTGTAAGACGTCGGAGCAGTTTGATACAATAGAATGTCCTGCTTGGCCGATTCAGAGATCATTGAAAAGTTTTATCACATGTCTATGTGTCTGCAGTCATAGATAATCATAGATAACAAACAGCAATGGACCCAGCCTCCAGTCTGACAAGCATCCTTCCACTAAACCCTCTGCTTCCTACCATCAAGCTAACTGTGTATCCAATTGGCCTGTTCCCCCAGCATTTCACGTGATGTAACCTTCCAGAGCAGCCTGCCATGTGGAACTTTATCAAATGCCTTACTGAAGTCCATGGAGTCTACGTCTACCGCTCTGTCCTCGTCAACCTTCCTGGTCACTTCATCAAAGAACACTAACAAATTTGGGAAGCATGATCGCCCACTCACAAGTCTATGTTGACTGCTCCGTATCAAACCCTGTGTGAGTAATGGGTGCAGACAACGGTATGCTGTGCTTCATTGTAAGATTATTCGAGTACATTAGTAAAGCCATCTTCCAGCTGCTGTAGAGCCTTGCTGAGAGAGCATCTAGGGCACTCTCTATAGATTTGATCTCCTTTGTAAGGAATTATCTCCTTACGACAGACATGGGTGATGGTAACATGAGGATAGAATGAAGAAGCTGAGTGTTTAATCTATAAAGCTGTGAGAGACGAAGAAATGTGACGCTGAAACACAAGGAGAGGCAGCGATTACTTATTTCCACAAAAGACATTGATAGGGAGAGAAATTCCATTCTTTACTCAGGATTGATTGGTTTGATTTATTGTCACATGTACCTCAGTACAGGGAAGCACTTTATTTATGAGCAGTGGAGGAAGATCATAGTAAGCATGGCCAGACAGATCATAGGGTGGAAATAGACTTGGACAGAGTAAGGTATACACGTTACACTGCACAGGGGGTGCACCATACAAGATCAACATGAGCAAGATCAGCATTATTTGAACTTAAAGAGTCCATTCATCAGTCTAACGTGACTTTCCTAATAGTTTATATGCCTTAATTCAATATCCCAGTGTTATTGTGCAGTCGGCGAGTGAACCCTGTACTGAACGTCAGGTTGCTCACATTCCCCAACAGCAGACACAATACTTTCCTTCTGAAGTAGGTAGCCATTCCCACGCACTTCCGCCCTTCATAGAAACACCAGACTGTCTTCTCGGAGATGAAAGGAGCCTTCTTGAGACTTCACGCAAGACATATGGCTTCCTGCCTCACCACTAGGAAACCACGTTAAAGTCCAACGTGTGTATCATGAGCAACGGAGCCAGGAGGAACAACGTGGAACAGTCTGTCTGTACAGCCTCTGCTCCACTTGTTCATCATGTTGGAGCATCAATTTGGAGACACTTAAGACTGCCGATGCTGGCGATCAGAGTAGAGCGTCTATTGCTGGAAAAGCACAGCAGGTCAGGCAGCATCCGAGGAGCAGGAGAATCGACGGTTTGGGCATAAGCCATTCATCAGGAATCAGCAGCAATTACCTCATTCTGTCCCCGTGTAAGTGCGTTGAGGTGAGAATGGCCTCCTGCTGTTTCTGTATAAGTGCCTCAAGGGACTGACTGGCTTCTTCCTCGTTCGATCGGACAGGGCCAAGTGCTTGACTGGGTTACCTCTGGTTCCTGTTTGACAGCTCATTGTACTGACAAGTGTGATGATGCTGCAGCTTTAAGAGGTTTTTTTTTGTCCTGGTTTCTTTTAAGAGAGCGATTGAACTATCGTTACCAAGCTGGCCACTTAAGACCACTTGAGTAAACAGCTAGGGAGGCCTTAGTTTTATTTTAATGCAGCCTGAATGGGTGTGGCCAGCTCTCACAAATTAGAATCACTGAGTTTTGGTTTCTCTGTGACATTAAAAACTAAAGGGTTCTTAACAGAGTTGGAAGCTTCAGGGAATGTCTCATGGTTGCTACTCTCCATGAATTTTCTCGTGATGCTATTTTCAATTCCTGAATTTTCCTTTTTGCCAAGGACTGTGTTTATGGGAATTTCCTGTGTTGGACTAGTTCATTAGTAATAGCTCTGATATCTATTATTCTGTTAAGTTGTCCAATAGCATTACGTTTTTCTAAATTCCTCTTTCTTTGGTTTTATTTCATCTTTCGTGTTTAAGTAGATGGTGTTTTGTTTCACACCGAGTAGTTTGACCAGTCACATTGCATCTGGAACAGACACTTTACATTTCCTTTAAAATAAGAAAACATTAGACTTTAGGCTACTGCCTTCAAATATTTTCGAGGCGCTCTGGTGTGGTCCATCACACTAGACTCCTTCCCTTCCTGAGTAATCGTCTGGAGGCACTGAGTGGGCTGTCCCTGTTCTTCTCCAATCGAGTCAATGGGCTGAATGGTTTCCTCATATTCCTGTGAAACCAGCGTCAGGCGCTGAATGGACTCTCGTTGTACTGTGGCAATAGGCAGTGCTGTTGAATGAATGTTACAGACATGTTAGCAGCACAAGTCTCAATGGTGTCAGGGTCTTGCTGCACATGGACACAGACCAGTTCATGAGCTGACGGCGGACAAAATGCTCTGAACATTGTGGAATTTTCAGTGACCATCCCCACTTCTGATCTTATGTTGAGGAGGGTGGGGGGAGGGGAGACATTGATGAAGCAATTTAATCTGTTTGTGAAGAAGAAGCTACCCTGAGGATCTCCCACAGAAGTGACCCAGGACTGAGATGATGAACGTCTTCCTTTGTGCCATGTTTGACTCCAAACACAGGAGAGTTTACTGTGATTCCCATTAAGTCCAGTTTTGTTCAGCTCCTTGATGTCATTGATATCAGGGCCAGTCATATCACAGCCACTGCCTTGATATCAGGGCCAATCATTTTTACCTGAACCCTTGTGTCAACTCCTTTTGTTCATATCAATAGGCCATGATTTAGGAGCAATAAGTGTTTTCTTCAAACAGGTGGTATTGAATGTCAGGGTTTCTCTTCTCAAGATTGTTCGGGGAGCTAGATGTCTGAAAGTATTTGAAGAGGAGGTAGATGGATATTGACATGTCAGAGAGGTGAGGACTATGAGGCATTGAGCATTAAAGAGGATTTCAGACCGAGAGCAGATCAGCCACGATATTAGTGAAGGGCAAGGCAGGCTTGGGGAGTGAACGACCTGCCCCTGTTTCTGATGTTCTCACATTCTGTTATTGGAAAGTTAGTGGGTGTTATTTTCATGAATGTCCTGTTATTGAATGTTGCATTCAGGGAGACCAGAGGATTTTGTGAGCCATCCCTGTGTGAGGTATGGGAGCTGTATTCTCAGTGAATTTGGATCTACAACATGACCAACAAATGAAGCACAAGTTGCAGAAAGGGCAAGCTCTGTAAAGAGAGATGTGGGGACTCTTTCATACCCAGCCTGGGTTTTCCAATTGCATTTCCCAAATCAACTTAAAGCGTGTGGGATAGTCTTGAAGGGCCGAATGGTCTCCTCTGTTTCTGTGCACCAGGTTATAGGAGTAAGTAGCCTCCAACTGCTCCTGTCTAGCAGGTTTGAGGTGCTGAATGGAACACAGGAACATGGGACTGAGGAGCAGGAGTGGGTTATTAGACACTTTGAGCCTTCTCCACAAGGCCCTAAGATTGTGGCTGATCAGGTTGTGATCTCAGCCCCACTTTCCTGTCTGTGTCCCATTATGCGTGACTCACTTCTCTGTCAAATATTTACCTAACGCAACTTTTAATCAATGTGAACATAGAAGCGAAGAGAATTCTGACTTGAAAGGTCCTTTCAGAATTTTTTGTCATCCCTCTTATAGAGTCAGAGAGTCATGCAGAACGGAAACAGATCCGTTAGTCCAATCTGTTCACCCCGATCAGATATCAAATCTGATCCAGTTGCATTTATCGGCATTTGGTCAATATCCCTCCTCTTTCAGATACTTTTTAAATGTGAGATTGTAACCGCCTTCACCACTTCCTCTGACAGCACTTTCTGTACACACACCACTCTCTGTGCGAAACATTTATCTTCATGTTCTTTCTAAATTAATCATCCTCTCGCCTTTAACCTATGCCCTCTTGTTCTGGACTCCCCTATCCTGGGGAGCAGAACATGGCTGTTCAGAATATCCTTGCCCCTGATGGTTTTATAAACCTCTATAAGGTCACCCCTCAACCTCTGACACTCCAGGAGAAAGCACCTCAAACTAATCAACCTCTCCCTAAAGCTCAAACCTAAAGACCTGGAACATCCGTTTAAGTCATTTCTGCAGAAAACCGAGTTGTATACGTATTCCTAAAGTGGCCTCTACAATATCCTGTACAGATGCAACATACCACCACAACCCCTATACTCAATGCTCTGGCTGATTAAGGCAAATGTGCCAAATGTGTTCGGCACCACTCTGTCTCCCTGCGACTCCACTTTCAATGAACAATGCACCTGCAGCCCTATGCCCCTTTGTTCCACAACACTCACCAGGACCTTACCACCAAGTGTATAATTTCTGCCCTGATTTGCCTTCCCAAACTGCAAAACCTCGTATTTATCTAAATTAAACTTCATTTGCCACCTTGTCCCATCTATTTGTGGTCTCGTTGTACTCTGAGATAATCTACTACACCACCTTTCTGATGTAATCTGTAAACCTATGAACTATAGCCCCAATATTCACATCTAAATCCTTACAATAAATGATGAAATGCAGTGAACTAAGTACTGATTCTTACAGCACACTGCTGCTCACAAGTCTCCAGTCTGAAAAATATCCATCTTCCTTCAAGCAAATTGTGACTAGCTTCCCCTGTATGCCATGCGACTGAAACTTACTAATCTGTCTACCAATCAGAATGAAATGCGAGCTATGAAGACAGGCTGAGTAGGTTAGGTTTGTTTTCACTAGAAAAAAGGAGATTGAGGGGAGACCTGACTGAAATTTACAATATCATGAAGAGTGGATAGGGACAAACTTTTTTCCAGGGTGAAGGATTTAATAACGAGAGGTCATGCTTTCAAAGTGAGAGGTGGAATGTTTAAGGGGGATACACGCGGTAAATACTTCACACAGAGGGTGGTGGGTGTTTGGTACGCGTGGCCAGCAGAGTTGGGAGAGACAGGCAAGGTAGATTCATTTAAGATGCGTCTGGACAGATGCATGAGTAGGTGGGGAGCAGAGAGATACAGATGTTTAGGAATTGACCGACAGATTTAGACAGTACATTTGGATCTGCTCAGGATTGGAGGGAGAAGGGCCTGTTCCTGGGCTGTAAATTTTCCTTGCTCTTTGTTGTTTAAATGAGCACCTTGCTGACGTCCATATAGACAATGTCTACCAAACTGCCTTCATCAATCTTCTTTGTCACCTCTTCAAAAAAAAACTCAATCAAATTAATGAGATTTCCCATGTAGAAAGCCACGTTGTCTATCCCGATCAGCCCTTGCCTTCCCAAATGTATGTAAATCCTATCCCTCAGAATCCCCTCCAACAACTTACTCACCACTGGCATCAGGCTCACTGGTTTATAGATCCCCGGCTTTTTGGGTCACTGTTTCCTTTTCTTGCCCCACTCCTCCACTGCTCACAACGAATGTTAAATGTAACCAGGTTGGTGATATGGCAGATGATATCGGTCTCAGACTGGGTCAGGGTCAGTTTTAGGAACAAGTCAGGCTTGTTTCTTTAATCTGCTAAAACAACACGTTTATGATCCAGAGCAATGTTACTCAAACTATGATAGAAAGATGAATGGCAAACTGTTTGGGTATTGCAAATATATAATCAATATTTCGGTTTCTAAACACACACACACACATGGAACTCATGACAAAAGGAAAAATTGTGAGATTGTCCAAAACATTATTCTGCTTCTGAAGATATTGTACTCACACACCTGCTAGCAATGGGATACCATCCTGGGACAGTTGGATTTGGCTGAATTCCCTTTGCTTTAGGCAGTGAGTAGATTCCAATGAATTCTGGTCAGGGAGCACCCAAAGGGAAGCACGGTGGTTAGCACTGCTGCCTTATAGCACCAGGGACTTGGGTTCGATTCCAGCTTTGGGTGACTGTCTGCGTGGAGTTTGCACATTCTCCCCTTGTCTGTGTGAGCTTCTAATGGGTGATCCAGTTTCCTACCACAAACTGTGTAGGCTCGGTGGATTAGTCATGCTAAATTGTCTGTTGTGTTCAGGGATTTCTAGGTTAGGTGCCATAGTCAGGGGTAAATATTGGGGAATGGGTTGGGAAGGTTCGTATGCACTTGTTGGGCCGAAGGGCCTACTTCAACACTGCAGGGATACTATCAAAATATGAATGGTAACGATGACGTTAGAGATTTTTTTTAGCTTGCACACATTGCTGTGATGAGGAACAATGAAGGAGAGAAAGTGCAATAGGTCATTCCTTCTCAGGCAGATCACATTTTCTCCCTCTCTGAGATGAATCACATAGTAATGTCTCCTCTCCAAAACTGGACCATGTGAGGTCTCCTTGTACATTGTTCAAACGATGTCTGCATCACATTCCCTGTTCCATGTAGGTGCATCATTGCAGCTGTCATACACAGAGCCATACCCATAGCAGAAAATGGTCTGGGTCGATTTGAAATATGTTTGCATCGCCCTACGTCATTAAAACATAAAATGCTTTATTTATTCAGAATACCTGTGTTAAAATGAATGCATCTTTTGAAGAAATACAGAAATTGCTGAAAAAGCTCGGCAGATCTGTCAGCATCCAGATGCCTTTTAAGTGTTGTAGTTGTACCAGCCTCCACCACTTCCTCTGGCAGCTCATTCCATACGCACACCACCCTCTGTGTGAAATGGTGCCCTTTATGCCTCATTAAAACCTTTCCCCTCTCACTTTCAACCAATGCCCTCTAGTGTTGGACGCCCCAAGCCTGGGGAAAAACCCTGACTACTCACCCTATCCATGACCATTCTGATTTTATAAACCTTTACTGCTGCGAAATGTGACTCCAATCAAAACGAATAGCTGGACTTTCAGTAATCCTGGGCCAAAATTCTGAAATGCAATATTGACAGATCTTCCTTCTCCATCAGGTCAGAATTCTAAATCCATTTTAATCACTTTTTTCAGATGTATAACGAGATACATCTGTGAGCTTTATACCTAGACTTTTGTGCCTGGAGGTAGGGACACTAGCATCACTTAGCAATACCCATAAAGCTGTAACAGTATTCTCCTGTGTGTTTGTTCATCAGCCTGTTCTGACATGCTGTGACATTCCTCTGCAACAGACAGAACTTGAATTCAGGCCTTCTAGTCCAGAGCTAGGAACACTACCACACAAGTTCAGGAATTGGTAACAAATCCAGAGTTCTGGTTCAGAGGCAGGGACACGACCCACTACACTACCATACCCAGATTTTGAGTCATATTTTCGTGCCCACTTTCAGCTCAGTGTAGACTTATTATAGCTGGAAATGTGTTGCTGGAAAAGCGCAGCAGGTCAGGCAGCATCCAGGGAACAGGAGAATCGACGTTTCGGGCATAAGCCCTTCTTCAGGAAGGCCTTTCTCCTCGTCGACTTATTATAATCAGGTTACCATTACTGAACTACAAAACAACACTTTGTATTGTTAAACAAATGCAAGATATTTGTCTCAACTGTAGGATGTTGAGTGCACGTGCTGTGCCATTGAAATTAACTATGAATATCTTTAATTGCTATTATCTGTAGTCTGCAATATTGGGGAAAGAAATCCTGCAGACACACTCTGCCCAATGAAGGGGCTCAAATAGATATTTATTACT
>NC_057717.1:27145254-27159961 GCF_004010195.1 Chiloscyllium plagiosum | reverse complement strand
GTACCTCGGGGGTGGAGAGAGGGAATGCTGAAGGTAGTGGATGGGGGCATCACTCAGGCACAATGCTTTGTCCTGGAGGATGTTCACTTTCTTTAGTATTGCTGGGGTCTACACTGATGCAGGCAAGTGGATAATGAACCAACACAATCCTGATGTGTGCCTTATCGAGAGCAAACAGTCATTGGGGAATCAGGATTTTGGGGAAACAGATTGTTCTCCTTGTAGCAAAGGAAAGTGCGAGTGCGCTGTGACAGAAGGTTTTCAAAAGGTACACGTTATAATTATAAACCTTACACCCATCAGCTCAATATACAAGGATTACAGGACACATTGAAGGTTTGGGGAGATCTATTGAGAGAATGGCATGATTCAAAGGAGAACTTTTATGCAGCAAGTGAGATTGAGCTGCATAAAACACAATACTCACACAATGTGAATATCCAGGTCCTGATGAATTGAGTAATTCTGTCAGAGTTTGTTCTTACAATTACTGAGATTCCCATCTGAATATCTGCCTGTAATACAAGTTTATAAAATCCGTCACTGTCAGTTCAAGTTAGAAACTCTCACCATCCTCTCCTCCTGGCCCAGGATGACTTTACACATTACCGCTTGTGGAGAACAGCAGTCAGTTCAGAGGGAAATCTATGTGGGTTTCTATGAGTTTTCACCTTGGGACTTCATGTGACTGAACAGGGCAGATCTTTCAAAAATGGGACAGAATGTTCCAAGAGTCAGTGAGATGTGGAGAGCAAGATTTGCTTCCTTTTCTTTCCTTCCGTGCTACCTCTGTGACTCATCAATAAGACATGGGGTGTGAAAGGCTCATGCAGCTTGATAGGCGAGTTGTCTCCATTCTGACCGTGGGCAGCAAGATCCTCCCAGTCACTCCATATAGTATCACGAAAAACAGAGCAACTCTGCATGCTTTCCACCGCCCAGGACTCCCAGTAAACATTTAGAAGAATGAGGTGGGGTGGAGGGGGGAATATATCAGAAAAGGAATGACTGTAAAGTTCTAAGAGGATTGTGAAGAGAGACAGATGCACAAGAGAAGGGGGCAACAAGTTGTCGGATGGAGTATAATTTGGGAAAATGGCAAGTTGTTCATTTTGGAGGAGATAATAAAAGAAGAGTTCTATTTAACTGATGGAAACTGTAGAAAGCTGCACCACAAAGGGACCGGGAGTAATTGTGCAGGAAACACAGAAAGCTAGCAGATTCTGGGTCAGTCACGGAATCAAGGGTTCTGTTTCAGATTCATCAAGTTTAAGGCAACACCAACACGGGTAAGGGGTTTCAGTAGCAATGGAACTGGGGTGAGGTGGCGACAAGCAATGTTTTTGAGATTGGAATTCTTGGTGTTTGTGATTGTGTAGATGTCTGATCAGAAGGTCACCTTGGGGTCACATATAACAGCAATATCATGAAGAGTGTGGTTCTGCCTCAGACAGTTCTTAGTGGGAGGGAGGGGCTCAGCAGTAAGGGAAAGGAATTTGTAATAGTAACTGAAGGCAATGGGTTTAACCATGACAATGTTTCATTGGAGGAAATTGCAGCCAATCGAGTCGTGGGAGGGTGGTAAGCAGTTTGATAACTGAGTAATAGTGGAACAATGGAGAGGAATGATGGGGAGGGAGAGCTGGGCATTGTCAGTGTCCATGTGAAACCTAACACAGTGCTTTTGGACAATGTCACCTCCTGGCAGTAGGTGTGTGAGATACAGGAGGGACCAAGGATAGATCCTTAGATTCCTTCCAGTGTGGAAACAGGCCCTTCGGCCCGATGGGGAGGGAGAGCTGGGCATTGTCAGTGTACATGTGAAACCTAACACAGTGCTTTTGGACAATGTCACCTCCTGGCAGTAGGTGTGTGAGATACAGGAGGGGCCAAGGATAGATCCTTAGATTCCTTACAGTGTGGAAACAGGCCCTTCGGCCCAACAAGTCCACATCGACCCTCCGAAAATGAACCCACCCAGACCCATTCCCCTACATTTACCCCTGACTAATGCGCCTAACACTATGGCAATTTAGCACGGCCATTTCACCTAACCTGCACATCTTTGGACTGTGGGAAGAAACCGGAGCACCGGGAGGAAACCCACACAAACACTGGGAGAATGTGCAAACTCCATACAGACAGTTGCCAGCGGCTGGGATCGAACCTGGGTCCCTGGTGCTGTCAGGCAGCAGTGTTCACCACTGAGCCACTGTGATGGCCAACCCTTGAGGGACACCACATACAAGGAATTAAGAAAGGAAATCAGAGAGGGTATCGCAGGTACAGAAGTTACCATTGTTGAGGAGGGTCTGCCTACTGAGTCAGTAAGGGTGGAAATTAGGAACAGTAAGGTAGCAGTCACCTCATTAGGGGATTACGACAGCAAACCCCCCCCCCCCCTCCCCAATAGTAGCAGGGATATTGAAGAAAGCGTAGGTCAGCAGATTTTGGAAAAGTGTGAATGTAGTAAGGTTGTTGTAATGGGTGACTTTAACTTTTCCAATATTGATTGGAACCTCCTTCGAGCAGATGGTTTGGAAGGAGCTGTTTTTGTAAGGTTTGTTCAGGAGGGTTTCTAACTCAGTATGTTGACAGGCCGACGAGGGTAGAGGCCATTTTGGATGTGGTGCTCCGCAATGAGTCGGGGCAGGTGTCAGATCTTGCGGTGGGACAGCACTTTGGTGATAGTGACCAGAACTGCCTCGCATTCTACATAGCCATGGAGGAGTGAAGCAGGCACAATGGGTGGATATTTAAGTGGGGAAAACGAAACCATGATGCTATCAGGCGAGAGTTGGGAAGCATAGACTGGCTCTAGAGGATTATAGGCAGGCGAGGAAGGAGCCCAAAAATGGTCTGAGGAGAGCCGGGGGTGGGGGCACGAAAAAGGCTTATCAGCAAGGATTAGGGAGAAGCCAAAGGCATTTTACACGTTTGTGAGGATATAAGAGAATGATCAAAGAAAGAGTAGGGCCGATCAGGGATAGGATAGGAAACATGTGTGTAGAGTCTGAGGAGGCAGGGGAATCCCCTAAATGAGTGTTTTGCTTCTGTCTTTACTAACGAAAATGACCTTGTAGTGAATGAAACCATTGAGGAGCAGGTGTGCACGCTGGAACAGATAGAGATTGAGGAAGCTGATGTGCTGAAAATTTTGACAAACATTAAGATTGACAAGTCGTCAGGGCCAGACCGGATTTGTCCTCGGCTGCTTTGGAAAGCGAGAAATTTGATTGCTTCGCCGCTTGCGAAGATCTTTGCATCTTTGCTCTCCGCCAGTGTCGTACCTGAGGATTGAAGGGAGGCAAATGTAATTCGTCTCTACAAGAAAGGAAATAGGGAAATCCCCGGCAATTACAGACCAGTCAGTCTCACGTCTGTCGTCTGCAAGGTGTTAGAAAGGATTCTGAGGGATAGGAGTTATAACCATCTGGAAGAGCATGGCTTGATTAAATGATGTCAGCACGGCTTTGTGAGGGGCAGGTCATGCCTCAGAAATCTTATTGAGTTCTTTGAGGAAGTTACTAGAAATGTTGTTGAGGGTCAAGTGGTGAATGTAGCGTATATGGACCTCAGCAAGGCATTTGATAAGGGTCCCCATGGTAGGCTCGTTCAGAAGGTCAGGAGGAATGAGATTCAGGGGAACATAGCTGTCTGGATACAGAATTGGCTGGCCAACAGAAGACAGTGAGTGGTAGTGGAAGGAAAGTATTCTGCCTGAAAGTCAGTGGTGAGTGGTGTTCCACAGAACCCTGTTCTTGGGCCTCTATTCTTTGTAATTTTTATTAATGACTTGGATGAGGAGATTGAAGGATGGGTCAGCAATTTTGCAGACGACACAAAGGTTGGAGGTGTCGTTGACAGTATAGAGGGCTGTTGTCGGCTGCAGCAGGACATTGTCAGGATGCAGAGATGTGCTGAGAGGTGGCAGATGGACTTCAACCTGGATAGATGCAAAGTGATGCATTTTGGAAGGTCGAACTTGAAAGTTGAGTACAGGATTAAAGGCAGGATTCTTGGCAGTAAGGAGGAACAGCGGGGTCTTGGTGTGTAGGCACATAGATCCCTTAAAATTGCCACCCAAATGGACAGGATTGTTATAAAGCATATGGTGTTTTGGCTTAAATTGGGGCATTGAGTTTAAGAACCGTGAGATATTGTTGCAGCTCTATAAAACTTTGGTTAGACCGCACTTGGAATACTGTGTCCAGTTCTGGTCGCCCTATTATAGGAAAGATGTGGACGCTTTGGGGAGAGTTCAGAGGAGGTTTACCAAGATGCTGCCTGGAATGGAGGGCTTATCTTACGAAGAGAGGTTAACTGAGCTCGGATATTTTTCATTGTAAAAAAGAAGGAAGAGAGGGGATCAAACTGAGGTGTACAAGATAATGAGAGGCGTAGATAGAGTTGATAGCCAGAGACTTTTTCCCAGGGCAGAAATTGTTCACATTAGGGGTCATAGTCTTACGCTGTTTGGTGGAAAGTATAGAGGGGATGTCAGAAACGACTTATTTACGCAGAGAGATGTGAGAACATGGAATGCACTGCCAGCAGCAGTTGTGGAAGAGAGGTCATTGGGGATATTTCAGAGACTGTTGGACATGCATATGATCACAGAAATTTGAGGGTTCATACATTAGCTTTACCTTACATGAGGATCAATGGTTGGCACAACACCGTGGGCTGAAGGGCCTGTTCTATGGTCTATGTTCTATGAAATGTAAAAGTATTGGTTCAAGATAGTGTTAGTAAATGAGTCTGAGAGAAAGTGGATGCCTCTAAGGGAGCGTGCGAAAAGGTGGAGTAAGGCTGATTCAAAACTTGAAAGAGGAATTTATACTGAGAAAAAGGGGAATGGCAGAGTGTGAGCTGAATACTTCATCTCTGTCTTTACCGAAGTGGCTGAACCCACCAGGCCATGGTGACAGAGGAGGAAACTCTGTCACGAGAAAGGTACAGCATTGATGAGGGATATCTTTCTGGCACAGGTAACAAACATGTTTCACTGTTTTTTTTCCCCTCAATATATGTGACATTAAATCTTTCTATTTCTCTCTTTCTCTCTCTTTCTCTCTCTCTTTCTCTCTCTCTCTTTCTCTCTCTTTCTTTCTCTCTCTCTCTTTCTCTCTCACTTTCTTTCTCTCTCTCTTTCTCTCTCATTCTCTCTCTCTTTCTCTTTCTCTCTCTCTTTCTTTCTCTTTTTCTCTTTCTCTTTCTCTCTCTGATTGATGAAGTTTGGCACATTGAAATATGAGACAATGCAAATTTCCAACAAGAACATTAAAAGACAATATAAAATATGCAGGAATACAGGAGCAGAGGATGAGCAAAGATCAATGAATTTTGTAGGACATTAAACATAGGTAAAGCTTACAGTGTTCCTGTGTTTATAAATATTGATAGTGCAAGAGTACGGTTGTGATTTTGAATTTGCATCAAACACATTCGACCTCAACTGGAATATCGTATACATTCCTGGGTGTCACATGATAGGACTGATATGAACACATTGAAAAGCCGGAAGAACTGATCTAAAAGCGTATTTCCGGGAATAAGTAAGATCAGTTATTAAGTCAGACTGAAAATGTTGCAACTGTTCTCACTGAAGTGAAGGTGGCTAAGAGGAGATCGGATGCAGTTTTTCAAATTCATAGGCAGACTGAATAGATTAGATTGGATAAAACTGTACCCACTCCCAAAAGGAGGGAAAAACGAGAGGGCACAGATTTCACGTTCTGTACAACAGGAGAAATCTGATTGAAGTAAGAACCTTTTCACTTGGTGAGTCGTCAGGATACACTTGGATGTGTTGTAAATGGATGTTGAATGGACATGTTCAAGAGGGGATTGGATGATTATTGCGACTAATAGAAATGTGTAACGGTATGGGGGAAAGAAGGAGATCAATACTCTGTGACGAACTCAGATGAAGAGCTGGTGCAAACATCATAGGTCAAATGACACCCTTCTGTGCCGTAAGACTTCTGTGTGGTTTGTGCAATGTCTCAAGAGTTCTCCAACTCTAATAATACTGTGTCTCCATAACCTCATTGATCCGGTGCGATCCATTCTTACCTCTGAAACATCCATCAGTCAAAGCACCCCTCCTTATCTCTGTAACTCATGCAGGCCATTTTATAAACCTTCTTTCTCTGCAATCTCATCTAAATACTCCCTCTCTATGTAATAATTCTCAAGGCCTGACAGCTCTCCCTTTGTCTGTAATTACTCCGATACATAGAAAGCTCCCAATCTTTACAATCTCCTCCAGCTCACACAATTATCAGTCTATCAATATCACTAACTCCCTCCCGCCCTGACAAATCTCATGATCTCCATAACCTCCTCCAGCCATTACACTGTTCATTATTCAGTGCACCTTTCTCCGTCCCTTACAAATCTTCCCATCTCTTAAACTTCCTACAATTTTCCCTGTTGTCTAACGTGCTCCAATGTGTGATCCTCTGTGTAAGATCCTCTTGTCCCTACAGCACTCCCGATTCTGTAACCACCTTCTGTCCCTACACAGCTCCCTATCTCTGCAGCCTCCACATTCTAAATCCCACCCTATCTGTGGAAACACTTCCAGCTCTCCTTATTTCTGTAATCGCCACCAGATCAAAAGAACCTTCTATGTATCATGAATCTTCATTAGCCCCTTCAAATCTCACTGTCTCTGAAATTCCTCCTGCTACTGCAATACTCTCTTTAAAATCTTCCAAGAAAAGTCACATGCTTTTCAGAAGAACCTCGTCTTATTAATCTCCTGCAGTGCCAATACAAGGTTTTCTTTTGTCTTCTGCAAGGTCTCTATCTCCAACCCCTTCACCTTATTGTCTTTAATCTCATTCACAAACTTGATCTGCCTGTATGTCTACAATTTCTCCAGGAGGAGGAATGGCTTTTCAGGAGTAGGGGTAGATTTTGTGTTTGAAGGATGTCATAAATGTATGACTGTTTGTAGAAAGTAGAGTATTTACAGAGATGGGAAGGGTGACAGAACATGAGGGATGTCACAGAGACTGATAATTGTAGGCACAGAGAAAATAATCTGTGGTTTGCCTGTTTAGCTATAGTTTAGCTGTATAAAACTTCAAATGTATAGGCCTATTATTGAGTTTGGGATCTGCCTGTTCTAACTGTGGGACTCCATACTAGAATAGGTGCGAACAGCTGACCCTGCAAAGGCTGAGCAGAGTCTGTAATCTTCCAAATCGTATTTGGGAGATCAGTTCCAGGATAGGTGAGAGCAGCTGACAATACTCAGGTAAGACAGGAAGGGTGGGATTTTCCTGATCTGATTATGGGACTCTTTTCCAGAATGGATGCGAGTAACTATAAATACCTAATGCGCTGGGCTTGTTCAGTTCTGAATGTACTCACTTATCTGTATCCATATCTGCTTGTGATTCCGAACTGACGTTGTTACAACAGAAGTGACTGCTGAAAGACAGCAATTCCCAGGTAGGAATACTTGACCAGGGTCAACTCAACAGAGCCTCAGATAAGATTAAATTCTCACTTTCTGAAATGTTACAATTGAAAATTATTTTATGAGAACAAAACTTGTTTCATCTGGTGTGAATTCAGTCGGTATCATTGACCCGAATCTCTATGGTAGGGACAGATCAGTTCACCTGTCACAGGGTGGGCTCTATCTGTAGGCCTTGTGTGCCTTAACCACTTCTCACAACATCGCTCAGCCCTCCCACCATCTCCCACATCCGTTGTATTCTTTTTCTGACACAGACAGACACGGAAATCATTTTCATCAGGTTTTGTGGAGAGTTTCTCTTTGCAAGGATCAGTTCACCTGTCACAGGGTGGGCTCTATCTGTAGGCCTTGTGTGCCTTAACCACTTCTCACAACACCGCTCAGCCCTCCCACCATCTCCCACATCCGTTGTATTCTTTTTCTGACACAGACAGACACGGATATCATTTTCATCAGGTTTTGTGGAGAGTTTCTCTTTTCAAGTTTACTGTAGACAAAATATTGATCTGGCTGATCTAGCTCACTTATCACTTCAACCAAAACCTAAAACTATCTTTGTACTTGTAATGTCCTTCAGCCCCTCGAACAATCCATATCTCTGTAATATCCCGCTGTCTTCGCATACCTTTCTACCTCTGTAAACTTTTCCCAAATTTACATTCATCGTGGTTTCTGGTACTTGCTGTCATCCCCAAATTCCTTCCTGTTTTTTCCACAAGGTCAATGAAACAGTAGAACAAATAGAATGAAACAAGACAGATACGGCTGCAATGTGACCAAGACTGCGAACTGAATAATCAAAGGCTTTCAGCATTTATACAAGAAGGAGAAAAAGGCCACCACAGTGAAGTAGCATTGTATATAAAGGCTGGAATCAGTATTTTTATGATGCTAATCAATTTACACACTACTCCTCTCTGTCCTCTCCCCAATCCCTTTGTATTTTTTTTAGATTACATTACAGTGTGGAAACAGGCCCTTCGGCCCAACAAGTCCACACTGACCCGCTGAAGCGCAACCCACCCATGCCCCTACATTTACCCCTTACCTAACACTACGGGCAATTTAGCATGGCCAATTCACCTTATCTGCACATCTTTGGACTGTGGGAGGAAACCGGAGCACCCGGGGAGAACATGCAAACTCCACACAATCAGTCGCCTGAGGCGGGAATTGAACCCGGATCTCAGGCGCTGTGAGGCAGCAGTGCTAACCACTGTGCCACCATGCCGCCCACGGTGACAATATCTGATTCTCTAGATATTGTCTAAATATCAGAAATTTCTACAACACAGATTACTCTCGAAATTGTCTGCACTGACTAAAAAGAAGGTGCCACCCATTCTTTCCAAAAAAAAAAATCAATAATTGTTATGATTCCACAGAGACTGTAAAACTTCAGGTTCAGATCTAGGCACATTTTTAAACTTTTCCAGAGTTTCTTCCTCGACTCTGCTTCCATGCATGACTCCCAGGTCCCTTCCTCACTCTGGGTGAAATAACAACTTTCCTCACCACTTCTCTAATACTTCAACCAATTACATTAAATATTTTCTGCTGGTAACCGAGCTCTCCAATAAGAACAAGACAGTCTCTCCCTCTCTATCCAGGCCCTTGACAACACGTGCACGCTAATCGAATCTCCTCTCAGCATCCTCCACTTCAACCTTTCCTCATAACTGCATTATCAGTTTCCTAGGATAACAAATCTCTTCTGTACCACCTCCAAGAATGAAACATGCTCAAAACGTAATTTCTCCTGGCACTCTGATGCTACCTGACCTGCTGTGCTTTTCCCACACCACACTCTTTGACTCTAATTTCCATCATCTGCAATCCTCATATTCTTCCTGTACACTCTCCATTCTAATTCCATCCTTCCATGTGATATAGTTACCAGAACTACATGCAGCGCACAGGTTGTGACTGAACTAATTTTTTATACAGTTCTTGTATAAGCTTCCTGCTCTTACATTCTGCTCTTGAACTGAGAGAGGAAATAGTGCCATTTGCTGCCTTATCTAGATTATTGACGATGCCGGCTACCTTCAGGGTAAAAGCAAATTACTGCGGATGCTGGAATCTGAAGCCAAAAGAGAAATTGCTGGAAAATCTCACAGGTCTGGCAGTATCTGTAAGGAGAGAAAATAGCTGACATTTTGAGTATAACTGACCCTTTGTCAAAGCTAAGAAAAAGGGAGAAATAGGGAGGTACTTATACTAGGATCTGCCCACACTGACAGCATGCTCATTTATTGTGTATTCTTTCTATTCATTGCTGTCCCTTAATTACTTGACATGCACTTCTCCAGCTTGCTTGCTACATTCAACTGGAGCTCATAGCTTCCATTTTTAAGCAGACTGCTATTTCTTCGCTTATCAAATCAATTAAGTCACATCAACTATACGAGTCTCTGCATGAAAACCAAACAGCCAGATTAATTACATTCAGCGTTCCCTGCAGAAATTCAGGCTGACAGTCCTGGATTCCTTTGGAACTTTCTAAGGGTCCATTCTTCCTGCCTCGCAGAATTCCGATCTGTAAGTATTCAGTCAGCCCTTTGCTTCATGCTAAACTAAGCTACAATATCAGCAGGTTTTTGACACTTTGCCTCTATTCAGTGAGGAACCGGAAATGATGAATAATGAGCAAACATGGCCGGGGATTTTTCTCCCCAGCTTCTTTTCAGGATGTGAATCTCATTGAAAGGTCCTCTCTCTCTTTAAGTTTATAACTTACAATAGTTTACACGACAAAATCTGCACAAGACAAGGGCCTGAATCTTTTGACTTGGCGAATCTCATTTCTGTCATTTTCATGGAGGGTTTGTCTCCACAAGTCTCAGTGAATGTTCTCATGATAACATCCTCAATCTGCCTCATTAATCACCTGCCCCGACTCTATGTCCCTTCTTTCATCTGATACGAGCCCAATGATTATTTTCTGCTGTGTTATAGGTATAAAAACTGCCCACTGCCCACATATCCCAGAATGCACCGGATTCCCTGCTTCTGATGCCATTTTAAATAAGTCATTGCACACTTGGATTGTCAGTCCGAAACTGCCCTGGATTTGACGCCGGGGCGGGAGGGGTGGGACGCTTGGGAAAGGTAGTAAACCGAGGGCCCCACTTTGTGGCTGAGCCCCTGAGGTTCTGGTGGATGGCATGGTGCAGGACAGGGACATTACCTTCCTCCAGGATAAATAGACAAATTGTTTTCCCTGAGGTCGGGGAGTCCAGAACTCAAAGTCATAGGTTTAGGGTGAGAGGGGAATGATATAAAAGAGACATAAGGGGCACCTTTTTCACGCAGAGGGTGGTGCGTGTATGAGATGAGCTGCCAGAGGATGTGGTGGAGGCTGGTACAATTGCAACATTAATGAGGTATTTGGATGAATATATGAATAGGAAGAGTTTGGAGGGATATTGGCCAGGTGCTGGCAGGTGGGACTGGATTGGGTTGGGATATCTATTCGACATGGATGGGTTGGACCGAAGGGTCTGTTTCCATGCTGTACATCTCTATGACTGGCAGGGGAAGCCATGACATCAGACCTGCTAGCTTGTCTGAGATTGACCCGTGGGCCAGTGAGGTAGCAGCCTTCGGGGTGAATGCCCAAAAGTGTAGGAAGCACGACAATGACCAGGGTATGTGCCACCATCTGCACTTTGTGACCTTGCCCTCTCTCTCTCTGTTACTGCACCCATCTCCCACCAAGACTCATGTTCTCCTACTCTCACTGAATGCAGCACCTTCTCTCGGTTTCTCTCTAACCTCTTCTCTGTCCCGCTTGCCAGCTCTGCCTGGTGTCTGTGCTGCCCCCTCACTCACTCAGGACACCTCCCCACCTTTCCCTCAGCTGTCCCAGCACTAACAGCTGTACCAAACACTTCCACCTCCCTAATACCTCTTGATAATTCTCTCATTCCAGGAGGAACTATCCCACAATATCCCATAGAGCAGAAAGAGCCAAGAGAGGTATGAGACAGCCCAACATTCAACTCCTCACCCCCTCACAGGGGAAGGATCCTGACCCTAACAACCACGAGAGGCTGACTGACCGTGACCAAGCTCCCGGACTGGGATCTGAGACTCCCCTTGACTCACTGTGCTGGGCACCGTGACTGATTGTGGACAATGATACCAAGCTTCCTGGGTTTGTGTCTGTGGTAAACACCAAGGCGATACAGCAGGTGGGTGAGCCTGGCAGCTCTGGCTGAGGGGAAATACTGCTGAGGGCAGGGTAAGACAAGGCAATAATTCTGTGAGCATTCAAGTCCGCTCAAAGTGAGTGTGTTCAAAAACGGAATGAGCAGCCCAGATGGGCAATCCATGAGCTGGGTGGGTGTCCCTGTGCATAGTGTCCTTGCAGCAGCATTGCAATGAGAGTTGTCAGTGCACCCTGAGCTGCAACATTGAAGTAAAGAAGCGTACTGTCAGTGGGTCGGAGATGTGCTGGGAATGCATGGTGAGGCTGGCATGAGACGGATGCCAGCATTGGTGGGTGTGGAGTACATGCAGCTTCTGTTCATGCAGATTCCCTGAGACGTTGGTGTCCAGGACAGAAGTCTGCAGGAGCAAGCGGCGAGATGGAGTCACCAGGTATCAGGGTCTGACTTTCGTATCAAATTCTCCATATTGTGTTTCCCCACAGTGGAGGAGGATATGAAGCTGGAAGTTGATGGGGGGGGTGGGGTCGGATCCACAATAATGTGGCTGTTGATCATCAGTAATCACAGTCAATATCTCGCCACTCCCGCACTCAAATCTTGACTTAAAGAACAGTCCAGTACAGGAACAGGCTCTTCAGCCCAGCAAGCCCGCACTGACACATGATCCCATTCCAAAGTGAAAACAAACGTTTTTGCACCGATACCTTCTATGTCATTATATTCCCTATTTACTCATACTTGTGCCAAGATCCCTCTTAAACCATGCAATATTGGCTTCTTCCCCTCTATCAGTGCATTCCAGGCACTTTCACATTCTGTCTGGAACAGCAAAAAAAACTTACCTATCACATCTCCTGAACTTTCTCCCATTTCCCGAAAACCTACGGTCCTGAGTAATTGATATTTCTCCTCTGGGGAGGGGGTGGGGGGGGAGCCTCTAACTGTCCTTCTATCTATGCCTTTGATAATTTTGTAAATATTTATCAGGTAGCCCCATCGCCAATGATGCCCATGTGCAAACGAACCATGTGTGTTCAATTTCTCCTTCTGTCTCATACCCTCCAAACCAGACAACATGCTGGTAAAACTTTTCCATACCCTCTCCAACACTTCAACATCGTGTGGCAACCAGTCCTGTACACGATATTCTAAATGTGCCCGAACTAAGTTTCTCTCCAGCTGCAATATGACCTGCTAATTTTCATACTGCTCACTCCGATGCCTGTCTGCAAATTTACCATTAATCTTCTTGATCACCCTCTCCTCCCGTGTTACCACTTTCAGGGAACTGTGGAGCTGTATACCTAGATCCCTTCGGATGTTGATGCGGCCAGTAGTTTTTCCATCCACTGTATACTTCTCTACTACGTTAGACCTTCCAAAATGCATCACGTCACAATTGTGCAAATAAAGTTACATCTATGTTTTCTCTGTCCAAATCTGCAGCTGACCTATATCCTGCTGTATTATCTGGCAATCATCCTCACAATTAGCAACTCCACCAAACTATTTACAGTTCTCCAGTCACAAAAACACTGTTCCACCACTACTCTGTGTTCAATGGCCAAGCAGTTCTCCATCCATCTTACGAACTGACAGCTGATCCCACTTCACTTCACCTTCTGTATAAGTCTGCCATCAGAAACCATATCAAAGGCCTTACTAAGGTCCAACCGGCCAACATCCAGCCCCATACCCTCATCAACCAATTTTGTCACTACAAACATTCAATCAAATTTGTGAGACATGATCCTCCCCACGCAACTATGTTGTCTGTTGCTAGTTCGTCCACACTAAAGTACTGTTGGAGCTGCACTCATTCAGACAAGTGATTATTCTATCATATTCCTGACATGAACCTTGGAGAGTAGATTAGATTCCTTACAGTGTGGAAACAGGCCCTTCGGCCTAACCAGTCCACATCAACCCTCCGAAGAGTAACCCATGCAAACCCATTTCCCTCTGGCAAAACACTTAAAAATTTAGTATGGCCAATTCACCTGGCCTGCAGGAGGAAACCCATGCAGACACGGGGTGAATGAGCAAACTCCACACAGTTAGTCACACAAGGCCAGAGTCGAACCCAGGACATTGGCGCTGTGAAGTAGCAGTGAAACACTGAGCCACCATGCCACTCGGGAAGGCTCCCGAAGAGCGTGAGGAATGTCGGGCCGTGATGGTTACTGTACCATGGGAGGTATGTCAGACCGTGAGGTTTACTGTACATGGGACTCATGTCGGGCTGTGACGGTTACTGTACAGTGGGAGGGATGTCGAGCCGTGATGGTTACTGTACAGTGAGAGGGATGTCAAGCCGTGATGGTTACTGTACAGTGGGAGGAATGTCGAGCCGTGATGGTCACTGTACAGTAGGAGGTATGTCGGGAGTGATGGTTACTGTACAATAGGAGGAATGTCCTGAGAGAGACAGAAAAGGGATAGGGAGAGAGAGAGAAAATGGCCAGATAGAGAGAGAGAGAGAGAAGGGACAGATGGAGTGACAGAGAAAAGGTACAGAGAGTGAGAGAAAAGGGAAAGAGAGAGAAGGGAAAGAGAGAGAGAGAGAGAGAGTGGCCAGATCGAGAGAGAGAAGGGAAAGAGGGAGAGAGAAAAGGGACAGAGAGAGAGAAAAGGGACAAGAGAGAGAAAAGGGACAGAAAGAGAGAGAGCAAGAGGACAGAGAGCGAGAGGCCAGAGAGAGAGAGGACCGAGAGAGAGAGGGCAAAGAGAGAGGGGACAGAGAGAGAGAGAGAGGGGACAGAGAGAGAGAGGCGTCAAAGAGAGAGGGGGCAGAGAGAGAGGGGACAGAGGGCGGGGACAGAGAGAGGGGACTGCAGCCTCACCCTCACCGCTTTTCAACACCACCCCCAGGCTTGACCCTTACCACCACCCACGCAACACCCCCACCCTGAATCGCACCACCGTCCACACACTGACCACAGCCTGAATCTCACCGCCGTCGACACACTACCCCCAGTCTGACCCTCACCACTGCCCACACGCCGCCCCCAGCCTGACCCTCACTGCCGTTCAA
>NC_057717.1:27138718-27140052 GCF_004010195.1 Chiloscyllium plagiosum | reverse complement strand
CCTCTCTCGCTCTTACCCCTTCTCTCTCGGTCTCGCCCCCTCTCTAATGTTGAACTGAAACTTCAACTGTCCTCCATAAATCGCTGTTATGTAAAGATAAAAGAGATTAGTTAGAAACTGATAGTAAGGCAGTCATGATCTGTAAAAAGAACAGGAGTTATCATTCCTTTTTTTTCTTCATAATCTCAATAGAATCCTTAACCTTAAAAGACATCATGTTAAGTTTCCATAACAAAAATCAGATTCAAAACAGTCCTGGAACTCAAGCTCCAAGGAATAAAACACAAACATTCAATCACCAACAAAACAAATGTTCACTCAAACCAAATCACAAAGGGCCAAACATCTCAACACCTCTCAGCTCACCTTTTTTTCTTCATAATCTCAATAGAATCCTTAACCTTAAAAGACATCATGTTAAGTTTCCATAACAAAAATCAGATTCAAAACAGTCCTGGAACTCAAGCTCCAAGGAATAAAACACAAACATTCAATCACCAACAAAACAAATGTTCACTCAAACCAAATCACAAAGGGCTAAACTTCCTACCAGCTGTACAGCTCTTTACATTCTCTCTATCTCTCTCACATTGACATAAAAACTCAGATATTCACAAACCCAGTCTTCGTCCGATCTGTACTTTGGCCAGAAGACAGCGGGACGAAGAATGGAGTCCTTAGTCCATACAAAGCAACGATATTTAATCATCTTTCCCCCTTGTACAAGTATTATTTTGCCAATTTCCACAACATCCTGCCCAAAGGACTTCCAGGAGGAATGTTGTAAGGGACCCCGCCTCCATTTCCATTGCCGTTTCCTTACTTTGTTTCCCCGGAGGCTTTTTCCTTACCCACAGCGCAATCCATATTGAGTTCCTTCGTTCGTCTCTTATTAACTACTAAAACTCAATCCCGGCCACCAAGGCAATACTTAAAAGTCAATTTTCTTACCTTGGCCTGTGCACAGTTACCTGGCTCCTTTTGTCACCGTATCTTCTATCGAGCTCCTATCACTATCTGATTCAGATGTCTCTCTTACAGGATTCACATCAGTCACCCAAGGGAGCAGACCAAACCGGGACACGAGACCGCTCCTTAATGGGGAACGGGGCGCGTCTTCCCAGTGTCCAAGGCCAGCCACTCCCCCCGGTGATGGAAGAAAATCCCAGACGAGCCCCCAATTGTGAGAAACAAAAGTCCACTCACATCAATAATTTCAGTCCGAGACCAAATTTCTGAACAGCAGCGTTGTTTTATTTGTACACCTGCAGGTGGGTGCTTTGTCTAATTGCCAGGTAAGGCAATGACAAAATGCACAGTATATCCCAAAAAAC
>NC_057717.1:27123019-27138298 GCF_004010195.1 Chiloscyllium plagiosum | reverse complement strand
TCTCTCTCGCGTGCGCGCTCTCACTCTCTCGCCCCCGCTCTGCCTTGCTCCCTCCCTCCATCTTGCTCCCTCCCTCCCCATCTCTCTCTCATCCCTCATCTCCTCCTGTCTCTCTCTCCCTAACCCTATCTCTCCCTTCCTTATCTCTCTCTCCACCTTCCCTTACTCTCGATCCCCCTCCCTCTGTGTGTGTGTCTCTCTCTCTTCCGCCCCGCCACCCTCCGTTTCTCTTTGGCTGAATCTCTCTCCCCTCTCCATCCCTCCCTCTCTGTCTGATACACTCTCCCTCTCTGGTTGTTCCCTTTCCCTCTGAGATGGTGCGAAAGAGTGAGTGTGCAGAGATAGAAAGGGAGAGAAGTGAGGAGAGAGAGTGGGGAGAGGAAATGGGGAGGCCAGGTTGGAGTCGGGGGGACAGAGGGAGTTAAACCGAACTCCTGAGCTCAGGGCGCGGTTCCCTCCTCTTCCCTGAGGACCAGGACTTGGGGCTGAGTCTGTCTCTCAAGCGCACCTTCTCCAACACAAAGACAAACAACAACATCGGTCACTCTGCTGCTCGTCACGCTTTAATGAACATTTTTATTGTTTACAAATGGCAGTGATGGATACAGTCAGTGGGATGGTGCTTTTTCTCACTAGCACCTGAGTTGTGAGAAACATTTAAATGTTTCCCTGTAAGCCCCTGGGGGATAAGGATGGACAACTCAGCGTTAACCTCAGTCTGTTACCACAGCGACAGGCTGCTCCATCGCTGAAACACTGAATTGAAATGAGAAAATCCCGGATTCTGTGATAAATGATGGAATTCGATTGATGGATGGATTTGGGTGAAGGGATATTTCAGCACATTCTTCAGCTGCTGTCTGAACTTAGTCTGGGTCACGGCATAAATTGCGGTGTTTGTGCAGCAACTGCGGAGCTGCAGCATGAAGCCCAATTCTCCCATAAATGGATGGAGATACACAGGGGTATCCACGATATACCACATCCGTCTCCATATAGAATACAGCATGAACGTTGACCATAACAGGATGAAATTGGCAGAGATCACAAACAGTAAAATAATGGATTTTTTTCGGTTTCTCATTTCAGTGTCAGACTGAGCGTCCCCATTGGTGTGAGCGCGGAGTCTCCTGCGGGCTCTGCTGGTCATGAAAATGTGTCTGACGGTGAGAACATTGAGCAGCAGAATCAGGAGAAATGGGACACACGGGGTTAGAATGTGGTGGAGGAACTCGATTGTGACCCAGACATTGGAGAATACAACAGCATCTGTTACATCACAAAACCAGGGGATGTTCGCCAGCCAATACCGAGCCGTGAGCATAAAATACCGGGAAATGTTCTTTAAACAGCTCAGCACAGTCACTGCTCCCAGAACCACAGCCGCCGTTTTCTCACTGCAATATTTACTTTTCAGCTTCTGGCAACAAATGGCCACAAACCGATCAAAGGTGAAAGTGACGGTGAACCCGACACAGCAGTCAGTGGCTGCATAAAGCAGAACGGCGTGGATATTACACACGGGGACGGAGTCCTTCAGGAAATAAAATTGTTCCCGATTAACAATGGGAATGTGTCTCAGTATCAGGTCGAGGATAATGACCAGGAGATCCGCCACTGCCATGCCCCCCAGGTAACGTCTGACACATGGAGACAATCCACAATCTTTATAAAGCAGGATATAGATGGTCACTACGTCAACTGTGAGGAAGGAAAACCAACCCATTATCCATCAGTCTGGAGTCAAAGCGACCCGTTTGATTGGGGACCCAGTCAGATTTTCAAATGTGTCCCTGTATGCAGGGATTTATTAAAATAATTAGAGCTGGAATAACAAATGGGAAGGTCAGAATTCACGACAAAAATGAGACATCAACTTCAAGAAACACTCCCTCCCCAAACACATGGAGACACATCCATAAGGACAGATGGTTTCTAGAACATTCCCACACACTCGATCACTCGAGAGCAGACACAGATCACTCCTTCCCAGTTCCTAATACAGAGGGTGCTGACCTGAAGGATTCTCTCCCAGTTTTCTGAAGACAGACGGAATTTGGGAATTTCTGTATTTTGGTCTAAATTGTGGTCGATCCTGTATCGTGAAGAAATGGGAACGCAGGGAAAACGTATTCACCCCTTTAACTGCCTGAGGGGCCTTCGGAACAGTGTCTCCTTCTCCCTGGAACAGAATCTCTTCCTTCGGGATCTTATCGTTTGTTCAATTCACTGATGTCTGGCCGTTCACAAACAATGTCAGGGACAGAACATTCCGGGGAATGTCAGTTATAGAATGTCAGGGACAGAACGTTTCGGGGATTGGCAGTTATAGAATGCTAGGGACAGAATATTCCAGGGAACACCATGACCTGTCCATCACCTTTCCCACCATGTTCACTCCACCCTCCTCTCTGACCTATCACTTCTCCCCCACCTCCATCTACCGATCACATTCCCAGCTTCCTTCCCCCCAGCCCCAGCCCTAGCCCCCTCCCATTTATCTCTCAGCCCCCGGCCCACAAGCCTCATTCCTGATTAAGGGATTATGCCCGAAACGATCATTCCCCTGCACCTCAAATGCTGCCTGATCTGCTGTGCATTCCCAGCACCACACTCCCAGTCAGGAAACAGTCTGACACCGTCATACTCACGGGACCAGGCCTGATGGGTCATGTTTCATGAAGCCCCATCACCATCCCTGGGTATATCCTGTCCCACCGGCAGGACAGACCCACCAGTGGTGGGGACACCCTGGGATACAGTCAGGGAAGGAGTTACCCTGCAATTCCCCAACGTTGATTCCAGAACCCGGGGAGGCTCATGGTAACAGGTCACAGATGGTCAAGGAAATCGCCTGAGGATGGATCTTTCTTGCCCCTCATCTGCCCATCAGTGATAAATCAGTTCTCCTCCATGTTGAAAACAAATCAGAGGAAGCACTGAGGGTATTAAGGACAGAAACCGTCCTCTGTGTGTGGGACTTCAATGTCCATCACCAAGTGTGTCCCCATAGGCCCACCCCTGACTGAGCAGGTAGAGACCTCACATACACAGCAGCCAGACTGGAGGAAGTGATGGGGGAACCAACAAGAGGGAAACATTCTCACCAAATCCCTTGTCCCAGAGGGATCTGTCCCTGACAGTATCTGTAGGAGCAGCCAGCACACAGTCCTGGCGGAGGGAAAGTCTCAGGCTCATATTGAAGACCCTGCCCACTGTGTGATGTGGCACTCCCTCCTGTGAAGTAGGACATATTTCTAAAGGACCGTGCACATGGAAGCTGGCCATCCATGAGGCACTGTGGGCTAGCAGCAGCTGCAGCATCAATGGCCTTCCCTCCATCGTAAAGTCAGAAGTGGGCTGTTCACTGATGGTTCCAAAATGTTCTGCACCATTCCCAACTTCACCTGTACTGAAGCAGGCTATTCAGCCCATCTAGAGTTTTAAACAGGAACAGAATGAGGCCATTCGGCCATGGGAGGCAGTTACTCAGTTATTGGAGCCGATCTTTTAATCTCTCCTACCTGTTACACAGGAAATGGAGGGAAGATACAGCCTTTCAAAGCTGCTACATAGGAATACGGAGAGGATGTGTTACTGAGCCAAGAGCAGGGATAAATTAGGGTGAAATCCGTCTCTATCAGTTTAATACAAATTAACGACGGCAGTGATACAGTAACCAGTGCTGGGACCTCAACTATTTGCAAACTATATAAATGGTTTCCAGAAATGGAACAAACATGTTCGAACTAAATTTAAACTGATCCTAAGATCAAGAGAAACTGAAGTTCTCAAGGGGAGGTAGAGAATCTGAAAATGGATAAGTAACAGACAACAACTTGGTAGATCGAACATAATGTGGGTAACTATGATCTTGTGTTTTTTTTACAGGGAGAATAACAGGCTGTGTATTGCATAGATGGTGAGGGATTACAGGACTTTGTGATACCATGTGTACTGGAGGGTTCACTCTGACCTGTTCAGACATGGAAAGTGTGGTACCATCTCTCTGATGGTCAGCTCCCTGATGTTCCCAGTGGCTCCATTGCTTTCATTACACACCGGATATTTTGATGTGGTTGGTTGGTGGTGGGACTTGGTAAGGGGGAGGATGTTTTGACGCCTGTAACAACGGGACAGCCTTTATCTGAAAGGCCGTCATTTCTTTCTCTGTGTAGACCTGAGGACAATGGGCATGGCTGCCTGTTTCTGAATGAAAAGGCTGTGCCTACTGCCAGGACAGTGGGTATTCACTAACATGATGTACTGTACCTGGGCACACCGTAACGTTAATGGGGTGAGAGACGGAAGGTCCAATCACAGGAATGGGAACTAAAGGCATTGCCAGATCAGCTGAAATGGTTAGATATATCACATTCTCAATCCACTTCACAGAACCAGCCCAGACACCATAAACCCAGAGGAGATATCTGTTCACCGTGGAACACTGTGTAGACCAGGCTAGTGTACTGCTCAGTACAACCCAGCAATCTGGCCAGAGTGGAACACTGCACAGATCATGTCAGAGCATTTATCTTTAAACCATCTGTCGAGTATGGGAAGCTGGACTGTGTACACCACCCCAGTGCATTGATTGTAAACCAGGAGCAGTTACCCTCCCAGCATGTAGGACTGTGTACACCAGCCCAGTGCATTGATTGTAAACCAGGAGCAGTTATCCTCCCAGCATGTAGGACTGTGTACACCACCCCAGTGCATTGATTGTAAACCAGGAGCAGTTACCCTCCCAGCATGTAGGACTGTGTACACCAGCCCAGTGCATTGATTGTAAACCAGGAGCAGTTATCCTCCCAGCATGTAGGACTGTGTACACCAGCCCAGTGCATTGATTGTAAACCAGGAGCAGTTATCCTCCCAGCATGTAGGACTGTGTACACCAGCCCAGTGCATTGATTGTAAACCAGGAGCAGTTATCCTCCCAGCATGTAGGACTGTGTACACCACCCCAGTGCATTGATTGTAAACCAGGAGCAGTTACCCTCCCAGCATGTAGGACTGTGTACACCATCCCAGAGCATTGTTCAGGAACACTGCATTTGACCCCTGCCAGTGTGGGGAAATTTGCAGCCCATGCTGGAAGTGACAGGATGTGCAGGTCCCATCAATTTCCAGCTCCAACTCTCCATTGTGATCTGACAAATGGGTGCTGTGGGTGTGAACATCACTGCCAGATAGAGACAGAGATGGAGGGGAATCAGTTTAAACAATAACAAATGGGAAGGGTATGGGAAATAGACGGGGGGAGACTGAGAGACAGTGTTATGGAAGGATGTGTTCCCAGGTTTCAGAATGCTGAAATGAAAACCTTTTAGCAGCATCCTGTAACGTAAGTGTTTCCAGGAATGGTAGGTGAACAGGATATTGTTGGGAGTTCAGATGATGCAGAGTTTTTGATGAGTATTTGTTCTGCAGCTTTGTACCTGGGCGTAGGGTCTTTGACTCATTGAGATAAATCTAACAATAATTTGTGTCAGTGCCATTTCCATTGAGTGTGACAGAGGGATTATCTGCACGAGGCTGAGCTAGTTTCCTGGTGCTATCTTATCGAACTCACATCGTTAACTACTCACCCCACCCCAGGGTGTCCCTCTCATTCAATACCAGCCCAATTTTCCTACCCATCATGGCTGGAGCTACTCACCATCGCCCCGATACTCCTGGGTATTCCATGATCCCTGACACATTAAAATCTTTAAAAGGCCAAGGGGCACACAGTTGAGCTTTCTCTGTTAGGAGTTGCCCTGCATAGTTTACCCCGAGCATGGCAGATAAGGGGCAATTACACCACAGTTTGTCGAAAGGGGCACGGAGGTCCTAGTGATTGGGCTAGTACAGAGAGGGACCATTCTCTTCCCAGAGGGTGCCACACCACCAGACCCACCGAGCATGGTCTGAGCTCCCCACCCAGCTCAGTGCAGTATCTGCGGTCTGAAGAAATGTCCAGCAATACGGGACAAGCATCAACAACCTTCCCCGCTCTGTCAGGATAAGGCTCACCGTATTATTTCTGCTCCCTCATACTCGCTGTATATCTGTTATAGCACTAACACCCGAACAAGGCTCATGCCCCAGCACTCTCACTGCCGCATGCAACACCTTCCCTCTCTTCTGTCTCCGTCTCCGTCTCTCTCTCTCTCTCTCTGTCACCCCATCCACTTTACTCCCCACATCAATTACAATGCATGGGTACAACGCTGTTGACAGACTCCCTCTGAAAACCTCACTATTTGCCATTATCCTCACCTACACCAGCACTAACAGCAGGACAACCCACTCCCACCCTCACTCCCTCCCTCCCTCTCTCCCATTCCAGGAGAAAGAGCCTGGAGTAGGACAGAAAGGGCCAAGCCGGGTGGTGGAGTGCCCGATATCGATTTCCTCACCCACCTCCCCCCCGCCATGTGGGGAGGACCCTGGTACAAACCGGAGAGGACCGGGACACCTCGTGTGGAGATTCTGAAACATCCACATCCCACCGACCAAGTAAGGAGCAATGTTCAGTGAACGTCAATTCTCACTTTAAACCCACTGGCAGCGCCGTTTCCCTGTCACAACTTAGAAGCCTTGGCCCTGATGCCATCTCCCTTTTGTATCGAGCTGGTACAAATGGGATCCCCACGGTCTCGGTGGGCGGAAGGGTGGGCTCACATCAAATCATCACCACCACCTCCCAGGAAGGGAGCTCGGAGGCTCCCTCCTACACCTCCGCCTGTAAACAGCTCAGATACTGAAACTAATCTGTGATAGTTACTGCTCTCCCCACTTGTGCTGACATCTTCAACAATCTGTGCTCATATACACCCAGGACCTTCTGCTCCTGCAGCCACTTTATAATGGTACAGCCTGTTTTATATTGTCGTTCATTGTCTTTCCTACCAAAGTGCATCTCCTCACACAGCTCTGCATTGATCCCCAACTGCGATACACCTGAACACGACACCAATGTGTGATTGTCCTGTTAGATTTCCACACTGTCCTCCATAGACTTTACAATTCTTCCAGGTTTGGAGCCATCTACAAACACTGAAATTGTCATAGTGTCACAATCGCCATGAAACAACTGAAATCCTGCCACACTCACGAGTGTGAGCAAGTGAAATACTGATATATTCCCATTGACGGAGTAGAATAATGACGTGCTGTCAATAGAGCAACAAAAGTCCTGACACACACCAGACGGAGCAAATGAAATATTGACAAACCACAGATCAAAAGAAAGCCGGATAGGCTCCACTTATCGATATTCATCAGGGTATAATGTGATGAAGTTGAAAGTATGTACTATACCTTTATTAGAGGGTGAATAATGTTCTGAACTGTGAGCTTACAAGCACCTGTGATTATGAGAGGATGGCAGACCCAGATACAGTATATAGAGCTGGAGTCGGGTAATAAGCAGTTAAGAGAAAGAGGGTCCCAGAGTTGTGCAATGTAAAATGTTCACTTTCAGAGTTAAAAAAAAAATGATGTTTTTATTTAAACAGTGGAATTTGGGAGTTCTCTGTCCCTCATATTTTAACAGTTTACGAAGCAAATTGAGTATTTCTTTCGTTTCATTTAAGTTACCAGATGAGCTAAGCATTCCCATGTGTGTCTCTGTGTGGGGCAGGCCTGGCAGTCTCTGTTGTGCTTAAAGTGATGCAATGCCACCCTCTGCTGGCCTCCACACGCCACTGCACAGGCATTGGCAGAGGGTGAAAACCAACAGGGATTCATTCAGAGAGGGGGAGGGAGAGGGCAGCTACTCACAGCACCATCCAAACTGATGTCTTATCCATGGACTGATCTAAATGTCCTTTAAACATTATAACTGTCCCTGCTTTCACCACTTCCTCTGGAAGTTCATTCCACACACAAGCCAGATTCTGTCTAAAATTTTTACCTCTCGTGACTTTTCTAAATCTTTTTCCTCGCACCTTAAAATATCCCTCAGTTTTGAATCCCCACCTTGAGGGAAAAGACATCAGCCCTTCAGCTTATCTGTACCCCTCATGATTTTATAAACCTCTGTAAAGCTACCCCTTAATCTCATACTCTGCAGTGAAAAAAGTCCCAGCCTACCAGCCTCTACTTATAGCTCACTCCCTTCCATTCCCAGAAACATCCAGGTTAATCTGTTCTCAACCCTCTCCATCTTAATTATATCTAGGTCAATAATATCAAAGTGAACAGTCAAGGTGTTTTCGAAGGGTACAGGGAGACCAAAGCTAGAGGACATAGGTTTAAGGTGAGAGGGGAAACATTTAAAAGTGACCTAAGGGGCAGCTTTTTCACCCATGATTTACCAAATCCAATACCTCGCATTAATCCAAACTAAACTGCATCTGCCACCCCTCCGCCCAGTGTGTGATTTTACCACCTCTTAACTCTCCCCCTTTAAAATATCCTCCCCATCTCCACAAGGCCTGCACACTCCGGCCTTGATTTTCACAAAGACCCTGAGCTTGGGTAGCCTTGTGTGGTTAGGTTGAGGAGGGACAGATTGCAGACACAGTCAGTGAGGAGGAGAGGCTGGACAGTAATCACCGGCCTGGTATCATTTCATGGTTTTACGAAGAGGGCAATCACACGGGAGAGTTGGATAATACTGATCCATGTTTTGGGGCCAGAAATTAAACTCTTCCTTCGTCTCTGGTGTTCAGTAATAAGTATCTATTTGAGAATCTTCATTGGGCGGAATGCATCTGCATTCGATTAAAGAATTCATTGGAACCTCCTCACTGCCTAATGCAAAGGGAATTCAGCCAAATCCAACTGTTCCAGGATGAAATCACATTACTAGCAGCTTGTGTGAGTAGAGTATCTTCAGAAGCAGAATAACATTTTGGAAAATCTCTCAGTTTTTTCTTTTGTCATGAGTTGCACTAATATCTGGATAAAGTATTTCAACTTCAAATTGCAGAGATTTTGTTTATTAATTGTGTGTGTGTGTATGAGTGTGTGCGTGCGCGCGTGTGCCAGTGTTTTTAGAAAGGGAAATATCGATTCTTTATTTGCAGTACCCAAACAGTTTGCCATGCATCTTTCCACCATAGTTTGAGTAAATTTGCTGTGAATCATAACGTGTGATTTTAGCAGATTAAAGAAACTAGCCTGACTTGTTCCTAAAACTAACCCTGACCCAGTCTGAGACCGATATCATCGGCCATATCCCAACCTGGTTACATTTAACATTTGTTGTGAGCAGTGGAGGAGTGGGACTAGAAAAGGAAACAGTGACCCAAAAAGCCGGGGAACTACAGACCGGTGAGCCTGATGTCAGTGGTGGGTAAGTAATTGGAGGGGATTCTGAGGGCCCGCATGTACATACATTTGGGAAGGCATGGGCTGATCGGGGTAGTCAACGTGGCTTTCTGCAAGGGAAATCATGTCTCATTAATTTTATTGAGTTTTATGAAGAGGTGACAAAGAATATTGATGAAGGCAATTTTATAGACATTGTCCATATGGAACTCAGCAAGGTGTTCATAACATTCCAATTGGTAGGTAGATTAGTAAGTTTCAGTCACACGGGATACAGTGGAAGCTAGTCACAATTCACTTGAAGGAAGAGGGGTATTTTTCAGACTGGAGGCTTGTGAGTAGCACTGTGCTGTAAAAATCAGGACTGAGTTCACTGAATTTCATAATTTATAAAGGATTTAGATGTAGATATCGGGGCCATAGTTAATAGGTTTACACGTGATATCAGAAAGGTGGTGTAGTAGATTATCTCAGAGTACAACAAGACCACAATTAGATGGGACAAAGGGGCAAGGAGTGACAGATGAAGTGTAATTTAGATAAATAGCAGGTTTTGCATTTTGGAAAGGCAAATCGGGGTAGAAATTATACACTTAATTGTCAGGTCCTGGGGCGTGTTGTGGAACAAAGGGACCGAGGGCTGTAGGTACATTGTTCCTTGAATGTGAAGTCGCAGGTAGACAGAGTGGTGCTGAACACATTTGGCACATTGCTTTAATCAGTCAGAGCATTGAGTATAGGTGTTGGGGTGGGATGTTGTATCTGTACATGATGTTGGTGAGGCCACTTTAAGAATACTGCGTACAACTTAATAGTCTGCAGAAAAGATTTACACGGATGTTCCAGGACTGGAGGCCTTTGAGCTTTAGGGAGAGGCTGGTTAGGTTGAGGTGTTTCCCCTGGAGTGTCAGAGGTTGAGGGGTGAGATTATAGAGATTTATAAAATCATCAGGAGCATGGATATTCTGTGCAGCCACACTTTGCTCCCCAGTCCAGAACAGGAGGGTATAGGTTGAAGGCAAGGGGGGAATGATTTAGAAGGGACCTGGAGTTAAATTTATCACACAGAGAGGGGTGTGTGTACAGAAAGTGCTGTCAGAAGAAGTGATGAAGGCAGTTACAATCACACATTATAAAAATATCTGAAAATGGAGGGATATTGGCCAAATGGTGGCAAATGGGACTAGATCAGATTTGATATCTGATTGGAGTTAACAAATTGGTTTTACGGTTCTGTTTCCACGCTGCATGACTCTCTGATTCCCTAAGAGGGATGACGAAAAATTCTGAAGGTACCTTTCAAGTCATAATTCTCTTCACTGGAAGTTTATCGTGCCTCTATTGTTCACATTGATTGAAGGCTGTGTTAATTAAATATTTTGGGCGGCACGGTGGCACAGTGGTTAGCACTGCTGCCTCACAGCGCCAGAGACCCGGGTTCAATTCCCGCCTCAGGCGACTGACTGTGTGGAGTTTGCACGTTCTCCCCGTGTCTGCGTGGGTTTCCTCCAGGTGCTCCGGTTTCCTCCCACAGTCCAAAGATGTGCAGGGTCAGGTGAATTGGCCATACTAAATTGCCTGTAGTGTTAGGTAAGGGGTAAATGTAGGGGTATGGGTGGGTTTCGGGTCGGTGTGGACTTGTTGGGCCGAAGGGCCTGTTTCCACACTGTAATCTAATCTAATCTAATAATTTGACATAGAAGTGAGTCATGGATAATGGGACACAGACAGGAACGTGAGGCTGAGACCACAACCTGATCAACCACAATCTTAGTACCTGGTGCAGAAGGCTCAAATTCTCTAATAACCCACTCCTGTCCCTCAGTCCCATATTTCTGTGTTCCATTCAGCTCCTCACACCTGCTAGACAGGAGCAGTTGGAGGCTACTTACACCTATTACCTGTGCACAGAAACAGAGGAGACCATTCAGCCACTCAAGACTGTCACACACGGTTTGAGGAGATTTGGGAAATGCAATTGGAAAGCTCAGTCTGGGTATGAAAGAGGTCCCTCATCTCTCTTTACACAGCGTCTCCTGTCTGCAACTTATGCTTCATTTGTTATAGACCCAGATTCACTGTGAATACAGCCCCCATACCTCACCCAGAGATGGCACACAAAATCTTTTGGTCTCCCTAACTGCAACATTCAATAACAGATTATTCATGAAAATAACACCCACTAACTTTCCAATAACAGAATGGAAGAACATTAGAAACAGGGTGGGTCTTTCATACCCCAAGCCTGCCTTGCCCTTCAATAAGATCATGACTGATCTGCTCTTGGTCTCAAAACCTCTTTCATACCCAATTCCTCATTGCCCTCAACTCTCTTACAGATCACTATCCATCTACCTGCTCTTCAAATACTTTCAGTCATCGAGCTCCCCGAACACTTTTGAGAAGAGAAACCCTGACATTCAATACCATTTGTTTGAAGAAAACACTTGCTTCTCCTATACCATGGCTTATTGACATGAACATAAGAGGTTGGCTCAAGGGTTCAGGTAAAAATTACTGGCCCTGATATCAAGGCAGTGGTTGGCTTCTGTTGACATCAAGGAGCTGAACAAAACTGGACTTAATGGGAATCAGAGTAAACTCTCCAATGTTTGGAGTCAAACATGGCACAAAGGAAGATGTTCATCATCTCAGTCCTGGGTCACCTCTGTGGGAGATCCTCAGGGTAGCTTCCTCTTCACAAACAGATTCAGCTGCTTCATCAATGTCTCCCCACCCTCACCCTCCCCACCATAAGATCAGAAGTAGGGATAGTCACTGTAGATTCCACAATGTTCAGAACATTTTGTGCCCCGTGAGCTCCTGAACTGGTCTGTGTCCATGTGCAGCAAGACCCAGACTCCATTCAGGCTTGTACTATTAAAGTGTCCATTACAGCATTGCCAGACACTGCATATTGCCACAGTAAAATAAGAGTTCACGCAGCACCTCACGCTGGTTTCACAAGAATATGAGGAAGTCGTTCAGCACATTAACACTATTGGAGAAGAACAGGGACAGCCCAGTCAGTGCCTCCAGCCTATTACTCAGGAAGAGAAGGAGTATAGTGTTATGGACCACACCAGAGCCCCTCAAAAATATTTGAAGGCGGTAGCTTAGATTCTAATGTTTTCGTATTTTAAAGGAAATGTAAAGTGTCTGTTCCAGATGCAATGTGACTGGTCAAACTACTCGGTGTGAAGCAAAACACCATTTATTTAAACACGAAAGATAAAATGAAACCAAAGAAAGAGGAATGTAGAATAACTTAATTCTATTGGCCAAGTTGACAAAATAATGAATCTAGGAACTATTACTAATGAACTGTTCCAATATAGGAAAATCCCATAAGAACAGCCCCTGGCAAAAATGAATATTCAGACACAGATTGTCACAAGCATTTCTCCAATCCAGGAATTAAAAACAGTATCAAGAGAAAATTCAGAGAGATTAGCAGCCAGGAGATAGTCACTGAAGCTTCCAACTTTGTGGAGACCCCAATAGTTTCTAATGTTAGTGAGAAACCAAAACCCAGAGATCCTAATATGTGAGAGCCGGCCACACCCATTCAGGCTGCATTAAAATTAACCCAAGGCCTTCTTCGCTGTTTACTCAAGTGGTCTTAACTAGCCAGCTTGGTAACGGTCGTTCAAACCCTCTCTTAAAAGAAACCAGGACAAAATAACCTCTTAAAGCTGCAGCATCATCACACTTGTCAGCACATCGAGCTGTCAAATAGGAACCAGCAGGAACTCAATCAGGCCCTTGGTCCGGTCCAATCGGACGAAGAAGAAGCCATTCAATCCCTTGAGTCATTTACACAGGAACAGGAGGAGGTCATTCAGCCCCTTGAATCTCTTACACAGGAACACGATGAGGCCTTTCAGCCCCTTGAGTCACTTACAAGGGCACAGGTTGCTTGTCAGGCTGGAGGCTGGGTCCAGTGCTGTTTGTTATCTATGATATGGTTGAGAATGTACAAGGCATGATTAGTAAGTTTGCAGATCGCACTAAAATATGGGGTATCATGATCAGTGAGGAATTTAATCAGAAATTGCAGCAGGATCTTAATCAGGTGGGGAAGTCGGCCAAGAAATGGCAAATGGATTTTAATATAGATGTGTGAGGTCTTGTATTTTGGAAACTCAAATCAAGGTAGGAGTTTCATGATGAATGGAAGGGCCTTAAGGTGTGTAGTGGGCAGAGGGACCTTGGCGTTCAGGTGCATGGTTCTCTGAGAGTGGAGTCACAGAAAGACAGGGCAGTGAAAAAGGGACACTGGCCTTCATCGGGCAGGACATTGAGCATAGAAGTTAGGAATTTATGTTGCAGTTGCACAGGACTTTGGTAAGGCCGCACTTGGAGTATTGTGTTCAGTTTTTGTCACGTTGTTTTAGGGAGGATGTTATGAAATTAGAAAGAGTGCAAAAGAAATTTACAAGACATTACCAGGACCCAATGGTCTGAGTTATAGGGAGAGGTAGGACAAGCTTTTCTATAGATTGAGGGAGGACCTTATAGAGCTGTATAAGATCATGAGGGTAATGGATAGGGTTAGTGCTCTCAGTCTTTTTTCAAGGTTTAGAGAATCAGGGATTAGAGGGGACCAGTTTAAGGTTAGAGGGGAAGGAATAAAAGGGAACCTGAGGAGTCTTTTCTTTACACAACGGATGGTACGCGGATGAGCTGCCAGCAGATGTGGTTGAAGGGGGTACATTAACAGCATTTCAAAAGCATTTGGATAAATATATGGATAGGAAAGGACTAGAAGGATATGGGCCAACTGCAGGGAAATGGGGTTAGTGTGGATAGACATTTCCAAGGTGGAGTCGAACCCCGATGTTAATTAAAACCAAACACCCAGAAAAGCTCGCCTCACCTTGTAATCTGTTAAAATATGAGTGACGCAGATCTCCTACATTCCACTATTTAAATAAAAATTAACAAGTTAGTTTCTTTATTTTAATAGTGAACAACAACTATTCAAAACTACAAGCTCCTCTTTTCTTAACTACTTACTATCTGGCTCCAACTCTGTAAAAATATACTGTTCCAAAAACCCACATACTAAACATTACAATCTCAAGACCACACAGTCTCCATATTCCCCGCTGTGTTCACTCTTCCAGTTGCTGATCTCCCAGGGTCATGCTTTTTTTTACTGCAAGTAGATTTGACATGAACATATATCTTTGATAGAGAGTGTTTGAGATGGCCAGTTAGCACCCCTGCTCTATAGCAGTTACTCTGCTGTTGGATGGCAGTGGCTCTCCCTCTGGTGTTCAAAATGCTGGGTTTATATACTCACAATGATACAATATTTCTCATAAATTGATTGCTTTGCAGGTGTGCAAACAATAATATTCCAATTCTGTTGGTTTCTGGTATCCTGAGCATTATTTGAACTCTTTGGTTGCATTTGAATTGCTGTCAAAACAGCAACCAAAACCCAGGTATCCATTTCCCAGTTAATGGTGACATGTGGAACAGCTTGTCCTTTAGCTGGCATCTGTGGCTATACTTTCTATTCAGCAAAACCCGTTCTGTCTTAAAGTGACCAGATATGCTTTCAGCTTCATAACATCTCCCCCCGTCAGAAATAAAAGGAACCATCAGAATGAAAAGATGACTTCATTTCTTTTCCTCTAATTCTTAATCCCATTATTATGAAATACATAAATTATTAATCTCAGTTATACCATTTATATTAATTCTGCGCACCTATACAACACTGGAATAAGTCAAATCTTATCTAAACATTTTCCTTTAAATCCACGATAACACATCTGCTATCACATTTTAGGACCCAAAGCATGTACATTTTGTAAGTGTAAAGTCGGTAAGACAAGACTCCAATAAAATAGTCACATATTCTCGTCTTTAAATATTCCAAAAAATGTGAGAAGTTTGTCTTTGTCCACAACCATCTCTGACAATTTGTTTGTCATATAAACATTAAAATATTGTCAGGCCGGTGTGAACCTCAATCATTCTTTTTCAATAATGGAGATATTG
>NC_057717.1:27099885-27122519 GCF_004010195.1 Chiloscyllium plagiosum | reverse complement strand
TCCCTCTGTGTGTGTGTGTGTCTCTCTCTCTCTTCCGCCCCTCCGTTTCTCTCTGGCTGAATCTCTCTCCTCCCTCCATCCCTCCCTCTCTGTCTGATACACTCTGTCTCCCTGGTTGTTCCCTTTCCCTCTGAGATGGTGCAATAGAGTGAGTGTGCAGAGAGAGAAAGGGAGAGAAATGAGGAGAGAGAGTGGGGAGAGGAAATGGGGAGGCCAGGTTGGAGTCGGGGAGACAGAGGGAGTTAAACGCAGCTCCTGAGCTCAGGACGCGGTGCCCTCCCCTTCCCTGAGGACCAGGACTTGAGGCTGAGTCTGTCTCTCTCAAGTGCAGCTTCTCCAACACAAAGACACACAACAACATCGGTCACTCTGCTGCTCGGCTCGCTTTAATGAACATTTTTATTGTTTACAAATGGAAGTGATGGATACAGTCAGTGGGATGGTGCCATTTCTCACTAGCCCCTGAGTTGTGAGAAACATTGAAATGTTTCCCTGTAACCCCCCTGGGGAATAAGGATGGACAACCCAGCGCTAACCTCAGTCTGTTACCACAGCGACAGGCTGCTCCATCGCTGAAACACTGAACTGAAATGAGAAAATCCCGGATGGATTGATTAATGAAGGAATTTGATTGATGGATGGATTTGGGTGAAGGGATCTTTCAGCACATTCTTCAGCTGCTGCCTGAACTTAGTCTGGGTCACAGCATAAATCGCGGTGTTTGTGCAGCAACTGAGGAGCTGCAGCATGAAGCCCAATTCCCCCACAAAGGGATGGAGATACACAGGGGTATCCACAATATACCACATCCGTGTCCATATAGAATACAGCATGAATGTTGACCATAACAGGATGAAATTGGCCGAGATCACAAACAGTAAAATGATGGATTTTTTTCGGTTTCTCATTTCAGTGTCAGACTGAGCGTCCCCATTGGTGTGAGTGCGGAGTCTCCTGCGGGCTCTGCTGGTCACTACAATGTGTCTGACGGTGAGAACATTGAGCAGCAGAATCAGGAGAAATGGGACACACGGGGTTAGAATGTGGTGGAGGAACTCGATTGTGACCCAGACATTGGAGAATACAACAGCGACTGTTACGTCACAAAACCAGGGGCGGTTCCCCAGCCAATACCGAGCCGTGAGCATAAAATACCGGGAAATGTTCTTTAAACAGCACAATACAGTCACTGCTCCCAGAACCACAGCCGCCGTTTTCTCACTGCAATATTTACTTTTCAGCTTCTGGCAACAAATGGCCACAAACCGATCAAAGGTGAAAGTGACGGTGAACCAGACAGAGCAGTCAGTGGCTGCATAAACCAGGACGGCGTGGATATTACACACAGGGAAGGAGTCCTTCAGGAAATAAAACTGTTCCCGATAAACAATGGGAATGTGTCTCAGGATCAGGTCGAGGATAATGACCAGGAGATCCGCCGCTGCCATGGCCCCCAGGTAACGTCTGACACATGGAGACAATCCACAATCTTTATAAAGCAGGATGTAGATGGTCAGTACGTTAACTGTGAGGAAAGAAAACAAACCCATTATCCATCAGCCTGGGGGCAAAGCGACCCATTTGATTGGGGGCCCAGTGAAATTTTCAAATGTGTCCCTGTATTCAGGGATTTATTAAAATAACTGGAGCTGGAATAACAACTGGGAAAGCCTGAATTACTGACAAAAATGAGACATCAACTTCAAGAAACACTCCCTCCCCAAACCCGCGGAGACACATCCATAAGGACAGATTGTTTCTAGAACATTCCCACACACTCGATCACTCGAGAGCAGACACAGATCACTCTTTCCCAGTTCCTAATACGTAGGGTGTAAACGTTGCTGTCCTTAAGGATTCTCTCCCAGTTTCCTGAAGATAGACGGAGTTTGGGAATTTCCGTATTTTGGTGTAAATTGTTGTCGATCCTGTATCGTAAAGAAATGGAAACGCAGGGAAAACGTATTCACCCCTTTAACTGCCTGAGGGGCCTTCTGAACCGTGTCTCCTTCTCCCTGGAACGGGATCTCTTCCCTCGGGATCTTATCATTTGTTCAATTCACTGACGTCCGGCTTTTCTCAAACAATGTCAGGGACAGAACGTTCTGGGGATTGTCAGTTATAGAATATTCGGGACAGAATATTCCGAGGAACACCATGACTTGTCCATCACCTTTCCCACCATGTTCACTCCGCCCTCCTCTCTGACCTATCACTTCTCCCCCACCTCCATCTACCGATCACATTCCCAGCTTCCTTCCCCCCAGCCCCAGCCCTAGCCCCCTCCCATTTATCTCTCAGCCCCCAGCCCACAAGCCTCATTCCTGATTAAGGGATTATGCCCGAAACGTTCATTCCCCTGCACCTCGAATGCTGCCTGACCTGCTTTGCATTTCCAGCACCACACTCCCAGTCAGGAAACAGTCTGACACCGTCATACTTACGGGATCTGGCCTGATGGGTCATACTTCATGAAGCCCCATCACCATCCCTGGTTATATTCTGTCCCACAGGCAGGACAGATCAACCAGCGGTGGGGACACCCTGGGATACAGTGTGGGAAGGAGTTACCCTGCAATTCCCCAACATTGATTCCAGAACCCGGGAAGGCGCATGGTAACAGGACACAGATGGTCAAGGAAGTCGCCTGAGGATGGATCTCTCTTGCCCCTCATCTGCCCATCAGTGATAAATCAGTTCTCCTCCATGTTGAAAACAAATCAGTGGAAGCACTGAGGGTGATAAGGACAGAGACCGTCCTCTGTGTGTGGGACATCAATGTCCATCACCAAGTGTGTCCCCATAGGCCCACCCCTGACTAAGCAGGTAGAGACCTCACATACACAGCAGCCATACTGGGGGAAGTGATGGGGGAACCAACAAGAGGGAAACATTCTCACCAAACCCCTTGTCCCAGAGGGATCCGTCCCTGACCATATCTGTAGGAGCAGCCAGCACACAGTCCTGGTGGAGGGAAAGTCTCAGGCTCATATTGAAGACCCTGCCCACTGTGTTATGTTGCACTCCCTCCTGTGAAGTAGGACATACTTCTAAAGGACCGTGCACATGGAAGCTGGCCATCCATGAGGCACTGTGGGCTAGCAGAAGCTGCAGCATCAATGGCCTTCTCTCCATCGTAAAGTCAGAATTGGGCTGTTCACTATTGGTTCCAAAATGTTCTGCACCATTCCCAACTTCACCTGAACTGAAGCAGGCTATTCAGCCCATCTAGAGTTTTAAACAGGAACAGAATGAGGCCATTCGGCCATGGGAGGCAGTTACTCAGCAATTGGAGCAGATCTTTTAATCTCTCCTACCTGTTACACAGGAAATGGAGGAAAGATACAGCCTTTCAAAGCTGCTACATAGGAATACGGAGAGGATGGGTTACTGAGTCAAGAGCAGGGATAAATTAGGGTGAAATCAGTCTCTATCAGTTTAACACAAATTAACGACTGCAGTGATACAATAACCAGTGCTGCGACCTCAACTATTTGAAGAGGATATTAAGACAGGTGACCAGACTCAGCCCCCAGCCCACAAGTCTCATCCCTGATTAAGGGATTATGCCCAAAACGTTCATTCCCCTGCTACCTCGAATGCTGCCTGACCTGCTGTGCATTTCCAGCACCACACTCCCAGTCAGGAAACAGTCTGACACCGTCATATTCACGGGATCTGGCCTGATAGGTCATACTTCATGAAGCCCCATCACCATCCCTGGTTATATTCTGTCCCACCGGCAGGACAGATCAACCAGCGGTGGGGGCACCCTGGGATACAGTCAGGGAAGGAGTTACCCTGCAATTCCCCAACATTGATTCCAGAACCTGGGAAGGCGCATGGTAACAGGTCACAGATGGTCAAGGAAGTCGCCCGAGGATGGATCTCTCTTGCCCCTCATCTGCCCATCAGTGATAAATCAGTTCTCCTCCATGTTGAAAACAAATCAGTGGAAGCACTGAGGGTGATTAGGACAGAGACCGTCTTCTGTGTGTGGGACTTAAATGTCCATCACCAAGTGTGTCCCCATAGGCCCACCCCTGACTAAGCAGGTAGAGATCTCACATACACAGCAGCCATACTGGGGGAAGTGATGGGGGAACCAACAAGAGGGAAACATTCTCACCAAACCCCTTGTCCCAGAGTGATCCGTCCCTGATAATATCTGTAGGAGCAGCCAACACACAGTACTGGTGGAGGGAAAGTCTCAGGCTTATATTGAAGACCCTGCCCACTGTGTTATGTTGCACTCCCTCCTGTGAAGTAGGACATACTTCTAAAGGACCGTGCACATGGAAGTTGGCCATCCATGAGGCACTGTGGGCTAGCAGCAGCTGCAGCATCAATGGCCTTCTCTCCATCGTAAAGTCAGAAGTGGGCTGTTCACTGATGGTTCCAAAATGTTCTGCACCATTCCCAACTTCACCTGTACTGAAGCAGGCTATTCAGCCCATCTAGAGTTTTAAACAGGAACAGAATGAGGCCATTCGGCCATGGGAGGCAGTTACTCAGCAATTGGAGCAGATCTTTTAATCTCTCCTACCTGTTACACAGGAAATGGAGGGAAGATACAGCCTTTCAAAGCTGCTACATAGGAATACGGAGAGGATGGGTTACTGAGTCAAGAGCAGGGATAAATTAGGGTGAAATCAGTCTCTCTCAGTTTAACACAAATTAACGACTGCAGTGATACAATAACCAGTGCTGCGACCTCAACTATTTGAAAACTATATAAATGGTTTCCAGAAATGGAACAAACATGTTCGAACTAAATTTAAACTGACTCTAAGATCAAGAGAAACTGAAGTTATCAAGGGGAGGTAGAGAATCTGAAAATGGATAAGTAACAGACAACAACTTGGTAGATCGAACATAATGTGGATAACTGTGATATTGTGTTTTTCTTCAGGGAGAATAACAGGCTGTGTATTACATAGATGGTGAGGGATTACAGGACTTAGTGATACCATGTGTACTGGAGGGTTCACTCTGACCTGTCCAGACATGGGAAGTGTGGCCCCATCTCTCTGATGGTCAGCTCCCTGATGTACCCAGTGGCCCCATTGCTTTCATTACACACCGGATATTTTGATGTGGTTGGTTGGTGGTGGGACTTGGTAAGCGGGAGGATGTTTGGACGCCTGTAACAACGGGACAGCCTTTATCTGAAAGGCAATCATTCAGTTCTCCGTGGAGACCCGAGGACAATGGGAATTGCTGCCCGCTTCTGAATGAAGACGCTGTGGCTGCTGGCAGGACAGTGGGTATTCACCAACATTATGTACTGCACCTGGGCACACTGTAACGTTAATGGGCACTGCACAGATCATGTCAGAGCATTTATCTTTAAACCATCTGTCGAGTATGGGAAGCTGGGATAGAGACAAAAAAAAAAAACTGCTGATGCTGGAACCCAAAGTAGACAGGCAGGAGGCTGGAAGAACACAGCAAGCCAGGCAGCATCAGGATGTGGAGATATCGACATTTCGGGAGTAACCCTTCTGCAGGAGTCCTGAAGGTTTACATCGGAAATGTCAAATTCCATACCTCCTGACTCTGCCTGGCTTGCTGTGTTCCTCCAGCAGTGGAAGCAGTGGAGAACACAACCATGCATTGATCCATAAACCCGGATTATATATCTGTTCAGCCCCGGGAGCTGTGCAGTGATCACCAATTTGTAACCAGGAGCAGTTACCCTCCCGGCATGTAGGACTGTGTACACCACCCCAGTGCATTGATTGTAAACCAGGAGCAGTTACCCTCCCAGCATGTAGGACTGTGTACACCATCCCAGAGCATTGTTCAGTAACACTGCATTAGACCCCTGCCAGTGTGGGGAAATTTGCAGCCCATGCTGGAAGTGACAGGATGTGCAGGTCCCATAAATTTCCAGCTCCAACTCTCCATTGTGATCTGACAAAGGGGTGCTGTTGATGTGAACATCACTGCCATAGAGAGACAGAGATGGAGGGGAATCAGTTTTAACAATAACAAATGGGAAGGGTATGGGAAATAGTCAGGGGGGAGACTGAGAGACAGTGTTATGGAAGGATGTGTTCCCAGGTTTCAGAATGCTGAAATGAAAACATTTTAACAGCATCGTGTAACATAAGCCAGTGTTTCCAGGAATGGTAGGTGAACTGGATATTGGTGGGAGTTCAGATGACGCAGAATTTTGGATGAGTATTTGTTCTCCAGCTTTGTATCTGGGCGTAGGGTCTTTGACTCATTGGACTAAATCTAACAATAATTTGTCTCAGTGCCAAATTCATTGACTCTGACAGAGGGATCATCCACACTAGGCCGAGCTACTTTTCTGGTGCTATCTTATCGAACTCACATCGTTAACCACTCACCCCACCCCATGGTGTCCCTCTCATTCAATACCAGCCGATTTTACCACACATCATGGCTGGAGGTACTCACCATCGCCCGGATACCCCTGGGTATTCCATGATCCCTGACACATTAAAATCTTTAAAAGGCCAAGGGGCACACGGTTGAGCTTTCTCTGTTAGGAGTTGCCCTACACAGTTTACCCCGAGCATAGCAGATAAGAGGCAATTACACCACAGTTTGTCGAAAGGGGCACGGAGGTCCTGGTGATTAGGCGAGTACAGAGGGGGACCATTCTCTTCCCAGAGGGAGCCACATCACCAGACCAACCGAGCATGGTCTGAGCTCACCACCCAGCTCTGTGCAGTACCTGCAGTCTGAAGAAATGTCCAGCAATACAGGACAAGTATCAATAATCTTCCCCGCTCTGTCAGGATAAAGGTCACCGTATTCTTTCTGCTCCCTCATACTCGCTGTATACCTGTTATAGCACTAACACCCGAACAAGGCTCATGCTCCAGCACTCTCACTGCCGCATGCAGCACCTTCCCTCTCTTCTGTCTCTGTTTCTCTCTCTCTCTCTCTCTCTGTCACCCATCCACTTTACCCCCCCCCCCCACATCAATTGCAATGCATGGATACAACGCTGTCTACAGACTCCCTCTGAAAACCTCTCTATTTGCCATTATCCGCACCTACACCAACACTAACAGCAGGACAACCCACTCCCACCCTCACTCCCACCCTCCCTTTCTCCCATTCCAGGAGAAATATCCTGGAATATGGCAGAAAGGGCCAAGCCAGGTGGTGGAGTGCCCGATATCGATTCCCTCACCCACCTCCTCCCGCCATGTGGGGAGGACCTTAGTACGAGCCGGAGAGGACAGGGACACGTCGTGTGGAGATTCTGAAACATCCACGTCCCACCGACCGAGTAAGGAGCAATGTTCAGTGAAGGTCAATTCTCACTTTAAACCCACTGGTAGCGCCGTTTCCCCGTCACAACTTAGAAGCCGTGGCCCTAATGCCATCTCCCTTTTGTGTCGAGCTGGTACAAATGGAATCCCCATGGTCTCGGTGGGCAGGAGGGTGGGCTCACAAAACATCGTCACCACCACCTCCCAGGAAGGGAGCTCCTCCTACACCTCCCCCTACAAACAGCTCAGACACTGAAACTAATCTGTGATAGTTACTGCTCTCCCCACTTGTCCTGACATCTTCAACAATCTATGCTCATATACACCCAGGACCTTCTGCTCCTGCAGCCACTTTATAATGGTACAGCCTGTTTTATATTGTCGTTCATTGTCTTTCCTACCAAAGTGCATCACCTCACACAGCTCTGCATTGATCCCCAGCTGCGATACACCTGAACACGACACCAACGTGTGATTGTCCTGTTAGATTTTCACACTGTCCTCCATAGACTTTACAATTCTTCCAGGTGTGGTGCCATCTACAAACACTGAAATTGTCATAGTGTCACAGTCGCCATGAAACAACTGAAATCCTGCCACACTCACAAGTGTGAGCAAGTGAAATACTGATATATTCTCATGGACGGAGTCGAGTAATGACGTGCTTTCAATGGAGCAACAAAAGTCCTGACACACACCAGACGGAGCAAATGAAATATTGACAAACCACAGAGCAAAAGAAAGCCGGATAGGCTCCACTTATCGATATTCATCAGAGTATAATGTGATGAAGTTGGAAGTGTGTACTATACCTTTATGAGAGGGTGAATAATGTTCTGAACTGAGAGCTTACAAGCACCTGTGATTATGAGAGGATGGCAGACGCAGAAACAATATATTGCGATAGAGCTGGAGTCGGGTAATAAGTAGTTTAGAGAAAGAGGGTCCCAGAGTTGTGCAATGTAAAATGTTCACTTTCAGAGTTAAAAAATAAATTGATGTTTTTATTTAAACAGTGGAATTTGGGAGTTCTCTGTCCCTCATATTTTAACAGTTTATGAAGCAAATTGAGTATTTCTTTCGTTTCATTTAAGTTCCCAGATGAGCTTCACGCAGTGCCCTAACCATTCCCGTGTGTGTCTCTGTATGGGGCAGGTCTGGCAGTCTCTGTGGTGCTTAAAGTGATGCAATGCCACCCTCTGCTGGCCTCCACACGCCACTGCACAGGCATTGGCAGAGGGTGAAAACCAACAGGGATCCGTCCAGAGAGGGGGAGGGAGAGGGCAGCTACTCACAGCACCATCCAAACTGATGTCTTATCCGTGTACTAATCTAAATGTCCTTTAAACTTTGTAACTGTCCCTGCTTTCACCACTTCCTCTGGAAGTTCATTCCACACACATACCAGCTTCTGTCTAAAATAATTACCTCTCATGACTTTTGTAAATCTTTTTTCCTTGCACCTTAAAACATCCCTCAGACTTGAATCCCCAACTCTAGGGAAAAGACATCAGCCCTTCAGCTTCTCTCTACCCCTCATTATTTTATAAACCTCTGTAAAGTTACTCCTTAATCTCATACTCTCCAGTGATAAAAGTCCCAGCCGATCCAGCCCATCCTTATAGCTCAATCCCTCCTTTCCCAGCAACATCCAGGTTAATCGCTTCTCAATTCTCTCCAGCTTTATAATATCAAGGTCAATAATATCTGAATGAATAGTTAATGTATTTTAAAGGGTAGGGGAGACCAAAACTCGAGAGCATAGGTTTAAGGTGAGAGGGGAAAATTTACAAGTGACCTAAGGGGCAGCTTTTTCACCCAGAGGGTGGTGCGCCAATGGTATGAGCGGGCAGAGTGACCAGACTGGACACAGTATTCCAGAAGAGGCCTCAGCAATATCCTGTACAACCTCAACGTCCTAATTCCGATACTCAAAGGTCTGACCAATGAAGACAAGTGTGTTAAACGCCTTCTTAGCCAGATTACCTATATGAGATGCAAATTTTAAAGAATTATACCTGACTGCCTAGGTCTCTGTTCTACAACACTGCCAAAAGACACTGCTTTTAATTGTATAGGTCCTGCTTTTGTTTGATTTACCAAATCCAATACCTCGCATTAATCCAAACTAAACTGCATCTGCCACCCCTCAGCCCAGTGTGTGATTTTACCACCTCCTAACTCTCCCCCTTTAAAATATCCTCCCCATCTCCAGAAGGCCTGCACACTCCGGCCTTGATTTTCACAAAGACCCTGAGCTTGGTTAGCCTTGTGTGGTTAGGTTGAGGAGGGACAGATTGCAGGCACAGTCAGCGAGGAGAGGCTGGACAGTAATCACCGGCCTGGTATCATTTCATGGTTTTATGAAGAGGGCAATCACACGGGAGAGTTGGATAATACTGATCCATGTTTTGGGGCCAGAAATTAAACTCGTCCTTCGTCTCTGGTGTTCAGTAATAAGTATCTATTTGAGAATCTTCATTGGGCGGAATGTGTCTGCATTCGATTAACGAATTCATTGGAACCTCCTCACTGCCTAATGCAAAGGGAATTCAGCCAAATCCAAGTGTTCCAGGATGAAATCACATTACTAGCAGCTTGTGTGAATAGAGTATCTTCAGAAGCAGAATAACATTTTGGACAATCTCTCAGTTTTTTCCTTTTGTTATGAGTTGCACTAATATCTGGACAAAGTTATTTCAACTTCAAATTGCAGTGATTTTGTTTATTAGCTGTGTGTGTGTGTGTATGTGTGTGTGCGCGCGTGTGCCAGTGTTTTTAGACAGGGAAATATCGATTCCTTATTTGCAATACCCAAACAGTTTGCCATGCATCTTTCCACCATAGTTTGAGTAAAATTGCTGTGAATCATAACGTGCGATTTTAGCAGATTAAAGAAACTAGCCTGATCTGTTCCTAAAACTGTCTGAGACCAATATCATCGGCCATATCACCAACCTGGTTACATTTAACATTTGTTGTGAGCAGTGGAGGAGTGGGACGAGAAAAGGAAACAGTGACCCAAAAAGCCGGGGAACTATAGACCCGTGAGCCTGATGTCAGTGGTGGGTAAGTAAATGGAGGGGATTCTGAGGGCCCGCATTTACATACATTTGGGAAGGCAAGAGCTGATCATGGTAGTCAACGTGGTTTTCTGCATGGGAAACCATGTCTCATTAATTTTATTGAGTTTTATGAAGAGGTGACAAAGAACATTGATGAAGGCAGTTTTATAGACATTGTCCATATGGAACTCAGCAAGGTGTTCATAACATTCCAATTGGTAAGTAAGATTAGTAAGTTTCTGTCACACGGGATACAGTGGAAGCTAGTGGGCGGCACGGTGGTTAGCACTGCTGCCTCACAGCGCCAGAGACCCGGGTTCAATTCCCGCCTCAGGCGACTGACTGTGTGGAGTTTGCACATTCTCCCCGTGTCTGCGTGGGTTTCTTCCGGGTGCTCCGGTTTCCTCCCACAGTCCAAAGATGTGCAGGTGAGGTGAATTGGCCATGCTAAATTGTCCGTAGTGTTAGGTAAGGGGTAAATGTAGAGGTATGGGTGGGTTGCGCTTTGGCGGGTCGGTGTGGACTTGTTGGGCCGAAGGGCCTGTTTCCACACTGTAAAGTAATCTAATCTAATCTAGTCACAATTCACTTGAAGGAAGAATGGTATTTTTCAGACTGGAGGCTTGTGAGTAGCACTGTGCTGTAAAAATCAGCACTGAGTTCACTGCATTTCATAATTTATAAAGGATTTAGATGTAGATATCGGGGCCATAGTTAGTAAGTTGGTGGTGTAGTAGATTATCTCAGAATACAACAAGACCACAATTAGATGGGACAAAGGGGCAAGGAGTGACGGATGAAGTGTAATTTAGATAAATAGCAGGTTTTGCATTTTGGAAAGGCAAATCTGGGTAGAAATTATACACTTAATTGAAAGGTCCTGGGGCATGTTGTGGAACAAGGGGACAAAGGGCTGCAGGTGCATTGTTCCTTGAAAGTGGAGTCGCAGGTAGACAGAGTGGAGCTGAACACATTTGGCACATTGCTTTAATCAGTCAGAGCATTGAGTATAGGTGTTGTGGTGGGATGTTGTATCTGTACATGATGTTGGTGAGGCCACTTTAAGAATACTGCGTACAACTTGATCGTCTGCAGAAAAGATTTACACGGATGTTCCAGGACTGGAGGTTTTGAGCTTTAAGGAGAGGCTGGTTAGGTTGAGGTGTTTCCCCTGGAGTGTCAGAGGTTGAGGGGTGAGATTATAGAGATTTATAAAATCATCAGGGGCATGGATATTCTGTACAGCCACGCTTTGCTCCCCAGTCCAGAACAAGAGGGCATAGGTTGAAGGCGAGGGGGGAATGATTTAGAAGGGACCTGAAGTTAAATTTATCACACAGAAAGGGTGTGTGTACAGAACATGCTGTCAGAGGAAGTGTTGAAGGCAGTTACAATCACACGTTATAAAAATATCTGAAAGTGGAGGGATATTGGCCAAATGGTGGCAAATGGGACTAGAACAGATTTGATATCTGATCGGAGTTAACAAATGGGTTTTACGGTTCTGTTTACACGCTGCATGACTCTCTGATTCTCGAAGAGGGATAACGAAAAAGTCTGAAGGTACCTTTCAAATCATAATTCTCTTCACTGGAAGTTTATCGTGCCTCTATTGTTCACATTGATTGAAGGTTGGGTTAATTACATATTTGACATAGAGGTGAGTCATGGATAATGGGACACAGACAGGAAGGTGAGGCTGAGACCACAACCTGATCAGCCACAATCTTAGTGCCTGGTGCAGAATGACCCACTCCTGTCCCTCAGTCCCATATTTCTGTGTTCCATTCAGCTCCTCACACCTACTAGACAGGAGCAGTTGGAGGCTACTTGCTCCTATAACCTGTGCACAGAAACAGAGGAGACCATTCAGCTACTAAAGACTGTCACACACGGTTTGAGGTGATTTGGGAAATGCAATTGGAAAGCTCAGACTGGGTATGAAAGAGGTCTCTCATCTCTCTTTACACAGCGTCTGCTTTCTGCAACTTATGCTTCATTTGTTATAGACCCAGATTCACTGTGAATACAGCCCCCATACCTCACCCAGAGATGGCACACAAAATCTTTTGGTCTCCCTAACTGCAACATTCAATAACAGATTATTCATGAAAATAACACCCACTAACTTTCCAATAACAGAATGGAAGAACATTAGAAACAGGGGCGGGTCTTTCACACCCCAAGCCTGCCTTGCCCTTCAATAAGATCATGACTGATCTGCTCTTGATCTCAAAACCTCTTTCATACCCAATTCCTCATTGCCCTCAACTCTCTTACAGATCACTATCCATCTACCTGCTCTTCAAATACGTTCAGTCATCGAGCTCCCCGAACACTTTTGAAAAGAGAAACCCTGACATTCAATACCATTTGTTTGAAGAAACCACTTGCTGCTCCTATACCATGGCTTATTGACATGAACATAAGAGGTTGGCTCAAGGGTTCAGGTAAAAATGACTGGCCCTGATATCAAGGCAGTGGTTGACTTCTGCTGACATCAAGGAGCTTAACAAAACTGGACTTAATGAGAATCAGAGTAAACTCTCCAACGTTTAAAATCAAACATGGCACAAAGGAAGATGTTCACCATCTCAGTCCTGGGTCACCTGTGTGGGAGATCCTCAGGGTAGCTTCCTCTTCACAAACATCTTCAGCTGCTTCATCAATGTCTCCCCGCCCCCACCCTCCTCACCATAAGATCAGAAGTTGGGATGGTCACTGAAGATTCCACAGTGTTCAGAACATTTTGTGCCCCATGAGCTCCTGAACTGGTCTGTGTCCGTGTGCAGCAAGACCCAGACTCCATTCAGGCTTATGCTGTTAAAGTGTCCATAACAACACTGCTTGACACTGCACATTGCCACAGTAAAATAAGAGTTCACGCAGCACCTCACGCTGGTTTCACAAGAATATGAGGAAGTCGTTCAGCACATTAACACTATTGGAGAAGAACAGGGATAGCCCATTCAGTGCCTCCAGCCTATTACTCAGGAACAGAAGGAGTCTAGTGTGATGGACCACACAAGAGCCCCTCGAAAATATTTGAAGGCGGTAGCCTAGACTCTAATATTTTCTTATTTTAAAGGAAATGTAAAGTGTCTGTTCCAGATGCAATGTGACTGGTCAAACTACTCGGTGTGAAGCAAAACACCATTTATTTAAACACGAAAGATAAAATGAAACCAAAGAAAGAGGAATCAAGAATAACTTAATTCTATTGGCTAAGTTAACAAAATAATGAATCTAGGAACTATTACTAATGAACTGATCCAATATAGGAAAATCCCATATACACAGCCCCTGGCAAAAATGAATATTCAGACACAGATTGTCACAAGCATTTCTCCAATCCAGGAAGTAAAAACAGTGTCAAGAGAAAATTCAGAGAGATTAGCAGCCAGGAGATAGTGACTGAAGCTTCCAACTTTGTGGAGACCCCAATAGTTTCTTTTGTCAGTGAGAAACCAAAACCCAGATATCCTAATATGTGAGAGCCGGCCACACCCATTCAGGCTGCATTAAAATTAACCCAAGGCCTTCCTCGCTGTTTACTCAAGTGGTCTTAACTAACCAGCTTGGTAACGGTCGTTCAAACCCTTTCTTAAAAGAAACCAGGACAAAATAACCTCTTTGCGCTGCAGCATCATCACACTTGTCAGCACATCGAGCTGTCAAACAGAAACCAGCGGTAACTCAATCAGCGCCTTGGTCCTGTGCAATCGGACGAGGAAGACGCCATTCAGTCCCTTGAGTCATTTACACAGGAACAGGAGGAGGCCATTCAGCCCCTTGAATCTCTTACACAGGAATACGATGAGGCCATTCAGTCTCTTGAGTCACTTACAAGGGCACAGGTTGCTTGTCAGACTGGAGGCTGGGTCCAGTGCTGTTTGTTATCTCTGATATGGTTGAGAATGAACAAGGCATGATTAGTAAGTTTGCAGATCGCACTAAAATATGGGGTATCATGATCAGTGAGGAATTTAATCAGAAATTGCAGCAGGATCTTAATCAGGTGGGGAAGTGGGCCAAGAAATGGCAAATGGAATTTAATATAGATGTGTGAGGTCTTGTATTTTGAAAACTCAAATCAAGGTAGGAGTTTCATGGTGAATGGGAGGGCCTTAAGGGGTGTAGTGAGCAGAGAGACCTTGGCGTTCAGGTGCATGGTTCTCTGAGAGTGGAGTCACAGATAGACAGGGCAGTGAAAAACGCATTTTTCGGGCGGCACGGTGGCACAGTGGTTAGCACTGCTGCCTCACAGCGCCAGAGACCCGGGTTCAATTCCCGACTCAGGCGACTGACTGTGTGGAGTTTGCACATTCTCCCCGTGTCTGCGTGGGTTTCCTCCGGGTGCTCCGGTTTCCTCCCACAGTCCAAAGATGGGCGGGTCAGGTGAATTTTTCCACACTGTAATGTAATCTAATATTAAAAAAAATCTAATCTATTTGGGACACTGGTCTTCATCAGGCAGGACATTGAGATAGAATTTAGGAATTTATGTTGCAGTTGCACAGGACTTTGGTAAGGCCGCACTTGGAGTATTGTGTTCAGTTTTTGTCACCTTGTTTTAGGGAGGATGTTATGAAATTCGAAGAGTGCAGAAGAAATTTACAAGACATTACCAGGACCCAATAGTCTGAGTTACAGGGAGAGGTTGGACAAGCTTTTCTATGGAGTGTAGCAGATTGAGGGAGGACCTTATAGAGCTGTATAAGATCATGAGGGGTATGGATAGCGTTAGTGCTCTCAGTCTTTTTCCAAGGTTTAGAGAATCGGGGATTATAGGGGACCAGTTTAAGGTTGGAGGGGAAGGAATAAAAGGGAACCTGAGGAGTCTCTTCTTTACACAGCGGATGGTACGCGGGTGAGCTGCCAGCACATGTGGTTGAAGGGGGTATATTACAGCATTTCAAAGGCATTTGGATAAATATGTGGACTCACTTTCTCCTCCTAGAAGGATATGGGCCAACTCCAGGGAAATGGGGTTAGCGTGGATGGACATTTCCAAGGTGGAGTCGAACCCCGCTGTTAATTAAAACCAAACACCCAGAAAAGGTCGCCTCACCTCGTAATCTGTTAAAATATGAGTGACGCAGATCTCCTACATTCCACTATTTGAACAAAACTTAACAAGTAAGTTTCTTTATTTTAATAGTGAACAACAACTATTCAAAAATACAAGCTCCTCTTTTCTTAACTACTTACTATCTGGCTCCAACTCTGTAAAAATATAGGGTTCCAACAACCCACATACTAAACGTTACAATCTCAAGACCACACAGTCTCCATATTTCCCGCTGTGTTCACTCTTCCAGCTGCTGATCTCCCAGGGTCATGCTTTTTTTTTACTGCAAGTAGGTTTGACATGAACATGTATCTTTGATAGAGACTGTTAGAAATGGCCAGTTAGCACTCCTGCTCGACAGCAGTTACTCTGCTGTTGGATGGCAGTGGCTCTCCCTCTGGTGTTCAAAATGCTGGGTTTATATACTCCCCATGATACAATATTTCTCACACCTGCTTTGCAGGTGTGCAAACAATAATATTCCAATTCCGTTGGTTTCTGGTATCCTGAGCTTTATTTGAACTCTTTGGTTGCATTTGAATTGCTGTCAAAACAGCAACCAAAACCCAGGTATCCATTTCCCAGTTAATGGTGACATGTGGAACAGCTTAACCTTTAGCTGGCATCTGTGGCTGTACTTTCTAGTCAGCATCATAACACCTCCCCCCGTCAGAAATAAAAGGAACCATCAGAATGAAAAGATGACTTAATTTCTTTTCCTCTAATTCTTAATCCCATGATTATGAAATACATAAGTTATTAATCTCAGTTATACCATTTATATTAATTCTGCGCACCTATATAACACTGGAATAAGTCAAATCTCATCTAAATATTTTCCTTGAAATCAGCGATAACACATCTGCTATCACATTTTAGGACCCAAAGCATGTACATTTTGTAAGTGTAAAGTCGGTAAGACAAGACTCCAATGAAATAGTCACATATTCTCGTCTTTAAATATTCCAAAAAATGCGAGAAGTTTGTCTTTGTCCACAAACATCTCCGACAATTTGATTGTCATATAAACATTAAAATATTGTCAGGCCGGTGTGAAACTCAATCATTTTTTTTTTAATAATGGAGATGTTGTATTTTATTTCTGGTGGATATTGAGTTTTTTCAACAAGTAGCCAATTTGCCAGTCAATTCCATCATCATCCTTCTGGATCAATATATCTCCGACCCCTATATCCCTCGCATCTAACACAATTTTCAAAGGGTTTCAAAATATTCGGTGTATCTAAACCTGATGCAGTGATTAAATCTGCTTTAAAATTCTCAAATGCCTCCTGGCATTTTTCGGTCCACCACAATTCTGTGATCTCATTTCGGAAATCCAGCAGTGGTGCCAATACGCTGTTGAAGTTTGCAACATACTTCCGATAGAATCCACTCAGTTCCAAAAATTGAAGCACCTCTTTCTTCGAGGATGGTCGTGGAAATTCCTCAAAGCCCTTCGTCTTTGTGTTCCATGGGGTCAACTTTCCATGTCCGATGTAATGTCCCAAGAACGTCCCCTCTGCCTTCGTGAATTCTGTTTTCTTTAACCAAGTTTTTCTATTACTAAGTTTGCTTCTTCTATCGTTCCACATGCTCAGCCAGCTGTAACATGGGAGCTTTCAATCACTTGTTAAAGGTCACTCCATCATACAGACAAACTACACAATTTGTTCATCTGGCGACAACTTTGTTCCTGAGTCTTAAATGTGGCTGGAGCATTATTCATTTACTTGACATACTTGATAACGTTTTTTTCATATCCGGTATCTTTACCAGATAGCTTAACTGACATTTTTTTTTAAATTTGAAATGAGCCACTAAACCTGGCCTTGAAGAGATTTCTTACCACTAGTGGCAATACTAGTACGTCATCCCCACGGGAAATCATCAAAGTTTCAGAGTTTTTATCTGCTACCTGCTTCACTCTATGTCGTGCTCTTCAGATACTGTTTAGCTAACTCACCTACTCCGTCTACTCTCTCTTTCAACTCACACACATAATCCAACTGTGAGATTTCCGACTTCGGTCCTGTCAATTTATATGCAATTAATTTCAAAGGACCTCTCACTTCATGTACGAATATTAACTCAAATGAACTAAACTGAGTAGATTTATTTGGGGCATCTCTGACAAACTACACAATTTGTTCATCTGGCGACAACTTTGTTCCTGAGTCTTAAATGTGGCTGGAGCATTATTCATTTACTTGACATACTTGATAACGTTTTTTTCATATCCGGTATCTTTACCAGATAGCTTAACTGACATTTTTTTTTTTAATTTGAAATGAGCCACTAAACCTGGCCTTGAAGAGATTTCTTACCACTAGTGGCAATGCTAGTACGTCATCCCCACGGGAAATCATCAAAGTTTCAGAGTTTTTATCTGCTACCTGCTTCACTCTATGTCGTGCTCTTCAGATACTGTTTAGCTAACTCACCTACTCCGTCTACTCTCTCCTTCAACTCACACACATAATCCAACTGTGAGATTTCCGACTTCGGTCCTGTCAATTTATATGCAATTAATTTCAAAGGACCTCTCACTTCATGTACGAATATTAACTCAAATGAACTAAACTGAGTAGATTTATTTGGGGCATCTCTAATGGCAAACAATATAATGGGACACCTTTATTCCAATCATTCGGTTAATTATAACAGTATGCTGTTAACATGATCTTCAGTGGCTGATGCTAACTTTCCAAGGCTCCCGGGGATTCAGGATCTGACGCACTTGATTTAAACTGCTGTATGCTGAACCTATCCATGACGTCCTTAAACAGCTGAGCGGTAAAATGAGACCCTTGGTCTGACTGAATCTTACTGCATAGCTCACAACGAGTAAAGACAGCTACCAACCTCTCCATCTCCCTTTTTATCTTAACACTCCGTAATGGAATTGCCTCTGCACACATCCATTATGGTCAGCAAATCTTGGTTTCCACTTCTATTTTAGAAAGGGGAGCTACACAATTAATCATAACCCACGTGAAAAGTTTTTCGAATGCAGGAATTGGCAAGAAAGGTGCTCGTTCTATTTCTGCCTGTTACTTACCTACCATTTGGTATGTATGTCATGTACAAAAAAAACTACGTCCTTGTGCATTCCAGGCCACTAGAAATGCTTCTGTACCTTAGCCTGAGTCTTCCGTACACCTAGGTGACCACCTGCAATTAGTGTATGTGCTACCCATCACATTGTATACTACCAGTAGCACAATCAAGTGCACTTCGGTTTATTTCTCTTCTGCAGTAACCTATCGGGGTCACCATTTTAATTTTAGGATTCTGTCTTTAAGTTAATAACATTCGACAATATATTCTGATTCCTTCCTGTATGTGTGCATGTGTAAGTGTGTGTGTATGTGTGTGTGTATATCTGTTGTTAATCCATTAGCCTTTCTGGACTAAACACCTCTGCCTGACCCTCTACCTGTTCAGGTTTTTTTCTGCACCGTTACATCAAACAAGGTGTCAGTTCACTGAGCATCAGCCCACTTGTCTTCTTAGTTCATTTTTCCTTCCTGCTGTAACATATCCTAGTCCTAGAATCATTGAAGAAAGGATTGGGAAGGTGATTCAGGAGATGAGTGACAGTAATAGGGTGGTTGTTATGGGGGACTCAGCCCATTTGTCTTCTTAGTTCATTTTTCCTTCCTGCTGTAACATATGACAGTGGGATCTTGTTACTATGCAATCTGGAAAAATTCCTGGGTATATTTCTTTTAACACCCCAATTCTTGAGTCTTCCGTTGGCTTCTCCACCACAAGGGGTGTCTCTCCCATCTCGCCTCCTGCTAAATCGTTCCCAAGAACAAACTGTATTCCTAGAACTGACACTCTGTTACTCACTGTCACTGTTACTTACCCAATCTTGATTTGGCATTCCATCCTGATGTTACACAAAGGAATGCTTAATTTCCATCCCCACTCCACAGATTATCACGCTTTTGATTAATATGCCAGAAAAAGTGAAAATACTTTCATCTCTTACTATTAGCGGCCGAGAGAAAGTGAGGGCTGCAGATGCTGAAGATGAGAGTTGAATAGTGTAGGCATGGAAAAGCACAGCAAGTTGATGGCATCCGAGGGGCAGGAGAGTTGACGTTTCAGGCATAAATCCTTCATCAGGAAAGTTGGGGGTAAGGGAGAGGAAAGGGTGCGAAGAAATAAATAGGAGAGTGGGGATGGAGCTGTGTGGAAGGTAGCTTGGAAGACGATAGGTAGATGCAGGTGGGGTGTGATGGTGATCTGTCGGAGAGGACGGTGAAGTGGATAGGTGATAGGACAGCTGGAAACCTCAAACTCTACAGTATCAACGTTGACTTCACCAAATTCCAAATATCCCCCCACCAACCTCTCCCAGATTCAACCTAGCACTGCCCTCTTGAACTGAACTAATTGTCCATCTTCCTTCCCAACTATCCACTCCACCCTTGATCCAGAATCTGGTTTCCAGCATCTGCAGTCATTGTTTTTACCCCGATCGGGGGGTTATGCCTGATATTTGATTGTCCCGCTTTTCAGATGATGTCTGATCTTTTGTGCTTTTCCGGCCCCACACCTTTGAACTCTCATCTCCAGCATCTGCAGCCCTCACTTTCTCTTGGCCTCTAATAGTAAGAGATGAATGTATTTTCACTCTTTCTGGCAAGTTAATCACTTCTCAACTATTAGAAACTGAGCAGATCCGGTATCTCACAAAATTATAACTTCTTCTCCTTCTCCCCCTGTTCTTTCTGAGTAAACTTTATCTACAGAGGCGAATTCTTTCAGAGATCAGGCACTGCCTCCATACCGAACATCTGCCTAGGCTGTGCACTCTCCTGCAGTTCCTCGGCTCCACTTGGGGTCTCCTTTATCAATTTCACTGATGCCACCAACTTAGCCTCTTCTACCACATCTTTCCCCAAAATGCCTTCCTTCAACGACCATCACGGCGTGTCCCAGCTTACTGCAGTGAAAACACCTTTCCACTGTGCACTTCTTAAACCATCAGTACTGTAATATTATGTGTTGCACACACTTGTAGTGATAACACCTGAGGTCTTTCAACTCCGTTCAACACTTTGCGCTTCTTTTTTCACCTGTGGTAAACTATTGTGCGCTACTTTTCGCTTTGTAGTGTGTGATATTCCCTTCTCCCAATTTCTATCCCTCACAGGATGAAAATCCTCCTAGAAGCTAATTTCATCTCATACTCTAATGCATACTTACCTGCCATTTCTGCCGCGTTTCTCGCTTCTTGAACTTTATGTTCATTTACATGAATTCTTACCATTACTGGAAATGAGTGTTTAACCTCTCCAGCGGAATAATTTCCCTTCAAGCCTCACAGGCCTTATCCATTTTTAAGTCCAGCACCCATCTATCAAAATGACCATGGTTAATTCTTTCAAGCTTAACATAAGTCTGACCTGGTTCCGTCTCTATTTTTATGAATCTCTGTCTATATGCTTCACCAATTCATAACCAATCAAAATAGCCTATTTGACATCTGCATAATCTCTTGACCCCTCATCTAATAGCGCTGCACATACCTCACCAGCTGTGCCCACCAGCGTATTCTGAACTACCATTACCCACAAGTTCACCGGATACGTCGTCTGCTGAGCCATTTTCATAAAAATGTTTTTAGCATTTTTCGCACCGAAATATGGCAAGGTATTAACATAGTTGCATACATCCCTACGTACTCCCTTCATCTCCATCCTGCTAATTTAACTTTCTTGTCTAATTCCCAACTTCTGAATTTCAAATTCGTCTCTCTTTTCTTTCTTCTCTTTCTCTGTCTTCTCTCTCTGTTTCCACCTCTTTCTTTATCTTCTAACTTCAGTTGCCATATTTGCAATTTAAGTATTTTATAACTCTACTGCACTTGTCTGTTTCTCTGATACATCAAAGTGCTTGACCAACTCCATTATAATTTCAGCTTCCCTTTTGTCCCTGGTTAATCCCAATTCCAACCTATTTGCTAATTTAAAATATGTCCTGCTTCTGTCTTTCTAAACTTTCTTGGCAAATTTGGGAACCTCTTTAGTAATGTTAAAAGCTATTTCTCTCACTTTTAATTTAACCAACCACAAGTATAAAAATTTAAACAAATTTTCCGGTTTTATTCGAAGATTTAGATCACTAATTGCAACGTGTTGGAATTTGCTGGGACATTTTGTACCGGAAATCTGCTTAGATCTGTCCAAATCCCATACGGCAAGGCCGCAAACTGTTAATACATCAATGTCGAGACCTTCTGTTAATTAAAACCACAAACGCAGAAAAGCTCACCTCACCTCGTAATCTGTTAAAACATGAGAGACAATGAACTCCCAAATTCCACTAATAAAATAAAAATAACAGTTTGCATGTATGCAAGTTAACTCACTGTGCTTGAAAGGTGTGTTTTCAGATGTTTCAACAATATGACTAAGTAACATCACCAGTGAGAGTGTCTGCTGAAGCGCTGGTGGTATGTCCCAAATCTCTTTTTATAGGTCTTGGTTTCTTAAGAGTGGTGATGTCATTTCTGGTTCCTTTGTTTTACAAGAGAAGGTAGATATGATCTAAATTGGTGTTTATTGATAGACTTCTGGTCAGAATGCTATTCCTCTAAGAATGTCCTTGCCTGTCTTAGTATGTATGTGCGTTGTCCCAATCAAAGTGGTGCCCTTCTTTGTCTGTATGTATGGAACATATTGATAATGGGTCATGTCTTTTGGTAGGAGAAAGTGAGGACTGCAGATGCTGGAGATCAGAGCTTAAAAATGTGTTGCTGGAAAAGCGCAGCAGGTCAGGCAGCATCCAAGGTGAAGGAGAATCGACGTTTCGGGCATAAGCCCTTCTTCATGTCTTTTGGTGGATCGTTGGTGTTCATGTATACTGGTAACACGACAACAGGACCATTTCAATGGTGGAAAAATGATTTTATATACACTGTTTAATCGATTTGTGTGTGCAGATAACTTACATTTTTCGTATGTACACAACACACTATAAATGAACAACAGAGACACAGTTAACGAAAAGTGATGCATATGATGTATAAAATTTATAAAACATTGAAACATCATTTGATTCTCATCTAAAATGATATGTTCCCCTTCTCTCAACGTTCCTTCCTTTTCTGGAATTCTCTACTCCAATCTCTCATTCTTATCAGGATGTGTGTTATAAATTCTTGCTTCTAGTGTCCCAACTCATTTCAGTTAATCCCCTTTCTACCAGAATTAAACATATTGG
>NC_057717.1:27098354-27098609 GCF_004010195.1 Chiloscyllium plagiosum | reverse complement strand
CAGAGAGCAGAATTGCATTGCAGATATTGCAGCTCAAAACTGTGTATTTATGTAGTGCTGTAGACTACAGCAGCAGAAGCAAAACAGCATTCAACCACAACCTGTAACATTTTCCCTCGGATAATCTCCTCAGTCTGCCATTACTATCAATATGATCTATGTTTCAGTAATGACTGTGGGTGAACATGACTGTGTCAGAACCATGTGAACCTAAACGAACCCATTAAAGCTACCACACTTGACAAACAGATCTGA
>NC_057717.1:27089931-27097854 GCF_004010195.1 Chiloscyllium plagiosum | reverse complement strand
GGTGTGGAAGCAGGATATCCCATTCAGCAAATCCACACTGACCCTCCGAAAAGCATCCCCCCGGACCTGATCCCCGTACCCTTTCCATGTAATCCTGCATTTCCCATGACTAACCAACCTAAGCTACACATCCCTAGTCACTATGGGCAATTTAGCATGGCCAATCCACTCTAAACTGCATATCTTTGGACTGTGGGAGGAAATTGGAGCATTGTGAGGATACCCACGCAGATACCTGCAAAGAGAATGCTCAAACTTCACACAGAGCGTCGCCCGAGTTTAGAATTGAACCCAGCGCCTTGGTGATGGTAGGTAACAGTGCTTACCAAACATCCACCATGCGCATCCGTTAGGTCTATGCCTTACTTGTGGCTGACTAAAGAAATCTGCCTGACTTGTTCCTATCACTGAATCGGATCCAGTCTGATCCTTTATCGTTGGCCATATCACCAAAGCGAAAGAAAGGGGAGAAATAGGGAGCTATTTATACGAGGAAAAATACTTCCCTATTTCTCACCTTTTTTTAGCTTTGACAAAGGGTCAGTTAGACTCGAAACGTCAGCTGTTTTCTGTCCTTACGGATGCTGCCAGTCCTGTTGAGATTTTCCAGCATTTCCTCTTTTATTTACCCGTGGAGTAGTTTCAAAGGGCCGAATGGCCCACTCGTGTCCCTCAGCCCTGTGTTCTCATGTTCTATTCAACTCATCAGACTTGCTATACAAGGGCAGATCAAGGTCACTCCGATGGCTCGGTGTAGTTTTGAAAATGTATTTGTAAAATCCAGCTGGGTCAGGAAGCGACCCCACTCAATCCCTGCTTCCAGATGTGGGTCATGTTGCAGACCCACATACGCTGGGAATAGAGCCCCCATACCCCACCCGGGGTTAACTCAAACAAATCATCTGCTCTCCCTGAATGCAACATTGCACAACACAACTGCTAGGAATAAAAACAGTTACTTTCCAAATACAAAACATGTGAAATGAATAAATAGGAACAAGAGTAGGCTATTCGGCCCCTCAGGTTTGCCCTGTCGTGTAATAAGAACATGGCTGATCTACTCCAGGGCTCAACTCCACTTTCTTGCCGACTCCGTGTATCCCTCCATACCTCTCTGGATTATGGAATTTCGGACATTTACTACCTTCTGAGAGAAGACATCACTCTGCGTCTCAGATTGAAATCGATGTTCCATATTCGGTATCTATATCTTCGAGTTTGAGACTCCACCCAGCAGTGGAAAGAACTTGTCAATATCTACCTTCTCAAGCCCCTTCCGTGTCTTGTATTTTTCTGTGGTATCACTCCACATTCATTTAAAGCCCAATGAATAATCGCCTCACCATCTTAGAGATTCTCAACAACTCAACCCTTTCAGCCCAGGAAGCTGCCTAATGAACCAACCTAGTTACTTGCTGCATCAGCATGCTGACTTTATGTTTCATACACAGGACCACTCCAATCCTTTGTACTGCTCCTTTTCTGGAAGTTCCCTCCATTAAATAACAGCCTGCCTTTTGATTCTCAGTCATCCACAACTTCGGATGTGTATTGCAATCAGCTCCCGCCGTCAGGCTATCAGTATAGAATGTAAATAACTGATGCCATTTGACTGATATTTGTGGTACTCCAGCAGATTCACCTTGATCATGAAGATCCATTAATCCTGACTCTCCGGTTTCTATGTGTTAACCAATCATTATCCCATGTTATCACATTAGCCGTCATCCTACGAACTTCTGTCTTTGTAAGAGCTTTTATTCTGTAATACCTTGTGGAAAATCTCTGGAAAGCCTGGTTTCTACCAGATCCCCTTTATCAAGTGCGCTTGTTACATTCTCAGGCATCTCTAGAAGTACTTTGCATGATTTTACAGGGCAAAGTATAATTCCCTTTCACAAAACCACACTGACTCTACGTGAAGCTTTTCTAAATGTTCATGCTGGCCAGGATTTCCAACTTAGGCTAGTCCCATCTGCTTTCATGTGGCCCATATGCCCGGAAATGTTTCCCATTCATTTGTTTGTCCAAATGACTTTTAAATGTTGCAGCTGTACATGCATCTACCACTCTTCCTCTCGCAGCTCATTTCATACCCACACCACCCACTGTGTAAAACTGTTGCTCCTTTGTTCCTTTTAAATCTCCCTCTTTCACCTTAAAACTATGTCTTCTATGTTTGAACTCCCCCTTCCCTTGGAAAAGACCGTGGCTATTCACCCTATCCATGCCTATCATGATTTTATAAACTTCTATAATGTCACCCCTCAACCTTCTACACTCCAATACTAACTTCAAGAACAAGCATTTAAAGATAAGCACTGCAAATGTGACACTATATTAAACATGACAGTAAAACAATACTCAGCCCAAACTTCATACTGTTATTTGTTTTTCTCCATATTATAATACTAAGACAGCAAGAAACATCTACTAGTTCCAATAAGAAGTCAAACACCTGAATTCATTTGTCTAAAAGGGGTGATGATCTCGACAATGAAGACGTAGTTATGGCCAGATATATATAATGTCACATAGTCAACCTTCTCCCTCATGGCCTCCCCATGACCTTGTGTGATTGTGTCTTCTTTATCTTGCACTCATAGAGATAATCCCTTTTCTCCAGCCACGTCTTAATTTAAACCCGTTCTTTATCATCTTCTTGTTCACCCCTGTTCAGCGCCTGTTTATCTTTGCCACACCCTCTTTTCCCTGTCACCCATCTCCCATCTCTGGCAAGGGATTAAAAATATCAGTTTCCAATCCTTTTCAGTTCTGAAGAAGTGTCACACTGGGCGAGAAACGCTAACTCTGTTTCCCTGTCTCTGCAGATGCAGACAGATCTGCTGAGTTTCTCCAGAAATGAATGGGCTCAGAACAAATTTTCAGTTAAATAAATAACTATGGATTCTGCAAATAAAAGTACAAAAATTGTTGGAGAAACTGGGAGTTTTGTAGAGGGTCACTGGCCCTGAAAGTTTCACTCTGCATTCACTCCAGAAGATGTTGCAACATCAACTGCAGTTGCTTAAGCAATTTCTGTTTTTGAACAATTTCTGAAGAAGTATGTCAAAGATGCTCAAACATCCCATGCAACCTGGAGCACCGTACACTGGGGACTGAACGATAATGCATGGTGACAAGTTCCTTGATTCTGAAGCTGCATAAGACTGGCATCACTGACACTACGGATCTCTTAATCATGGTCAGGGCGAAAAACAGAGGGAGGCACATTCACTTCGAACACAGAAGATGTCATTACGGATGAAGTATTGTTGAGTGGATGATACACCTCACCCTCATCATGATACCACAGAATCACAGATGCCAGTTTTCAATCAATTCGATTCGCTGCACGTGACATGAAGAAATAACTGAACACAGTACCTTCTCCCTCCTGGCCTCCCCATGACCTTGTGTGATTGTGTCTTCTTTATCTTGCACTCATAGAGAGAATCCCTTTTCTCCAGCCAGGTCTTAATTTAAACCCGTTCTTTATACGCTTCTTGTTCACCCCTGTTAAGCGCCTGTTTATCTTTGCCACACCCTCTTTTCCCTGTCACCCATCTCCAACCTCTGGCAAGGGATTAAAAATATCAGTTTCCAATCCTTTTCAGTTCTGAAGAAGTGTCACACTGGGCGAGAAACGCTCTGTTTCCCTGTCTCTGCAGATGCAGACAGATCTGCTGAGTTTCTCCAGAAATGAATGGGCTCAGAACAAATTTTCAGTTAAATAAATAACTGGATTCTGCAAATAAAACTACAAAAATTGTTGGAGAAACTGGGAGCTTTGTAGAGGGTCACTGGCCCTGAAAGTTTCACTCTGCATTCACTCCAGAAGATGTTGCAACATCAACTGCAGTTGCTTAAGCAATTTCTGTTTTTGAACAATTTCTGAAGAAGTATGTCAAAGATGCTCAAACATCCCATCCAACCTGGAGCACCGTACACTGGGGACTGAACGATAATGCATGGTGACAAGTTCCTTGATTCTGAAGCTGCATAAGACTCGCATCACTGACACTACGGATCTCTTAATCATGGTCAGGGCGAAAAACAGAGGGAGGCACATTCACTTCGAACACAGAAGATGTCATTACGGATGAAGTATTGTTGAGTGGATGATACACCTCACCCTCATCATGATACCACAGAATCACAGATGCCAGTTTTCAATCAATTCGATTCGCTGCACGTGACATGAAGAAATAACTGAACACAGTAGAAACGGCAAAGACAATGAGCCCTGACACAATTCCTGCAATAGGTCTGAAGACTTGTGCTGCACAACAAGCTGTTTCCCTGAGGAAGTTGTTTCATTCCAGCTCCAACTCTGACATCCGCCTGGCAATCTGGAAAATTACTCAACTATGTCCAATCCCCTAAGAGGGGAACAACTAAAATCTGACCATTTACCGCCCCTTCAGTCCCATCACGACATTCAAATTGGTGGGAATTCTTTTTGACAGAGCTTTCAAGCAGCACAAAACGAACCAGGCCAGTGTGGTTGCCGATATGTCCCTATGTGGAGATGGTGCTGTTGTAGAAATGTCAATGGATTGCTAATCCAGACCAGCCTAATGGTCTGGCAGCTGGTGGAAGTTAAAAGTAACTATAAAATATCAAGACCTAAAATCTGGTGTCAGTAATAGTGATCTTGTGTCCAATGTTGATTGTAAACATTGATCTTCTTCACCAATATATTTTCAGGAAGTGAATTTCCAGTGCTTTCCTGGTCTGGCCTAAAAGTGACTCCAGATGCACAGACGTGATAAACTCTTCAATGGTCTCTGAATCGGCCAAGCAAGACACTCTTTGTACCAAACTGCTCCAAGTTCTTAAAGGATATAACCGGACAGAACACCGGCCCCAGTCTCAGTATCGGAAAAGGGAATGGGAAACACAGTCCTGTTGACCCTGCAGAGGCCTCCTTCCTAACAGCTGAGAGCTTATGACAACATTTACAGAGCTCTCCCACAGACTGCACAGAAACATTGGGAAAAGAGGAGGCCATTCAACACATTGAGCTTTCCCCATGCTAATTCATGGCCAAACGTCTCCTCAATGCAGTTTTCCTCATACAGTGTTCATTTCTCTGAATATGTTTAAACATTGTGAATTATAAAATAGGAACTGCTATAATTCCTTCGATCCATCAATTTTGCTCCTCCATTCAATATATAGGCAGTTCTCCGATAACACGTAGTTATTAAATATGATATGGCTGTGGTTCCTTGTATTAGGTACCCTAGCCCGGGGAATTATCATCCCTGCTTCCAATTTGACTCGCCCTAACAGAGTTTTATGTATTTCAATGAGATCTTCACTCATTTTCCTAAAGCCCATGGAATACAGGCTCATGTGCCCCAAACTCTGCTCCCACAACAAGCCTGTCATCCCAGAGATCTGTCTGCTCATCATTCACTGCACTCCCCCAATGTCACAGTTTTTCCCTTTATTAGGTAAGGAGGCCAAAATTGCACACAATATTGCACAATGTTCAAGATTGGGTCTCATCAAGGCCCTGTACAGCTGCAGTAAATGACCCCTACTCATGTATTCAAATCTCCCTTAACTGAAGCTCAATGCACTATTTATCTTCCAAACTGCTTACTGCTCCTGCAACATTGCTTTCAGTGACTGGTGTACAGGGAGATCAAGATTCTTGTCAATGTTACAGCTCCCCACTTGCTGCGTTTATATACATTGGTCAACGTGCTCATGCCATTCCCAGTATTGACTTCCATGCTCAGAACTCACTGCCCTACATGGACTCAGAGGGCTGCACAGAAATAAACAAAAATGCAGCTTACGTTCCTTTATAGAGCAACATTCTTCAACCAATCTCTTTTCAAATGATGGGCTGCCATTGTATTTTCCCATCAACGAACACAACATCACATCTCTCCCATTGCTCTCCATCTGCCAGGTATTTGCCCAGTCACTCCACTTGTCTCAATCACCTTGAAGCTTTTTTTTACATCCTCGTCACCCACTCTCAAAATGATATCGTTTCGTGCTGTCAGCGGATATTGCAGTGGGGATATTGCATTTGAGCCCCTCAACCAAAGGTATGATGTGTACTGGGAATAGCTGGATCCCAAATCCCGATCCTTATTATATCATCCAAGCCTTCCATTCAAAAATCTTGGTTTTATTCCTACTCAGTGTTTCCTGGCAGCTCTCCCATTCTAAAACCATGACCATATATTAACCCAAGTCCCACAGGATTCGAATTTGTACAAAAGGCTTGGGGCTTTATCAAAACTCTTTCTGAGATTCCAATCGTATGGCATTGATAACGTCTCCACAATTTTGCTAAAAGCCAGTTTCTCAAATATGATTCCCATTTCATAAATCTCTGTTCACTTTGTCTATACCCATTATTTTCAATCCAATACTTTCTCTAAAACTGTTAGTTGCTAATTTCATTATTCCCTTTTTCTCACCAGACTAAAGTTCCCTCGTGTTTCTAGAAAGTTTTCTTTATTGTTTTTCTTTGTTCTGTGAAGGCATAACTGAAGTATTTGCTCCATACTTCTGCTATTTCCCTGTCCTCAATTATCCGGTAACAGACTTTAAGAAAGCTGCATTTTTTCTCTTAATTTTGCCACTGATATATTTTCAGAAGATATTAGAAGTTCACTCACATAAGAGTTGATAAGATATTTTTCAGAAACCCATCAATTCCTATCTTAAGCGACTCAATAATTGACCTTCCACAACCACACAATCACAGAAGCACAGACTCTGTACCATCAGAAAAACAGCACAGTCGACATTAGCCCTACTTTCCGACACAAAGTCTGTAGCCGTGAATCTTACGGCATTTCAAGTGCACATTAGTAATTTCTAATGGTTGTGAGGTTACCATAACAATTCCTGTCTCAAGAAGCGCATTGCAGACCCTAACACACTCTGGGTGAAAAACAGTCCTCAAATCCTCACGAAACCTCAAAGCCTTCACTTTTAAATTATAGGCCTTTGTCTAAAAGGAACAGCTGCTGTCTATCCACCCTGTCAATGTCCCCCGTAATCTTATCCTTCTGAATCACATCCCCCTCAGCCTTCTTTCTTGCAAACTAAACAACCCGAGCTTATCCAGCCTCTCTCCATGGCTGATATGCACTATTCCAGGGAACATCCTGGCGAATCTCCTCTGCAACCCCTCGAGTGCAATCACATCCTTCCTGTAATGTGGTTCCCAGAACGACACACAGTATTTCAACTTAGCCAAATCAAAGTTCCGCATAGCTCTGATAATCTATGCTTTGAAGAATAAAGGCTATGTTAACGGTCCACTATGCTTTCTCAAATTGTGTATTAACTTGTCCGGTCACATTCAGGGATGTGTGGAGAAGCACCCTCTGACCTTCCTAGTGTCATTCCATCTGCCATTGATCCACCCATCTGACCATTCCATCTGTATCTTCCTGAAACATAAGACTTTCCTCCTCACTGCTAACCACCCGGACAATCATTGTATCAAACACAAACATACTTATCACCCGGCCCCACCCCTCGTCCATATTCACAGGTGCATCATTTATGATTACCACAAGTAATAAGGTTAAAAATCACAAAACATCAGTATTTCTTCAGTATTTACGAATGAGAGGAACCGTATTGTTGAAGAGGAGAGTGTGAAACGGACTGGTAAGCTAGAAGCTATACATGTTAGGAAGGAAGATGTGTTGGACATTTTGAACAACTTGAGGATAGACAAGTCCCCCGGGCCTGATGGGATATATCCTATGATTATGTGGGAAGCAAGAGAGGAAATTGCAGTACCGTTGGCAATGATCTTTCCAGCCTCACTGTCAACGGGGGTGGTACCAGGGGACTGGAGAGTGGCGAATGTTGTACCCCTGTTCAAAAAAGGGAATAGGGATAACCCCGGGAATTACAGGCCAGTTAATCTTA
>NC_057717.1:27076900-27088617 GCF_004010195.1 Chiloscyllium plagiosum | reverse complement strand
TAATCTAATCTAATCTAATCTAATTTACCCCTTACCTAACACTACAGGCAATTTAGTATGGCCAATTTACTTGACCCTGCACATCTTTGGACTGTGGGAGGAAACCGGAGCACCCGGAGGAAACCCACGCAGACACGGGGAGAACGTGCAAACTCCACACAGTCAGTCGCCTGAGGCGGGAATTGAACCCGGGTCTTTGGCGCTGTGAGGCAGCAGTGCTAACCACTGTGCCACCGTGCCACCCAAAACCTGTTAGACTATAAGCTGGTGTTATGTGATGTTTTACATTGTCCACCCCAGTCCAACACCAGCACCTCCGAATCACACATAATAAGGGACACAGAACTGATCCCCGGGGTACACCATTGGACACTGGCCTTCAGTCACACAAACAGCCTTCTACTACTACCTCCTGTCTCCTATCACTAAAGTTGATTTGGAAGCAAACTGGCAAGTCACGAATGAGTCCTAACTGTTCCCTTGATATTCTGTTCCACTTGACACACTTATAGATTTTCTGGGGATTCTCCCAAATCTTGCCCTGCCAGCAGGTTTCCATGCACCTGTGTTCGTAAAGTCCCTACCAAGTGAAGAATTTCCTCCGTATTGCAGTCTTAACTGTCCTGAACCAGATCATTGCATTATTTGCCTTGAATGAGGATTAGACAGCTAGGGAAGCGTTCTCTTAATTTCCAACTTGTTCAATGTTTTGTGAATTTTCTAAATTTCACTGTGACCCACCTCTCATTCTTTGAAGCACTGGAGAACATAGGCCGAGTTTCTTCATCAGGCAGCCTCGCCATCTGAGGGATTAATCTGGAACATGCCCATTGCACATCCTCTGTGGTCAGTATATTCTTTCTGAGATTCGGTCACCAAAACTGTGCACAATACTCCAGGTACAGTCCCACCAACACGCTGTGAAACTGCTTCAACATGTCTTTACATCAATGTTCTGATACTCATAAATGAAGGCGAACCAAACTTTAAATTTCCACTTACATATATTCCTCCGACTACCCTTCATAATCATTGCATTTACGAACTTATGATTTGAGTTCTTATAGAAACATTTCTGAAAATCCAACATATGCCACTTCTAGTGGTTCCCCATTGTCTATGCTGTAAGAAACAACTCCATACAATTCCTAAGTTTATCAAGTATGATTTCTCTATCGGAAACTCATACTGATTCTCTCCATTGATGCTGTTAATTTCTGCAGAATGTGCAGGAAAATAAAAACACAGTCATCAACAGTGAAATCAATACCACTATTGGTGATGCATTTCTGACATTTTGATATGAAGTCCATCTGTTTCGTCAGACTTAGCAATGCTCAATCCAGCTCCATGTTCTACCTTGTTATTGATATGAATTGACTTTATGTCTTTAGGTCCAGAAGGCCGATATGATCACTTGGTATTACTGGGTGATTTTCTGGAACATTCTCCATGAAGATAGATGTAAAAATAACTGGCTATTTCTCGGCCATTTGCCTGTTCTCCACAATGACCTCTCCTCTCCCGATTACAAATTTCCACATTTGACCAAGCTTTTATTTTGTTTCCTTTGAAATATAGATCGTAGACTGATGCAATCGTTGTGTTCCTGTTGTTAGCATGCAGGTTCACTTTTTGATTTCCTTATCAGTTTCATGGCCTTCCTTTTCTAGATCGTTAATTTCTGAGAATTTTCAGGTTCAGAAATATCTGGAATTCTTCAAACATTACTTCCTATGATGGATATATTTTCTAATTTGTTATATTAACCATCGTTGAGTCACTTTCTCACATTTTGGTGTTTATACCAGAAATAAATAAACATATTTTTCAGACTTTGCAGTATTTCTAAAATCTCCTGGTTCTGACCAGATATATTCAGGAACACTGCAGGAGGATAGAGAAGACTGGTCTGAGTTACAGGGAGAGATTGGTCAAGCTAGGACCTTTTTACTTTAGCGTGGAAGAGGCTGAGGGGGATCTGACAGAAGTGTATAAGATCATGACAGGCATGGGCCGAGTGAATGCACACAGTCTTTCTTTCCCAGGGTTGGGCAATCACAGACTAGAGTGCATCAGTTTAAGGACAAAGAGGAAAGAATAAAAGAGAGCCTGAGGAACAACTGTTTTACCCACAAGCTGGTACACATATGGAATGAGCTGCCAGCGGAAGTGGTTGAGGCGGGAACATTAACAACATTTAAAAGGCATTTGGACAAAACACGGATAGGGAAGGATTAGAAGGATGTGGGGCAATGGCGGGGAAATGGGGTTAGCGCGGATGGACATTTTGGTCAGAATAGACTAGTTTGAGCCAAAGAACATGTCTCCGTGCTGTAGGACTCTAAGACTCTAACAATCATTGCTTGTCTCCCACTGAATGTTATGTTGTAGTTTCCCAATTCACTGAAGCTAACTTGACCCTCTAGCCTCCAGTCTTCCATAAATATAGATTGTAGACTGATGCAATCGTTGTGTTCCTGTTGTTAGCATGCAGGTTCACTTTTTGATTTCCTTATCAGTTTCATGGCCTTCCTTTTCTGGATCGTTAATTTCTGAGAATTTTCAGGTTCAGAAATATCTGGAATTCTTCAAACATCACTTCCTATGATGGATATATTTTCTAATTTGTTATGTTAACCATCGTTGAGTCACTTTCTCACATTTTGGTGTTTATACCAGAAATAAATAAACATATTTTTCAGACTTTGCAGTATTTCTAACATCTCCTGGTTTTGACCAGATATATTCAGGAACACTGCAGGAGGATAGAGAAGGCTGGTCTGAGTTACAGGGAGAGATTGGACAAGCTAGGACTTTTTACTTTAGCGTGGAAGAGGCTGAGGGGGATCTGACAGAAGTGTATACGATCATGACAGGCATGGGCCGAGTGAATGCACGCAGTCTTTTTTTCCCAGGGTTGGGCAATCACAGACTACAGTGCATCAGTTAAGGACAAAGAGGAAAGAATAAAAGAGAGCCTGAGGAACAACAGTTTTACCCACAAGCTGGTACACATATGGAATGAGCTGCCAGCGGAAGTGGTTGAGGCGGGAACATTAACAACATTTAAAAGGCATTTGGACAAAACACGGATAGGGAAGGATTAGAAGGATATGGAGCAATGGCGGGGAAATGGGGTTAGCGCAGATGGACATTTTGGTCAGAATAGACTAGTTTGAGCCGAAGAACATGTCTCCGTGCTGTAGGACTCTAAGACTCTAACAATCATTGCTTGTCTCCCACTGAATGTTATGTTGTACTTTCCCAATTCACTGAAGCTAACTTGACCCTCTAGCCTCCAGTCTCCCATGATGTTTAACCAGAATATTCAATCATTCTATATTGTATACAGGCACCATGTAAAGTGCACCTTATTAATGCCACAATTCTTTAAATGCTGCTTCAGAGCAAGGGTATAAATTAGCCGTATGACCACACAACACCAAATCCAAAATAACCTGCTCTCTATTTTGCTTCACAACATACTCTTCAACTCATGTCATATACACTCACAGAATTTGTTTTTCACATGAGCAATTACTTAGTTAATGCAGTTTAGATGCAACTTGAGACCAACCAATAAGATTGCAGTATCCACAATACTTGCATATCTAAGTTCCAGGGCATATGATACTCAGATTTTTCGCAACTGTTTTGGTTTAGATATATAACGCACCAATATTTGCTTCTCCTTGTTATTTGTAAGCTCTACCTGAGCTGATTCTGTGGAATCTGAGCAACAGGGTCTGTGGCGTTATTAATGATAGACTTGAACAAGACATTCGGGGAGGCTCACCTCGACGCTGAGATGATTTGAAGAAACGTCCATCAATTCAGGACAAGCAACAATATCCTCCCCGCTCTGTCTGGAGAAATGTCACCGTATTCTCTCTGCTCCCTCACATCACTGTACACCTGTTATAGCACCGACCCCCGAACAAGGTTCACGCTGTATTTCCAAATAAGGCTCAGGCACGACTAATCTCAGTATTGAATTCAGCAACTTTCTTCCTCTCTTTCATCTACGCAACAGCCCCACACTACGAATACGAGACAGGTTCAAACTGTCGACTGACTCCTTCCAGACACCTCACAATTCCCCCCAATTACACCGGCACTAAGAGCAGGGTCACCAACTCCCACTCTCCCTTCCTCCCTCCCTACCTTTCTCGCAATGCAGGAGAAACAGCCTGGAATAGGACAGAAAGATCCAAGCCGGGTGGTGGAGTGCCCGATATCGCTTCCCTCACCCCCCTCCTCCCGCCATGGTGTGGCCGGAGACGACCGGGATGCCTCGAGTCGAGATTCTGAAACATTCACTTCCCACCAACCAAGGAAGGAGCAATGTTCAGTGAAGGGCAATTCTCAATTTCAATCCATTGGATGTTCCAACGTCAGTCATTTCATTTCCAAATCAAATCATAGGTACCTCACTGCACAGAGGTGCAGACACAGAAAAACACAGAAGTACTGGTAAGTATCCCAATATATGAACACACGCAATACTTATAAGGAGATAGGCATACACACATGTAGAAACACACAGGGACATATACAATCACATACAAATAGAAGAAGGGCTTATGCCCGAAACGTCGATATTCCTGTTCCCTGGATGCTGCCTGACCTGCTGCGCTGTTCCAGCAACACATTTTCAGCTCTGATTTCCAGCATCTGCAGACCTCACTTTCTCCACATACAAACAGACACAAACATAGATAAGAAACACAGGCTGATACACAGACAGACAAAGGTAGACACACAAACACGCAGATAACAAGCTCATGGATGCACACGCAAACACACACATGTATCTACACGTAAACACACGCATGCACACACAGACACATATGCACTCACAGAGACACAAACACATGCACACACATACAGACACATACAGGAGAAATCCACAAACCTGACTGCCCCGGCCGACCCATTGTCTCCGCCTGCTCCTGCCCCACCGAACCCATCTCCGCATACCTTGACACCGTCCTGTCCCCCTTAGTCCAAGAACTCCCCACCTACGTTCGGGACACCACCCATGCCCTCCACCTGCGCCATGATTTTCGCTTCCCCGGTCCCCAACGCCCTATTTTCACCATGGACATCCAGTCCCTGTACACCTCCATCCCCCATCACGAAGGACTCAAAGCCCTCCGCTTCTTCCTTTCCCGCCGTACCGAACAGTACCCTTCCACTGACACCCTCCTTCGACTGACTGAACTAGTCCTCACCCTGAACAACTTCTCTTTCCAATCCTCCCACTTCCTCCAAACGAAAGGAGTAGCCACGGGCACCCGCATGGGCCCCAGCTATGCCTGCCTCTTCGTAGGATATGTGGAACAATCCATCTTCCGAACTACACTGGCCCCACCCCCCACCTTTTCCTCCGCTACACCGATGACTGTATCGGCGCCGCCTCGTGCTCCCACGAGGAGGTTGAACAGTTCATCCACTTCACCAACACCTTCCACCCCGACCTCAAATTCACCTGGACAGTCTCACATTCCTCCCTCCCCTTCCTCGACCTATCTATTTCTACCTCAGGCGACCGAATCAACACGGACATCTACTACAAACCAACCGACTCCCACAGCTACCTGGACTACACCTCCTCCCATCCTGCCCCATGTAAAAACGCCATCCCATTCTCCCAATTCCTTCGACCCCGCCGCATCTGCTCCTAGGAGGACCAGTTCAAAATACGTACAACACAGATGGCCTCCTTCTTCAAGGACCACAATTTCCCCCGTATGCTCTTCCTGAGACAGCAGCAGAGGCCGGGTTGGATACATATTTGATTCGAAAGGGTTAGTGGGAATGTGGGGCATGTTTGAAGTCTGGAATGCTTTATGTTTATTCCTAATTATTCTGTCCTTATGTCTGAAAAGTGGTGGTGATTTGATGTTAGTTTAATACAGTTTAAAATAACGGGTCCCTTTAGCGTTGTGCTATCTGTGGTGTCCTCATCCTCGGGTAGCAGGGAAGACTCGGTTCTTGAAGATATTCAACGCTGAGCATGACTGATTTGGATAAACAGGAGAGTCAATGTTTATTGGAAACAGACAGGAGGCGGATGTTCAGTTACACTCGGATCAGCCATAAGCATTCTGAATGGTGCAGCTGAACGACCAACAGCTGCCCATACCCCAATGTGTTGTTCCCTCAATCCACCCCACGAGGCTGATGCAGAGATATACTACTCCCCCACCCCATGTTTTACTCTCTCAATCCACCCCTCGAGGCTGTTACAGAGATATACTGTTGCCCCGACTTCATGTGTTGTTCCCTCAATTCACCCCGTGAGGCTGTTACAGAGATATATTGTTGTCCCTACACCATGTGTTGTTCCCTCAAATCGCTCCTCGATGCTGTTACAGATATATGCTGCAGCCTCAACCCATGCGTTGTAGCCTCAATGCACCCCACGAGGCTGTTACAGAGATATACTGCTGCCACTTCCCCATGTGTTGCTCCCTCTATCCTCCCTCGAGGCTGATACAGAGAGTGTTGCTCCCTCTATCCTCCCTCGAGGCTGATACAGAGATTTCTTACTCCCCCACCCCATGTTTTGCTCTCTCAATCCACCACTCGAGGCTGTTACAGTGATATATTGCTGCCCCTACTCCATGTGTTGTTCTCTCAATCTAACCCTCGATGCTGTTACAGGTAGGGGACCACCCTATCTGTCAAACAGGATCGTTACAATGAGACAGGAGGAGAATATCCTGCCCCTCGAAGGAGTTACACAGGAATATGGAATGAAGTAATTCAGCTCGTTGAGTACATTACACAGCCCAGGAGGAGGCCATTCAACTTGCCTGAACTAGTCCACTGGAAATAGAGAATAGAGAATAGAAATAAATGTTTATTTTCAGGTTGCAAAGCTGTAACTGGTTAGTGAGCAAACCTGCAGTGGTAAGAACATTAGGTGAGTTGTCAATTTTGGCATGAAGGATAAAACAATGGTAAACAATTTAAATGGAGAGAGATTGCAGAACTCTGTGATACAGTGGGTTTCCATGTTCATGGAACAGGGAGCACAGGAAGTCAGTCTGCAGATGCAGCAAGTGATTTGGAAGATAAGTGGAATGGTGCTGTTTTTAACAAAGGGTATCAGATTTAATCGAAGGAATGTTTTACTGCATTTGTACAGGGCCTTGCTGAAACCACATCTGGTATACTGCGTGCGTTTTGGATTCCAGAAACTAAAAAAAGGATATAATTCTTTTCGAAGATTTTTAAAGAGGTTTCCTTTTACTCATTCCTGGAATGAGGGCCTTTTATTATGGGGGAATTATCAGTTTCGAACTTACCTGGGAAATATTATTGAACCATCCATGACTTTCTGAAAAGTGCATCAGCTTGACGCATATTTATCTTGTCAGAGAGACTAAAGCTAGAGAATAAATTTTAAGAAAAAGATGTATTGATATTAACATATGTACTATGAAGACACCTACCAATATTTACAAATTACACAAACACATGAAAGCTTGTCAATAATTTATAAAGTGGGAACATTTATTTGCGATCGAAAGACGCTGTGTACAACAAGAACAATGATGCACTTGCATATAGTCCATAATACAGAGAACATTTCCAGAGAATGTTATGGAGGTCGCACATGGTCCAGTTTGGTGTTCAATTGACATTATTGTATGTTCCAACACAGAGAGGGAGAAAACTGTTCCCTGCCTGAGAAGGAGCAGCTGATTGATCCCTCTCTCTTACTTTGTTCCGCCCGATTGCAAACTGTGAGGCCATAAAATCCATAAGTTATCTTTACCACTTTTGAAGGATTCCTGGTGAGGATTCATTGGAATCTCTCCACTGCCTGAAACAACGGTAATTCAGCCACATCCAACTGTTCCAGAAAGAAATCCCATTTCCAGCAGCTTGAGTGAGCAGAATAACTTCAAAGGCAGAAACGCTTGGGGCACTCTGTCATGTTACCATTTGTTATGAGTTCAAATTTCTCTGTCTCACATCTTTCTAGAAAATGCCCTACTCTGAGACCCATATCATTGGCCACATCAATGAACTGGTTGCATTAAAAAATTGTTGTAACCAGTGGAGGAGTGGAACTGGAAAAGGAAACAGTGACCCTCCAACATTGGTTGGAACACAAACGAGAAATTCTCAAGGGCTGTTGAAGTGGAAATTCCCTTCCCCAGAAGTTTGGGGTGCCTGGATGTTTGCATTTGTTCAAAGTTGTGTTGTATTCAACCATTTGACAGACACGTGAATGGAGAAAAATGGTGTACAAACAGAAAAGTGCTGCTGAGACCACAATCACATCATCCATGGACTTTGTGAGTGGTGGAGCGGTGACAAAGTGTCTAATGGCCCACTCGTGCTGCTCAGTCCTATGTTCCTATGTTCCATTCAGCTCCTCACATCGCCTGAAAGTAGCAGATGGAGGCCACCTGCTCCAAACACCTGGTCCACAGTAACGCAAGATATCATTCAATCCCTCAAGACTGTCACACATGGTTTGGTGTCGGTTGGAAAATGTTATTTGGAAAACCAGGCTGGTTTCGAAAGACACCTCTGGTCTCTTTACAAAGTGTCTCCTCACTGCAACTTGTGCTTCATTTGTTCGTCATGTTAGAGACCCAGATTCACTGTGAATACTGCCCACCTAGCTCACCCAGAGATGACTCACAAAATACTTTACTCTCTCTGACTGCAACCTTCAATAACAGAACGTTCAGGAAAATTACAATCATTAACTTTATAATTACAGGATATGAGAACATAAGGAGCAAGATTTGGTAACTCGGATGTTCAAGCTATCGTATACCCCCATGGCTGATATACTGTTGGCATTAATTCGTCTTTAATGTCCAATTCTTCACAACCCTTAGCTCTCTGACAGGTCAAAAATTCATGTACCACCTCTTTAAATACTTTCAGTGATGTAACTCTCCTCACTCTCTAGCCCAGATAATTCCTAGCATTGATTACACTCTATGAGAGGTTAACACTCCCCACACATACACCACGATCTATTGATATGAACAAGATGTGAACGCAGGGGCTCAGGAAGGAGTGAATGCCTTGATAACAAGGCAGTATTTGACTAAGGATGGCATCAGGACCACCTACTTATTTGAGTTTAATGGGAATCAGGTGTACCGTCCCCACTGGTTGGAGTCTTTCAGAGAACAAAGGAAGTTGTTTGTGTTCGGTGACCGACAATCCTCTCAGTTCTGGGACATCTCTGCAGGAAATCCTCAGATCAGCTGCCTCAAAACAAAGATCTTCAGCTAGTTCCTCACTGTCTTTCCTCATCATAAAAACAGAAATGGGGATGGTCACTGAAGATCACCCAATGTTCAGAGCAATATGTCACAACTCAACTCCTGAACCAGTCTGTGTCCATGTGCAGTAAGCCCCGGACAGCAATCAGGCTTGTGCTGGTAAAGTGTCGTTAAGGCCAGACATTCTACATTTCCACAGTTAAATGAAGAGCTCATTTAGCATCATAAGCACGTTAGAAACGGATATGTGGAAACCATGCAGCCCATCGAAACTACTGAACAAAGAGAGGGACAGCCCATTCAATCCTCCACCTGTTCCACAGGAAGAAGAGGGGTCTGGTTACCACATCAAGCTGTTAAACAGCAACAGGCATGGCCAAGTCAGACCCATGAACATGTTCAATGGGAACTGGAGGAGGCCATTCAGCACCTCGAGACACTTATACAGGAACAGGAGGGTGTCATTGATGCTCCAATCTGACAAATCAATGTTCCTCGTGGCTCCATTACCTATGGGATACATGACACTTTAACGTGGTTTGCAGCAGTGAGGAAGGAAGCCAGATGTTTTGTGTCAAGTCTCAGAGAGGCATCTTCCATCTCTGAGAAGACAGACCGTGTTCTCCATGGACATCAGAAGCTGGTGGGGCTAGTTAACTGTTTTAGAATGAAGGTATTGTGGCTGTTGTCGGGTTTGTGGATAATATGACATTCAGTGCAGGATCATACACTAAATGCATTGTATTAATGTGGGGAGAGTTTATTCAAAGACTGACTCTCTGTCTCTCTCAAACAACATGTGGAGTGGGGGTGGGATGAAGGGAACACCCTCAGAGTCTCTTAACCTATTGTGAATCATGTAACCCGAATAAAAAAAAAAGCCGTGGAATTTATCACCGTAGCAGTGTCTGTTTAGAACGTAATTAATGACTGTCCATCCCCTTAAGGTTCAATGCAATCACCTCTTATTCACTCACTGAGCTTCATTCACTGCTCATGGTGCCATCATCCCAGGGATTAATCTGGTGAAACTTGAGAAAAAGTCTATCCACGGTACCCCCAATACTGCCTCAACAACACTCTCAGGGATGATCACAATAACCCTTTTCTCTCAGTTAGACATCGCCGTTTCTTTCCTGTGCCACAAAAAAAGCCATTGCCTTTCTATGCGCCACAACTGACATGGAATTTATAACTCCCGTATTTCTGTACATTAGCATCAATAAAGCAAACACCAGAGATGCGTATGGAGATGTGCGTCACTCTCGGGGAAAATTGCAATGAGATTGAATTCACCTAAAATAAGGGACGATCACCTAACAGAATAGAAATGAGCTGTAGGAATACGGGAAACAGACAGAGGAAGGGAGCTATCTTTACTTCCGTTCTTCTCTCACAAGAGGTATGCAGCCCTGGTCAGGGCAGCATGTTATGCCGATCTTGAGCTGACTGTTTGGTTCAGCTGTTTCACAGGCCAGTAAAGAGTAAAGCACATTTCTGTGGGGTTGTAGTGTTACAACATAGGGTAAATTCTCTAGCTTAAATGAAAACCAGCAACAGAGAAAAGATTTATCCACTGCAGTAATCTGTGAAAATGCTAGAGTCCAATACTATTTAAAGTAAAAATTAACAACCTTATTTCTGAAAGTATAACAGGGAAGAATAGATGAACGACTAATTACAACTTTTTCCTCTAACCTATCTTTTATCCCCCACTATACTAGTCCGATAAGACTCCTAATTAAGATTTACAAAACAAAACTTCTTATCTCAAAACCAAGAACCTTTCGGTTCTTCTCCATATTCTTATCTTCTTTTCTTCTTTGGGATTCTGCTTTACCAGTTATTAATCAATAAAGATACCGAGAGGAGAGCTATTTTTCAGGCAGTCTTTGCATGCTGGTAAGTTGGCAGTTCTCCTCTCAACTGTTCAATTTCCCACGGTCTTGTACCTGAGACAGTAAGTTAATCGAGTTGTTCGACCAAATGTTACATTAAATCTATTCTTCAGAACACTTAATTCTCTTAAAGGTGCAGTACAGCCACATGTTAATCACAGAAGTCACACTGAAACCTGACAAGGGAAGAATGACACATTTACTTCCCTAAAGGACTTGGGCCAAGCAGATGGGTTTTCATAGCAAATGAAAATAGTTGCTTTTAAATTCCACCAATTTTCCTCATGAGATATTAATAGACTATTATTCTGTGGCTCTACAGTATGATTCCATGGCTTGAACACCATAAACTGTCGTCCCGTTTGTGCAGAGAGCAAGGGGGCGGCACGGTGGCACGGTGGTTAGCACTGCTGCCTCACAGCGCCAGAGACCCGGGTTCAATTCCCGCCTCAGGCAACTGACTATGTGGAGTTTGCACATTCTCCCCGTGTCTGCGTGGGTTTCCTCCGGGTGCTCCGGTTTCCTCCCACAGTCCAAAGATGTGCAGGTC
>NC_057717.1:27071854-27074396 GCF_004010195.1 Chiloscyllium plagiosum | reverse complement strand
GCAAGTTTACCTTTCAAGACTCCTGGACTAGAACACCCTAGTCATTTTACACTTCAGACTTCTGAATTTGCACATTATAATACTGATTACTGGGAAATATCATGTTCCCTCCTTCCAGTCTCAGCAGCCATGTCGCCAATAGCATAATCACACTGCAATTTGCTCATGGAAAATAGTCCATGCCTCTCGTCATCCTGGCAAAATGCTTTCCCACACTTTCCCACATTGTACTCCATCTGCCACTTCTTTGCTCACTCTCCAAACCTGTGAAAATCTTCAGCAGGTGAAAGTGAGGACCGCAGATGCTGGAGATTAGAGTCCAAAAGTGTGGTCATAGAAAAGCACAGCCTGTCAGGCAGCATCCGAGGAGCAGGAGATTCGACGTTTCAGGCATAAAGCCTTCATCAGGAATGTGGGGTGGGTGGAAGGAGGCAGAGAGATAAATTGGAGGGGTTGGGGCTGGGAGGAAGGTAGCTTGGGAGAAGACATCTTAATGAAGGTGGGTGGTGATAGTGATAGATCAGAGTGGAAGGTGGAGTGGATAGATGGGAAGGAAGATGGGCAGGTAGGGCAGTTCAAGACGGCGGTTCTGAGTTGGAGGGTTTGATCCGGGATAAAGTGGAGGGAGAGGAGGAGAGGAAACTTGTGAAATTGTCCTTGCTACCGTGTGTTTGGAGGGTAACAAGGCAGAAGATGATGCGTTCTTCCTACAAACATCAGGTGGCTAGAAATTGGCAGTGGAGGAGGCCAAAAACTTGCAAGGCCTTGGCGCAGTGCAGGGGGGAGTTGAAGTATTCAGTCACAGGGCAGTAGGGTTGTTGGGTTTGTGTGTCCGAGAGTGTTCCCTATACCGTTCTGCAAGTTGACGTCCTGTCTCTCCATTGTAGAGGAGACCAGGAGCAATGGACAGACTAGAAGAGGTGCTTGAATGCACAGTTCGCTGCCTGATGTGGAACGATCCTTTGGGGCCTTGGGTGGAGGTGAGGAGGGAAGTGTTGGCACAGGTTTCATACCTCTTGCAGTGGCAAGGGAAAGCGCCGGGAGTGGAAGGTGGTTTGGTCGGGGCGTGTGTACCTAATGAAGGAGTTGTGAAGGAATGGTCTCAGCAGTATGATGATAGGGGATGGGGAGAGAAGTATATCTCTGGTTTTGGGGTCTGACTATTTTTGGCAGAAATGGCGGAGGATGTTGTGTTGTATGCTGAGGTTGTGGGATGGAAGGCGAGCACCAGAGAGGTTCTTACTTGTTGTAGTTGGAAGTGTCGAGTTCAAGGGCAGAGGTGTGGGAAGTTGAGGAGATGCGCGAGAGCACCCTCCTGCAGCCGAATCACCTCTTCAATGCTACCTGTCCCTCCATCTATCTTTGCACTGTTTGAAAGCTTAGCCAGAATTCCCTCAGTTCCTTCATATAGATAATGAATGCACAAAGTGAAAAGTTGTAGTCCTAACACTTAGTCTTGTGGAACACCACTTGTCACTGGCTGTCATCCTGCGAAGAACACTTTTATCGCAACTCTCTGCTTTCTGTCAGACAGCCAAACTTCTATCCATGCAAGCACCCTGCCTCTAACACCAAGGGCCCATACTTTCTCAGTAGCTTCATGCATGGCACCTTGTCAAAGGATTCTTGAGGTGCAGATGCATAACATCTATTGGTTCAACTTGATCTAATCTGCTCATCACTCCCTTAAAGTATTCAAGCCGGTTTGTCAGGCATGATCTCCCCTTGATGAAACCATGCTGACTCTGTTCTATTTTACCAAAGACCTCCAAATATTCAGAAATCCCATCCTTCACGATGGATTCCAGGATGTTACCCACAACTAAGGTTAGGCTAATCAGTCTGTAATTTTCTATCTTCTGCCTAACTCACTTATTAGACGGGGTTTCATGTTAGCAATTATACAGCCACTTGGCCCTTTCCTGATTTTCGTCATTCCTGAAAGATTACCACTTATGCTTGCACTAACTCTTCAGCTATCTCCCTTACAAGGCTGGAGTGTAGTCCATCTGGTCCACGTGAGTTATCCACATTTAGGGCATTCAGTTTTCTGACATGTTCTTCTTGATGATGACCACCATACTCAGCTCTGCCCTCTCACTCTGTTCAATTCTTGGGAAATTACTCGTGTCTTCAACCGTGAAGACTGATATAAAGTTCCTCGGCAATTTCTTTGTGGGCGGCACGGTGGCACAGTGGTTAGCACTGCTACTTCACAGCGTCAGCGACCGGGTTCAATTCCCTCCTCAGGCGGCTGACTGTGTGGAGTTTGCACGTTCTCGCGTGTCTGCGTGGGTTTCCTCCGGGTGCTCCGATTTCCTCCCACAGTCCAAAGATGTGCAGATGAATTGGCCATGGTAAATTGTCCGTAGTGTTAGGTAAGGGGTAAATGTAGGGGTATGGGTTGGCTGCGGTGTGGACTTGTTGGGCCGAAGGGCCTGTTTCGACACTATAAGTAATCTAATCTAATCTTTGTTTCCCACTACTGTCTATCCAGCATCATTTTCTAGTTGTCCATAATCATTTTTACCCCTTTTGCACT
>NC_057717.1:27063909-27071354 GCF_004010195.1 Chiloscyllium plagiosum | reverse complement strand
TAAAAGGGGTGATGATCTCGACAATGAAGACGTAGTCATGGCCAGATTTATATAATGTCAAATAGTCAACCTTCTCCCTCCTGGTCTCCCCATGACCTTGTGTGATTGCGTCTTCTTTATCTTGCACTCACTAGAGAGAATCCCTTTTCTCCAGCCACGTCTTAGTTTAAACCCGTTCTTTATCATCTTCTTGTTCACCACTGTTAAGCGCCTGTTTATCTTTGCCTCACCCACTTTTCCCTGTCATCCATCCCCCACCTCTGGCAAGGGATTAAAAATATCAGTTTCCAATCCTTTTCAGTTCTGAAGAAGTGTCACACTGGGCGAGAAACGCTAACTCTGTTTCCCTGTCTCTGCAGATGCAGACAGATCTGATGAGTTTCTCCAGAAATGAATGGGCTCAGAACAAATTTTCAATTAAATAAATAACTATGGATTCTGCAAATAAAAGTACAAAAATTGTTGGCGAAAATGGGAGCTTTGTAGAGGGTCACTGGCCCTGAAAGTTTCACTCTGCATTCACTCCAGAAGATGTTGCAACATCAACTGCAGTTTCTTCAGCAATTTCTGTTTTTGAACAATTTCAGAAGAAGTATGTCGAAGATGTTCAAACATCCCATCCAACCTGGAGCACCGTACACTGGGGACTGAACGAGAATGCATGGTGACAAGTTCCTTGATTCTGAAACTGCATAAGACTGGCATCACTGACACTACGGATCTCTTAATCATGGTCAGGGCGAAAAACAGAGGGAGGCACATTCACTTCGAACACAGAAGATGTCATTACGGATGAAATATTGTTGAGTGGATGATACACCTCACCCTCATCATGATACCACAGAATCACAGATGCCAGTTTTCAATCAATTCGATTCTCTGCACGTGACATGAAGAAATAACTGAACACAGTAGAAAAGGCAAAGGCAATGAGCCCTGACACAATTCCTGCAATAGGTCTGAAGACTTGTGCTGCACAACAAGCTGTTTCCCTGAGGAAGTTGTTTCATTCCAGCTCCAACTCTGACATCCCCCTGGCAATCTGGAAAATTACTCAACTATGTCCAATCCCCTCAGAGGGGAATAACTAAAATCTGACCATTTACCGCCCCTTCAGTCCCATCACGACATTCAAATTGGTAGGAATTCTTTTTGACAGAGCTTTCAAGCAGCACAAAACTAACCAGGTTGCCGATATGCCCCCATGTGGAGATGGTGCTGTTGTGGAAATGTCAATGGATTGCTAATGGTCTGGCAGCTGGTGGAAGTTAAAAGTAATTAATAAAATATCAAGCCCTAAAATCTGGTGTCAGTAACAGTGATCTTGTGTCCAATGTTGATTGTAAAAATTGATCTTCTTCACCAATATATTTTCAGGAAGTGAATTTCCCGTGCTTTCCTGGTCTGGCCTAAAAGTGACTCCAGATGCACAGACATGATAAACTCTTCAATGGTCTCTGAATCGGCCAAGCAAGATACTCTTTGTATCAAACTGCTCCAAGGTCTTAAAGGATATAGCCGGACAGAACACCCGGCCCCAGTCTCAGTATCAGAAAAGGGAATGGGAAACACAGTCCTGTTGACTCTGCAGAGGCCTCCTTCCTAACAGTTGAGAGCTTATGACAACATTTACAGAGCTCTCCCACAGACTGCACAGAAACATCGGGAAAGGAGGAGGCCATTCAACACATTGAGCTTTCCCCATGCTAATTCATGGCCAAACGTCTCCTCAATGCAGTTTTCCCCATACAGTGTTCATTTCTCTGAATATGTTTAAACATTGTGAAATATAAAATAGGAACTGCTATAATTCCTTCGGTCCATCAATTTTGCTCCTCCATTCAATATATAGGCAGTTCTCCGATAACACGTAGTTATTAAATACGATATGGTTGTGGTTCCTTGTATTCGGTACCCTATCCCGAGGAATTATCATCCCTGCTTCCAATTTGTCTCGCCCTAACAGTTTTATGTATTTCAATGAGATCTTCACTCATTTTCCTAAAGCCCATGGAATACAGGCTCAGGTGCCCCAAACTCTGCTCCCACAACAAGCCTGTCATCCCAGAGATCTGTCTGCTCATCATTCGCTGCACTCACTCAATGTCACATTTTTGCCCTTTATTAGGTAAGGAGGCCAAAATTGCACACAATATTGCACAATGTTCAAGATTGGGGCTCATCAAGGCCCTGTACAGCTGCAGTAAATGACCCCTACTGATGTATTCAAATCTCCCTTAACTGAATCTCAATGAACTATTTATCTTCCAAACTACTTACTGCTCCTACAACATTGCTTTCAGTAACTGGTGAACAGGGAGATCAAGATTCTTGTCAATGTTACAGCTCCCCACTTGCTGCGTTTATATACATTGGTCAACGGGCTCATGCCATTCCCAGTATTGACTTCCATGCTCAGAACTCACTGCCCTACATGGACTCAGAGGGCTGCACATAAATAAAGAAAAATGCAGCTTACGTTCCTTTATAGAGCAACATTCTTCAACCAATCTCTTTTCAAATGATGGGCTGCCATTCTATTTTCCCATCAACGAACACAACATCACATCTCTCCCATTGCTCTCCATCTGCCAGGTATTTGCCCAGTCACTCCACTTGTCTCAATCACCTTGAAGCTTTTTTTTACATCCTCGTCACCCACTCTCAAAATGATATCGTTTAGTGCTGTCAGCGGATATTGCAGTGGGGATATTGCATTTGAGCCCCTCAACCAAAGGTATGATGTGTACTGGGAATAGCTGGATCCCAAATCCCGATCCTTATTATATCATCCAAGCCTACCATTCAAAAATCATGGTTTTATTTCTACTCAGTGTTTCCTGGCAGCTCTCCCATTCTAAAACCATGACCATATATTCGCCCAAGTCCCACAGGATTCGAATTTGCACAATAGATTTGGGACTTTATCAAAAATCTTGCTGAGATTCCAATCATATGGCATTGATAACGTCTCCACAATTTTGCTAAAAGCAAGTTTCTCAAATATGATTCCCATTTCATAAATCTCTGTTCACTTTGTCTGTACCCATTACTTTCAATCCAATACTTTCCCTAAAACTGTTAGTTGCTAATTTCATTATTCCCTTTTTCTCACCAGACTAAAGTTCCCTAGTGTTTTTAGGAAGTTTTCTTTATTGTTTTGCTTTGTTCTGTGAAGGCATAACTGAAGTATTTGCTCCATAGTTCTGCTATTTCCCTGTCCTCAATTATCCGGTAACAGACTATAAGAAAGCTGCACTTTTTTCTCTTAATTTTGCCACTGATATATTTTCAGAAGATATTAGAAGTTCACTCACATAAGTGTTGATAAGATATTTTTCAGAAACCCATCAATTCCTATCTTAAGCGACTCAATGATTGACCTTCCACAACCACACAATCACAGAAGCACAGACTCTGTACCATCAGAAAAACAGCACGGTCTACATTAGCCCTACTTTCCGACACAAAGTCTGTAGCCGTGAATCTTACGGCATTTCAAGTGCACAACCATGTATTTTCTAATGGTTGTGAGGTTACCATAACAATTCCCGTCTCAAGTGGTCAACGTGCTCATGCCATTCCCAGTATTGACTTCCATGCTCAGAACTCACTGCCCTACATGGACTCAGAGGGCTGCACAGAAATAAACAAAAATGCAGCTTACGTTCCTTTATAGAGCAACATTCTTCAACCAATCTCTTTTCAAATGATGGGCTGCCATTGTATTTTCCCATCAACGAACACAACATCACATCTCTCCCATTGCTCTCCATCTGCCAGGTATTTGCCCAGTCACTCCACTTGTCTCAATCACCTTGAAGCTTTTTTTTACATCCTCGTCACCCACTCTCAAAATGATATCGTTTAGTGCTGTCAGCGGATATTGCAGTGGGGATATTGCATTTGAGCCCCTCAACCAAAGGTATGATATGTACTGGGAATAGCTGGATCCCAAATCCCGATCCTTATTATATCATCCAAGCCTACCATTCAAAAATCATGGTTTTATTCCTACTCAGTGTTTCCTGGCAGCTCTCCCATTCTAAAACCATGACCATATATTCGCCCAAGTCCCACAGGATTCGAATTTGCACAATAGGTTTGGGGCTTTATCAAAACTCTTTCTGAGATTCCAATCATATGGCATTGATAACGTCTCCACAATTTTGCTAAAAGCAAGTTTCTCAAATATGATTCCCATTTCATAAATCTCTGTTCACTTTGTCTATACCCATTACTTTCAATCCAATACTTTCCCTAAATCTGTTAGTTGCTAATTTCATTATTCCCTTTTTCTCACCAGACTAAAGTTCCCTAGTGTTTTTAGGAAGTTTTCTTTATTGTTTTGCTTTGTTCTGTGAAGGCATAACTGAAGTATTTGCTCCATAGTTCTGCTATTTCCCTGTCCTCAATTATCCGGTAACAGACTATAAGAAAGCTGCACTTTTTTCTCTTAATTTTGCCACTGATATATTTTCAGAAGATATTAGAAGTTCACTCACATAAGTGTTGATAAGATATTTTTCAGAAACCCATCAATTCCTATCTTAAGCGACTCAATGATTGACCTTCCACAACCACACAATCACAGAAGCACAGACTCTGTACCATCAGAAAAACAGCACGGTCTACATTAGCCCTACTTTCCGACACAAAGTCTGTAGCCGTGAATCTTACGGCATTTCAAGTGCACAACCATGTATTTTCTAATGGTTGTGAGGTTACCATAACAATTCCCGTCTCAAGAAGCACATTGCAGTCCCTAACACACTCTGGGTGAAAAACAGTCCTCAAATCCTCACGAAACCTCAAACCCTTCACTTTTAAATTATGGGCCTTTGTCTAAAAGGAACAGCTGCTGTCTATCCACCCTGTCAATGCCCCCCGTAATCTTATCCTTCTGAATCACATCCCCCTCAGCCTTCTTTCTTGCAAACTAAACAACCAGAGCTTATCCAGCCTCTCTCCATGGCTGATGTGCACCATTCCAGGGAACATCCTGGTGAATCTCCTCTGCAACCCCTCGAGTGCAATCACATCCTTCCTGTAATGTGGTTCCCAGAACGACACACAGTATTCCATCTTAGCCAAACCAAAGTTCCGCATAGCTCTGATAATCTATGCTTTGATGAATAAAGGCTATGTTAACGGTCCACTATGCTTTCTCAAATTGTGTATTAACTTGTCCGGTCACATTCAGGGATGTGTGGAGAAGCACCCTCTGACCTTCCTAGTGTCATTCCATCTGCCATTGATCCACCCATCTGACCATTCCATCTGTATCTTCCTGAAACATAAGACTTTCCTCCTCACTGCTAACCACCCGGACAATCATTGTATCAAACACAAACATACTTATCACCCGGCCCCACCCCTCGTCCATATTCACAGCTGCATCAATTATGATTACCACAAGTAATAAGGTTAAAAATCACACAACATCAGCTTATAGTCTAACAGATTTATTCAGAAGCACGAGCATTCAAAGCGATGCCTCTTCATCAGGTGGTTGTGAATTTTGATGAAGAAGCAGCGCTTCGAATGCTCGTGCCTCTGAATAAACCTGTTAGGTTGTAAGCTGGTGTTATGTGATGTTTAACATTGCCCACCCCAGTCCAACACCAGCACCTCCAAATCACACATAATAAGGGACACAGCTCTGATCCCCGGGGAACACATTGGACACTGGCCTTCAGTCACACAAACAGCCTTCTACTACTACCTCCTGTATCCTATCACTAAAGTTGATTTGGAAGCAATTTGGCAAGTCACGAATGAGTCCGAACTGTTCCCTTGATATTCTGTTCTGCTTGACACACTTATAGATTATCTGGGGATGCTCCCAAATCTTGCCCTGCCAGCAGGTTTCCATGCACCTGTGTTAGTAAAGTCCCTACCAAGTGAAGAATTTCCTCCTTATTGCAGTCTTAACTGTCCTGAACCAGATCATTACATTATTTGCCTTGAATGAGGATTAGACAGCTAGGGAAGCATTCTGTTAATTTCCAACTTGTTCAATGTTTTGTGAATTTTCTAAATTTCATTGTGACCCACCTCTCATTCTTTGAAGAACTGGAGAACATAGGTCGAGTTTCTTCATCATGCAACCTCACCATCTGAGCGATTAATCTGGAACATGCCCACTGCACATCCTCTGTGGTCAGTATATTCTTTCTGAGATTCTGTCACCAAAACTGTGCACAATACTCCATGTGAATTTTCTAAATTTCACTGTGACCCACCTCTCATTCTTTGAAGCACTGGAGAACATAGGTCGAGTTTCTTCATCAGGCAACTTCACCATCTGAGCGATTAATCTGGAATATGCCCATTGCACATCCTCTGTGGTCAGTATATTCTTTCTGAGATTCTGTCACCAAAACTGTGCACAATACTCCAGGTACAGTCCCACCAACACGCTGTGAAACTGCTTCAACATGTCTTTACATCAATGTTCTGATTCTCATAAATGAAGGCGAACCAAACTTTAGATTTCCACTTACATATATTCCTCCGAATACCTTTCATAATAATTGCATTTACGAACTCAGTATTTGAGTTGTTATAGAAAACCTTCTGAAAATCCACAATATGCCACTTCTAGTGGTTCCCCATTTTCTATGCTGTAAGAAACAACTTCATACAATTCCTAAGTTTATCAAGTATGATTTCTCTATCAGAAACTCATACTGATTCTCTCCATTGTTGCTGTTAATTTCTAAATATCAAAAATCTCATCCTGTGTAGTAGATTTCAAAAGTTTCCCTACAGATGTCAAGTCAATTGGTCTGCAGTTCTCCACGCAATGTCTTTTTCCCTTCGTAGCTGTTTGGATCCCTTCCATTCATCTATAGTGCTTGGATCATTTTTACTAACTTCAATTTATCTACATTGGCTTCCGGTCTCTGCAGAATGTGCAGGAAAATAAAACAGTCATCAACAGTGAAATCAATACCACTATTGGTGATGTATTTCTGACATTTTGATATGAAGTACATCTGTTTCGTCAGACTTAGCAATGCTCAATCCAGCTCCATATTCTACCTTGTTACTGATATGAATTGACTTTATGTCTTTAGGTCCAGAAGGCCGATATGGTATTACTGGGTGATTTTCTGGAACATTCTCCATGAAGATAGATGTAAAAATAACTGGCTATTTCTCGGCCATTTGCCTGTTCTCCACAATGACCTCTCCTCTCCCGATTACAAATTTCCACATTTGACCTTGCTTTTATTTTGTTTCCTATGAAATATGGATCGTAGACTAATGCAGTCATTGTGTTCCTGTTTTTTAGCATGCAGGTTCACTTTTTGATTTCCTTATCAGTTTCATGGCCTTCCTTTTCTGGATCGTTAATTTCTGAGAATTCTCAGGTTCAAAAATATCTGGAATTCTTCAAAAATCACTTCCTATGATGGATATATTTTCTAATTTGTTAT
>NC_057717.1:27053631-27063823 GCF_004010195.1 Chiloscyllium plagiosum | reverse complement strand
CTACCTTGTTACTGATATGAATTGACATTATTTCTTTAGCTCCAGAAGGCCGATATGATCACTTGGTATTACTGGGCGATTTTCTGGAACATTCTCCATGAAGATAGATGTAAAAATAACTGGCTATTTATCCGCCATTTGCCTGTTCTCCACAATGACCTCTCCTCTCCCGATTACACATTTCCACATTTGACCTTGCTTTTATTTTGTTTCCTATGAAATATAGATCGTAGACTAATGCAGTCGTTGTGTTCCTGTTTTTTAGCATGCAGGTTCACTTTTTGATTTCCTTATCAGTTTCATGGCCTTCCTTTTCTGGATCGTTAATTTCTGAGAATTCGCAGGTTCAAAAATATCTGGAATTCTTCAAAAATCACTTCCTATGATGGATATATTTTCTAATTTGTTATGTTAACCATCATTGAGTCACTTTCTCACATTTTGGTGTTTGTCCCAGAAATAAATAAACATATTTTTCAGATTTTGCAGTATTTCTAAAATCTCCTGGTTCTGACCAGATATATTCAGGAACACTGCAGGAGGATAGAGAAGACTGGTCTGAGTTATAGGGAGAGATTGGACAAGCTAGGACTTTTTACTTTAGCGTGTATGAGGCTGAGGGGGATCAGACAGAAGTGTATAAGATCATGACAGGCATGGGCCAAGTGAATGCACGCAGTCTTTTTTCCCCAGGGTTGGGCAATCACAGACTAGAGTGCATCAGTTTAAGGACAAAGAGGAAAGAATAAAAGAGAGCCTGAGGAACAACTGTTTTACCCACAAGCTGGTACACATATGGAATGAGCTGCCAGCGAAAGTGGTTGAGGCGGGAATATTAACAACATTTAAAAGGCATTTGGACAAAACACGGATAGGGAAGGATTAGAAGGATGTGGGGCAATGGCGGGGAAATGGGGTTAGCGCGGATGGACATTTTGGTCAGAATAGACTAGTTTGAGCCAAAGAACATGTCTCCGTGCCGTAGGACTCTAAGACTCTAACAATCATTGCTTGTCTCCCACTGAATGTTATGTTGTAGTTTCCCAATTCACTGAAGCTAACTTGACCCTCTAGCCTCCAGTGTTCCATGATGTTTAACCAGAATGTTCAATAATTCTATATTGTATACAGGCACCATGTAAAGTGCACCTTATTAATGCCACAATTCTTTAAATGCTGCTTCTGAGCAAGGGTATAAATTAGCCCGTATGACCACACAACACCAAATCCAAAATAAGCTGCTCTCTATTTTGCTTCACAACATACTCTTCAACCCATCTCATATACACTTACAGAATTTGCTTTTCACATGAGCAATCACTTAGTTAATGCAGTTGAGATGCAACTTGAGACCAACCAATAATATTGCAGTATCCACAATACTTGCATATCTAAGTTCCAGGGCATATGATACTCAGATTTTTCGCAACTGTTTTGGTTTAGATATATAACGCACCAATATTTGCTTCTCCTTGATATTTGTAAGCTCTACCTGAGCTTATTCTGTGGAATCTGAGCAACAGGGTCTGTGGCGTTATTAATGATAGACTTGAACAAGACATTCGGGGAGGCTCACCTCGACGCTGAGATGATTTGAAGAAACGTCCATCAATTCAGGACAAGCAACAATATCCTCCCCGCTCTGTCTGGAGAAATATCACCGTATTCTCTCTGCTCCCTCACATCACTGTACACCTGTTCTAGCACCGACCCCCGAACAAGGTTCACGCTGTATTTCCAAATAAGGCTCAGGCACGACTCATCTCACTATTGAATTCAGCAACTTTCTTCCTCCCTTTCATCTACGCAATAGCCCACACTAAGAATACTATACTGGTTCAAACTGTCGACTGACTCCTTCCAGACACCTCACAATTCCCCCCACCTACACCGGCACTAAGAGCAGGGTCACCAACTCCCACTCTCCCTCCCTCGCTCCCTACCTTTCTCGCAATGCAGGAGAAACAGCCTGGAATAGGACAGAAAGGTCCAAGCCGGGTGGTGGAGTGCCTGATATCCGTTCCCTCATCCCCCCTTCCCCCGCCATGGTGTGGCCGGAGAGGACCGGGATGCCTCGAGTGGAGATTCTGAAACATTCACTTCCCACCAACCAAGTAAAGAGCAATGTTCAGTGAAGGGCAATTCTCAATTTCAATCCATTGGCTGTTCCAACGTCAGTCATTTCGTTTCCAGATCAAATCATAGATACCTCACTGCACAGAGGCGCAGACACAGAAAAACACAGAAGTACTGGTAAGCATCTCAATATATGAACACACGCAATACTTATAAGGAGATAGGCATACACACATGTAGAAACACACAGGGACATATACAGTCACATACAAATAGACACAAACATAGATAAGAAACACAGGCTGATACACAGACAGACAAAGATAGACACACAAACACACAGATAACAAGCTCATGGATGCACACGCAAACACACACACGTATATACATTTAAACACACGCATGCACACACAGACACATACGCACTCACAAAGACACAAACACAGGCACACACATACAGACACATACAGACAGACACGCACACACATACAGACACAGAGGCACAGACACTAGTGTCATTAAGACACAAATCGATATGGTTTGGATTTGTAAGGGGATCAAGGATTCTAGGGAGAAAGCAAAAGAATGAAGTTGAGGTGCATATAAGAAATTATTGAACGGAACTTCAGACTCGATGGGGCGAATGGCCTCATTCTTCTCCTTGCTTTAATGTTCTTGTGGTGATATGCTATTAGGTATGCTCTTCCTGAGACAGAAGCAGAGGCTGGGTTGGATGCATATTTGATTGAAAAGGGTTAGTGGGAATGTGGGGCATGTTTGAAGTCTGGAATGCTTTATGTTTATTCCTAATTATTCTGTCCTTATGTCTGAAAAGAGGTGGTGATTTGATGTTAGTTTAAAACAGTTTAAAATAACGGGTCCCCAAATGAAATAAGGATGTCCCTTTCCCTTTAGCGTTGTGCTATCTATGGTGTCCTCATCCTCGGGGAGCAGTCAAGACTCGGTTATTGAAGATATTCAACGCTGAGCACGACTGATTTGGATAAACAGGAGAGTCAATGTTTATTGGGAACAGACAGGAGGCGGATGTTCAGTTACACTCGGATCAGCCATCAGCATTCTGAATGGTGCAACTGAATGGCCAACAGCTGCCCATACCCCAATGTGTTGTTCCCTCAATCCACCCGACGAGGCTGATGCAGAGATATACTACTCCCCCACCTCATGTTTTACTCTCTCAATCCACCCCTCGAGGCTGTAACAGGGATATTCTGTTGCCCCTACTTCATGTGTTGTTCCCTCAATTCACCCCTCGAGGCTGTTACAGAGATATATTGTTGCCCCTACTTCATGTGTTGTTCCCTCAAATCACTCCTCGATGCTGTTACAGATATATGCTGCAGCCTCAACCCATGTGATGTAGCCTCAATGCACCCCACGAGGCTGTTACAGAGATATATTGTTGCCCCTACTTCATGTGTTGTTCCCTCAAATCACTCCTCGATGCTGTTACAGATATATGCTGCAGCCTCAACCCATGTGATGTAGCCTCAATGCACCCCACGAGGCTGTTACAGAGATATACTGCTGCCACTACCCCATGTGTTGCTCCCTCTATCCCCCCTCGAGGCTGATACAGAGATATACTGCTGCCCCTACCCCATGTGTTGTTCTCTCAATCTAACCTTCGATGCTGTTACAGGTAGGGGACCACCCTATTCTGTCAAACAGGATCGTTACAATGAGACAGGAGGAGACTATCCTGCCCCTCGTAGGAGTTACACAGGAATATGGAATGAAGTAATTCAGCTCGTTGAGTACATTACACAGCCCAGGAGGAGGCCATTCAACTTGCCTGAACTAGTCCACAGGAAATAGAGAATAGAAATAAATGTTTATTTTCAGGTTGCAAAGCTGTAACTGGTTAGTGAGCAAACCTGCAGTGGTAACAACATTAGGTGAGTTGTCAATTTTGGCATGAAGGATAAAACAATGGTAAACAATTTAAATGGAGAGAGTTTGCAGAACTCTGTGATACAGGGGGTTTCCATGTTCCTGGGACAGGAAGCACATGAAGTCAGTCTGCAGATGCAGCAAGTGATTTGGAAGATAAGTGGAATGGTGCTGTTATTAACAAAGGGTATCAGATTTAATCGCAGGAATGTTTTACTGCATTTGTACAGGGCATTGCTGAAAACACATCTGATACACTGCGTGCGTTTTGGATTCCAGAAACTAAAAAAAGGATATAATTCTTTTCGAAGATTTTCAAAGAGGTTTCCCTTTACTCATTCCTGGAATGAGGGCCTTTTATTTTGGGGGAATTATCAGTTTCAAACTTACCTGGGAAATATTATTGAACCATCCATGACTTTCTGAAAAGTGCATCAGCTTGACACATATTTTCTCTTGTCAGGGAGACTAAAGCTAGAGAATACATTTTAAGAAAAAGATGTATTGATATTAACATATGTACTATGAAGACACCTACCAATAATTACAAATTACACAAACACATGAAAGCATGTCAATAATTTATAAAGTGGGAACATTTGTTTGCGATCGAAAGGCGCTGTGTACAACAAGAACAATGACGCACTTGCATATAATCCATAATCCAGAGAATGTTATGGAGATCGCACATGGTCCAGTTTGGTGCTCAATTGACATTATTGTTTGTTCCAACACAGAGAGGGAGAAAACTGTTCCCTGCCTGAGAAGGAGCAGCTGGTTGATCCCTCTCTCTTACTTTGTTCTGCCCGATTGCAAACTGTGAGACCATAAAATCTCTGAGTTATCTTTACTACTTGTGAAGGATTCCTGGTGAGGATTCATTGGAATCTCTCCACTGCCTGAAACAAAGGTAATTCAGCCAAATCCAACTAATCCTGAAAGAAATCCCATTACCAGCAGCTTGAGTGAGCAGAATAACTTCAAAGGCAGAAATGCTTGGGGCACTCTGTCTTGTTACCATTTGTCATGAGTTAAAATTTCTCTGTCTCACATCTTTCTAGAAAATGCCCTACTCTGAGACCCATATCATTGGCCACATCACTAAACTGGTTGCATTAAAAAAATATTGTAACCAGTGGAGGAGTGGAACTGGAAAAGGAAACAGTGATCCTCCAACATTGGTTGGAACACAAATGAGAAATTCTCAAGGACTGTTCAAGTGGAAATTCCCTTCCCCAGAAGCTTGGGGTGCCTGGATGTTTGCATTTATTCAAAGATGTGGTGTATTCAAACATTTGACAGACACGTGAATGTAGAAAAATGGTGTACAAACAGAAAAGTGCTGCTGAGACCACAATCACATCACCCATGGACTTTGTGAGTGGTGGAGCGGTGACAAAGTGTCTAATGGCCCACTCCTGCTGCTCAGTCCTATGTTCCTGTGTTCCATTCAGCTCCTCACATCACCTGAAAGTAGCAGATGGAGGCCACCTGCTCCAAACACCTGGTCCACAGTAACACAGGATATCATTCAATCCCTCAAGACTGTCACACACGGTTTGGTGTCGGTTGGAAAATATTATTTGGAAAACCAGGCTGGTTTCGAAAGACACCTCTGGTCTCTTTACAAAGTGTCTCCTCAGATCGCACATGGTCCAGTTTGGTGCTCAATTGACATTTTCGTTTGTTCCAACACAGAGAGGGAGAAAACTGTTCCCCGCCTGAGAAGGAGCAGCTGATTGATCCCTCTCTCTTACTTTGTTCTGCCCGTTTGCAAACTGTGAGACCATAAAATCCCTGAGTTATCTTTACCACTTGTGAAGGATTCCTGGTGAGGATTCATTGGAATCTCTCCACTGCCTGAAACAAAGGTAATTCAGCCAAATCCAACTGTTCCTGAAAGAAATCCCATTACCAGCAGCTTGAGTGAGCAGAATAACTTCAAAGGCAGAAATGCTTGGGGCACTCTGTCATGTTACCATTTGTCATGACTTCAAATTTCTCTGTCTCACATCTTTCTAGAAAATGCCCTACTCTGAGACCCATATCATTGGCCACATCACTAAACTGGTTGCATTAAAAAATTGTTGTAACCAGTGGAGGAGTGGAACTGGAAAAGGAAACAGTGATCCTCCAACATTGGTTGGAACACAAATGAGAAATTTTCAAGGGCTGTTCAAGTGGAAATTCCCTTCCCCAGAAGCTTGGTGTGCCTGGATGTTTGCATTTATTCAAAGATGTGTTGTATTCAAACATTTGACAGACACGGGAATGTAGAAAAATGGTGTACAAACAGAAAAGTGCTGCTGAGACCACAATCACATCACCCATGGACTTTGTGAGTGGTGGAGCGGTGACAAAGTGTCTAATGGCCCACTCCTGCTGCTCAGTCCTATGTTCCTATGTTCCATTCAGCTCCTCACATCACCTGAAAGTAGCAGATGGAGGCCACCTGCTCCAAACACCTGGTCCACAGTAACACAGGATATCATTCAATCCCTCAAGACTGTCACACATGGTTTGGTGTCGGTTGGAAAATATTATTTGGAAAACCAGGCTGGTTTCGAAAGACACCTCTGGTCTCTTTACAAAGTGTCTCCTCACTGCAACTTGTGCTTCATTTGTTCGTCATGTTGGAGACCCAGAATCACTGTGAATACTGCCCACATAGCTCACCCAGAGATGACTCACAATATACTTTACTCTCTCTGACTGCAACATTCAATAACAGACCGTTCAGGAAAATTACAATCATTAACTTTGTAATTACAGGATATGAGAACATAAGGAGCAAGATTTGGTCACTCGGATGTTCAAACTATCGTATACCCCCATTGCTGATCTACTGTTGGCATTAATTCATCTTTAATGTCCAATTCTTCACACCCCTTAGCTCTCTGACAGGTCAAAAATTCATGTACCACCTCTTTGAATACCTTCAGTGATGTAACTCTCCTCACTCTCTAGCCCAGATTATTCCTGGCATTGATTACACTCTATGAGAGGTAAACACTCCCCACACATACACCACGATCTATTGATATGAACAAGAGGTGAACACAGGGGCTCAGGAAGGAGGGAATGCCTTGATAACAAGGCATTATTTGACTGAGGATGGCATCAGGACCACCTACTTATTTGAGTTTAATGGGAATCAGGTGTACCCTCCCCACTGGTTGGGGTCTTTCAGAGAACAAAGGAAGATGTTTGTGTTCGGTGACCGACAATCCTCTCAGTCCTGGGACATCTCTGCAGGAAATCCTCAGGTCAGCTGCCTCAAAACAAACATCTTCAGCTAGTTCCTCACTGTCTTTCCTCATCATAAAACCAGAAATGGGGATGGTCACTGAAGATCACCCAATGTTCAGAACAATGTGTCACACCTCAACTCCTGAACCAGTCTGTGTCCATGTGCAGTAAGCCCCGGACAGTATTCAGGCTTGTGCTGGTCAAGTGTCGTTAAGGCCAGACATTCTACATTTCCACAGTTAAATGAAGAGCTCATTTAGCATCTCAAGCACGTTAGAAACGGATATGTGGAAACCATCGAAACTACTGAACAAAGAGAGGGACAGCCCATTCAATCCTCCTGCCTGTTCCACAGGAAGAAGAGGGGTCTGGTTACCACATCAAGCTGTTAAACAGCAACAGGCAGGGCCAAGTCAGACCCATGAACATGTTCAATGGGAACTGGTGGAGGCCATTCAGCACCTCGAGACACTTATACAGGAACAGGACATTGATGCTCCAACCTGACAAATCAATGTTCCTCGTGGCTCCATTACCTATGGGATACATGACACTTTAACATGGTTTGCAGCAGTGAGGAAGGAAGCCAGATGTTTTGTGTCAAGTCTCAGAGAGGCATCTTCCATCTCTGAGAAGACAGACCCGTGTTCTCCATGGACATCAGAAGCTGGTGGGGATAGTTACCTGTTTTAGAAAGAAGGTATTGTGGCTGTTGTCGGGATTGTGGATAATATGACATTCAGTGCAGGATCATACACTAAATGCATTGCATTGATGTGGGGACAGTTTATTCAAAGACTGACTCTCTGTCTCTCTCAAACGACATGTGGAGTGGGGGTGGGATGAAGGGAACATCCTCAGAGTCTCTTAACCTATTGAGAATCATGCAACCTGAATATAAAAAAGCCATGGAATTTATTACCGTAACAGTGTCTGTTTAGAACATAATTAATGACTGTCCATCCCATTAAGGTTCAATGCAATCACCTCTTATTCACTCACTGAGCTTCATTCACTGCTCATGGTGCCATCATCCCAGGGATTAGTCTGGTGAAACTTGAGAAAAAGTCTACCACAGTACCCCCAATACTGCCTCAACAATTCTCTCAGGGATGATCACAATAACCCTTTTCTCTCACTTAGACATCGCCGTTTCTTTCCTGTGCCACAAAAAAAGCCATTGCTTTTCTATGCACCATGACTGACATGGAATTTATAACTCCCTTATTTCTGTACGTTAGCATCAATAAAGCAAACACCAGAGATGCGTATGGAGATGTGCATCACTCTCGGGGAAAATTGCAATAAGATTGAATTCACCTAAAATAAGGGACGATCACCTACCTGAATAGAAATGAGCTGTAGGAATACGGGAAACAGACAGAGGAAGGGAGCTATCTTTACTTCTGTTCTTCTCTCACAAGAGGTATGCAGCCCTGGTCAGGGCAGCATGTTATGCCGATCTTGAACTGAGTATTTGGTTCAGCTGTTTCACTGGACAGTAAAGAGTAAAGCACATTCCTGTGGGGTTGTAGTGTTACAACATAGGGTAAATTCTCCAGCTTAAATCAAAACCAGCAACAGAGAAAAAATTTATCCAGTGCAGTAATCTGTGAAAATTCTAGAGTCCAATACTATTTAAAGTAAACATTAATAACCTTATTTCTGAAAGTATAACAGGAAATAATAGATGAACGACTAATTACAACTTTTTCCTCTAACCTATCTTTTACACCCCCCAACTATACTAGTCCGATAAGACTCCTAATTAAGATTTACAAAACAAAACTTCTTTTCTCAAAACCAAGCAGCTTTCGGTTCTTCTCCATATTCCTGTCTTCTTTTCTTCTCTGGGATTCTGCTTTACCAGTTATTAATCAATAAAGAGACCAAGAGGAGAGCTAGTCTTTGCATGCTGATAAGTTGGCAGTTCTCCTCTCAACTGTTTAATTTCCCACGGTCTTGTACCCTCCCCCCCACAAACCATTGGATTGTGTTATTGGCTTTTAAGATTCTCAATATACTAACTTCAATCTTGATCGGAGGTGAGTATTTTGGGATATAATTTAAACTGTTTGGCTGAATTTGTTTTTGTCTTGAGACAGTGAGTTGATCGAGTTGTTCGACCAAATGTTACATTAAATCTATTCTTCAGAACACTTGGTGCTGTCAGGTAGTTATTGCTGGTTTTTAATTCTCTTAAAGGTGCAGTACAGCCACATGTTAATCACAGAAGTCACACTGAAACCTGACTAGGGAAGAATGACACATTTACTTCCCTAAAGGACTTGGGCCAAGCAGATGGGATTTCATAGCAAATGAAAATAGTTGCTTTTAAATTCCACCAATTTTCCTCATGAGATATTAATAGACTATTATTCTGTGGCTCTACAGTATGATTCAATGGCTTGAACACCATAAACTGTCGTCCCAATTGTGCAGAGAACAAGGTAAACATCCTCAAGAGCAATTATGCAGTGACGGACATGTGGTTAGAAGGAACTTGAAACTGTTGCATCTGGATTAAACAAAGGCACAAATCGTGGTTTATTCAGAAGTTGCACTGAGACTGAGAATGAGACTGGGATATCATGACGGTGATATTGGATAGGATTAGTGAATGGGGAGGAGATGGAAATGTAAATCTGTGAAGGACAAAATGGATTATGGAGTTTGAAAACAGTCTGGTTCCTTCTCGCATATTAGTGAGTAATTTATAAATAGTAGTTTAATACTTATAATTTATAAGGAAATGAGTTTTTGTTTGGAACTGAAGACATTGTCTTGCACTTTCTAAAATTTCTATATCATGAGCAGAAATTCAGCCTAACCCAGTTTAGTAGACAAATATAAAGACTTACCAGGAACACCAACTATAGCGAGGATGGGATAGTAACCACCTTGAATAATCCAAAGGATATCCTGGATCCGTGATGCTAATGATATCCAAGGC
>NC_057717.1:27037461-27053291 GCF_004010195.1 Chiloscyllium plagiosum | reverse complement strand
ACATTCCAGTTTGATGTTCTCAGATTCTGATCCATTGTTGGAACATTCCAATCAAAGGTCCTCAGATTCTGAACCGTTATTGGAACATTCCAGTCTAATGTTCTCAGATTCTGATCTCTCCTCCCCATCTCTCTCGCGCTGCTGATCCCTGTTAGTGGTGTCAGTGATGCTCCTACTGATACTATGGGATAACACATTGAAAAGAGCCTATTTATCATTCAACGATGGAAAGTCTCCACTGGGATAATTAGGATCCACGGAGATTGACATTAATCACAGTCACTGAACAAATACCTCCAGTTAACCCCTTTTAATTCAATATTGATGTTATTAAAATTGAGAAGAACGTTTAAAATTTATACATTTGGCATGGGATATGTGGGGGTGACTGAGGGAATGAATATTGGAGATGGTAGATTGATTGCGTGTAATCATTCAATCTGCCTTGGATATGGGAGTAATGTCAAAGGACTGTCAGAACATCAACAAGTTTCTCTGTTTATAAATGGAAATATACAGTCTGTAAATACTGATCAGTAATTATAATGTCGGTAAAATATGGAGAGAACTTTCCTTGTCCATAATCTGACAGGAAAATGTGCCCACGTCAGCATGAGTGATAACAGAAGATGGCATAGATGTGTTAACAGACAATATGACATGACACACAAGTCAGATGATTATTCAAGGATAAGAGAGGACAGGTGGCGGTCTTGCTGTTAATGTTTTCGATGTCAATCAACTGTGATTAAGTACCATTCACTGGATATCAATTGCAGTGTGATTATGCTATTGGGGACATGGCTGCTGAGACTGGAAGGAGGGAACATGATATTTCCCAGTAATCAGTATTATAATGTTACTCTTTATAAATCATTTGAAGAGCAAATTCCAGGATGCAATTCCAATGAGGAATGAGAAGAGCCAATATTAACCATGCAACCAGAAGACATTGGAGCAGAAAATTGGCTTTTAGGCCCATTGAGCCTGCTCCACCATCCAATGATGACTGTTAAGCTTCTCAACACCATTTTCCCGATTTCTACCTGTAACCCTTGATTCCCTTTGCAGTCAAGAACCTATCTGCCTCACTCTTAAATATACTTAATGACCTGGACTCGAAAGCCCTCTGTGGCAGTGAATTCCATAGATTCACCGCTCTCTAGCTGAAGTGGTTTCTCCTTATCTCTGTTCAAAACGGTCTTCTCTTTACTCTGTCCCATCGGGTACTAGTCTCTCCTACCATTGGATATATCTTCCCAAAATCTACTCTGTCCGAGGTCATTTAGTATTCTGTAAGTTTCAATTAGACCTCCTAACATCCTTCTGAACGGTATCAAATACAGACCCAGAGCCCTCAAGTATTCTTCATATGTTAAGCTTTTCATTCCTGGCTCCATTCTCATGAATCTCGTCTGAAAAGCTCCAGGACCAGTGCATCCTTCCTGAGATATTTAACCCAAAACTGCGCACAACAATTCAAATTTGGCATGACCAAAACCTTGTAGAGCCTTAGAAGTACAACCCTGCTTTTATATTCAAGCCCTCTTGAAATAAATGCCACATTGTATTTGGCTTCCTAACTACTGCCAACTCGCAAGTTTACCTTTCAAGACTCCTGGACTAGAACACCCTAGTCTTTTTTCACTTCAGACTTCAGAATTTGCACATTATAATACTGATTACTGGGAAATATCATGTTCCCTCCTTCCAGTCTCAGCAGCCATGTCACCAATAGCATAATCACACTGCAATTTGCTCATGGAAAATAGTCCATGCCTCTAGTCATCCTGGCAAAATGCTTTCCCACACTTTCCCACATTGTACTCCATCTGCCACTTCTTTGCTCACTCTCCAAACCTGTGAAAATCTTCAGCAGGTGAAAGTGAGGACCGCAGATGCTGGAGATCAGAGTCCAAAAGTGTGGTCATAGAAAAGCACAGCCTGTCAGGCAGCATCCGAGGAACAGGAGATTCGACGTTTCAGGCATAAAGCCTTCATCAGGAATGTGGGGTGGGTGGAAGGAGGCAGAGAGATAAATGGGAGGAGCTGGGGCTGGGAGGAAGGTAGCTTGGAAGGAGACATCTTAATGAAGGTGGGTGGTGATAGTGATAGATCAGAGTGGAAGGTGGAGTGGATAGATGGGAAGGAAGATGGGCAGGTAGGGCAGTTCAAGACGGCGGTTCTAAGTTGGAGGGTTTGATCTGGGATAAGGTGGAGGGAGAGGAGGAGAGGAAACTTGTGAAATTGTCCTTGATACCGTGTGTTTGGAGGGTACCAAGGCAGAAGATGATGCGTTCTTCCTACAGACATCAGGTGGCTAGAAATTGGCAATGGAGGAGGCCAAAACTTGCAAGGCCTTGGCACAGTGCAGGGGGGAGCTGAAGTATTCAGTCACAGGGCAGTAGGGCTGTTAGGTTTGTGTGTCCGAGAGTGTTCCCTAAACCGTTCTGCAAATTGACGTCCTGTCTCTCCATTGTAGAGAAGACCAGGAGCAATGGACAGACTAGAAGAGGTGCTTGAATGCACAGTTCTCTGCCTGATGTGGAAGGATCCTTTGGGGCCTTGGGTGGAGGTGAGGAGGGAGGTGTTGGCACAGGTTTCATACCTCTTGCAGTGGCAAGGGAAAGTGCCGGGAGTGGAAGATGGCTTGGTGGGGTCGTGTGTACCTAACGAAGGAGTTGTGAAGGAATGGTCTCAGCAGTATGATGATAGGGGATGGGGAGAGAAGTATATCTCTGGTTTTGGGTTCTGACTATTTTTGTCAGAAATGGGGGAGGATGTTGTGTTGTATCCTGAGGTTGGTGGGATGGAAGGTGAGCACCAGAGAGGTTCTTACTTGTTGTAGTTGGAAGGGTGGAGTTCAAGGGCAGAGGTGTGGGAAGTTGAGGAGATGCGCTAGAGCACCCTCCTGCAGCCGAACCATCTCTTCAATGCTACCTGTCCCTCTATCTATCTTTGCACTTTTTGAAAGCTTAGCCAGAATGCCCTCAGTTCCTTCATATAGATAATGAATGCACAAAGTGAAAAGTTGTGGTCCTAACACTGAGTCTTGTGGAACACCACTTGTCACTGGCTGTCATCCTGAGAAGAACACTTTTATCCCCACTCTCTGCTTTCTGTCAGACAGCCAAACTTCTATCCATGCAAGCACCCTGCCTCTAACACCAAGGGCCCAAGTCTTTCTCAATAGCCTCATGCATGGCACCTTGTCAAAGAATTCTTGAGGTGCAGATGCATAACATCTATTGGTTCACCTTGATCTAATCTGCTCATCACTCCCTTAAAGTATTCTAGCCCGTTTGTCAGGCATGATCTCCCCTTGATGAAACCATGCTGACTCTGTTCTATTTTACCAAAGACCTCCAAGTATTCAGAAATCCCATCCTTCACGATGGATTCCAGGATGTTACCCACAACTAAGGTTAGGCTAATCAGTCTGTAATTTTCTATCTTCTGCCTAACTCACTTATTAAACGGGATTTCATGTTTGCAATTATACAGCCACTTGGCCCTTTCCTGATTTTCGTCATTCCTGAAAGATTACCACTTATGCTTGCACTAACTCTTCAGCTATCTCCCTTACAAGGCGGGGGTGTAGTCCATCTGGTCCACGTGAGTTATCCACATTCAGGCCATTCAGTTTTCTGATATGTTCTTCTTGATGATGACCACCATACTCAGCTCTGCCCTCTCACTCTCTTCAATTCTTGGGAAATTACTCGTGTCTTCCACCATGAAGACTGATGTAAAGTTCCTCAGCTATTTCTTTGTTTCCCACTACTGTCTATCCAGCATCATTTTCTAGTTGTCCATAATCATTTTTATCCCTTTTGCACTTTATATATCTAAAGAACCTCTTACAGTTTCTTTTATATTACTGGTTAGCTTACCCCTCTATTTAATCTTCTCCCTCCTTATTTATTTTTTCTTGCCTTCTGTTGGCCCCAATTCTCCAGTTTCCCTCTGTCCTTCACCGCATTATATGCTTACTCTTTTGCTTATATGCAATCCCTGACTTCCTTTGTCAGTTATGGTTGCCTCATCTTCCCTGTACCATGACTCTATTACTCAGCATGAATCTCTGCAGTGTCTCCTGAATTAATCTTGGCATCTCCTGCCATTGCTGTTCCCCTGTCGTTCCTGCTAGACACCTATCCCGGTCAATCCTACCCAGCTTCTCCCTTATGCCTCTCCAGTTGTCTTTATTCAGTTGAAATACTGTTAACTCTGATTCTTTCTTCTCTCTCAAATTGCAGAATAAATTTAACCATGAAATGATCACTGCTTGTGAAGTTTTCCTTCACCTTAAGCTCCCTTATCTAGCTGCGTCATTAAATCCAGTGTCATCTGTTCCGAGTGGGCTCCACTACATGATGCTCCAAAAAGCCATCCCGTAGGCATTCCTCAAATTCCTTTTCTTGCAATTCACTACAAACCTAGTTTCCATTCCACTTGTATATCGAAATCCCCCATGATCACTATAATGTTGCTTTTCCTACAGAAAGGTGTATCTCCTGGTATATCTTGTGCCGCAGCTCCTGACTACTCTTTGGAGGGCTGTGGAAGTCTCCAACTGTGGTTGTCTTACTTTTGTGGTTCCTCAATTCTACCCACGCAGATTCTACACCATCTGACCTTACTTTCTTTGTTACTATTGACTTAATTTCATTTCTTATTAATAATGTAAGTCCCCTCCCTCTGCCACCTATCTTTTCGATAGGATATATGTCCTTGAATATCCTGATCCCTTTATAGCTACTTCTCTGTGATGCCCATCACGTCATACCTCCCAATTTCAATCTGTGCCACAAGCTCATTTACCCTATTCCTTATACTGCATGCATTCAGATGTAACCCCTTCAATTTGTATTAACGGTCCCTCTTCTCATTGTCATTTGTTTGTCCAGTGTACTTGAAGTCTGATTGCTTACACTTTCCATACACTCTGTCCTATTTGCATCTGTGCTGGAGATTTTAATAACCTCTCCTGAGTCCAGCATCATTTTCTAGTTGTCCATAATCATTTTTACCCCTTTTGCACTTTATATATCGAAAGAACCTCTTACAGTTTCTTTTCAGATGTAACCCCTTCAATTTTGTATTAACGGTCCCTCTTCTCATTGTCATTTGTTTGTCCAGTGTGCTTGAAGTCTGATTGCTTACACTTTCCATACACTCTGTCCTATTTGCATCTGTGCTGGAGATTTTAATAACCTCTCCTGAGCTCTGTATTCTTACCTCCGCTTTTCTAATTAAACCCTATAATGGAACCCCCACCCGGCACACACACACACACACACTTCTAATCAGTTTAAAGCTCTGTCTACAGCCCTGGTTAGGATTCACTCGGACTGTCGTCCCAGCGCGGTTCAGACGAAGACTGTCCCATCGGAACAGGTCCTTTCTTGCTCAGTAATAAAATGTGTTTATTCATCACAAAATACCGGGACAAAAAAACAAGCATTTCTGTACATACCAAAACATGAAAACTACAAAGAGACAAGTTTGTTAAAATACACTTGCGATGTGGAGCTATATGAATTGAAATGTGAATTACAAAACCACGGACGAGGTGTTCAAACTTTATCGGTCATTATTTGACCCACAGCTGAGATGCTGATTTCCCTCAGGTCAGTGATCCCCCTCACTGAGATTCTCTCGCCCTGTCTCTCACAGTGACGAGAGGGACTACAAATTCCTGTTGGCCCAGAATATTTAAATTTATTCACGTTCTCACTGGAACCAATCTATTCTGGATCCTGTTAAACCGTCAGCACCCCGGCTCTGTGATATTATTGACGATAAATGATCTGGGATGACAGCATAGTGCTCGTTGGGTACGGCACCGAACAAAGGGCTTGCAGTCTGCGGGAGTTTCTAAATACAATTTCTGTGTATTTCTCCTCATGCTGTCTTTTGATCTAACTTCACACTCATCTGGCACCCCTTGTTCTCACTCACTCTGTCGCTCCGTTTTCTTTCCATTCCTTTAATCTCTCTTCACTTCCTTTTTCTTTGTTAATTTTTCTCTCTCACACACACACACACAGACACACACTCTGTTCTCTCTGTTTTCAAATTGTGATGTTGGAGAGCGCATCGGTGTACAATGGGCTAAATGGCCTCCTACGGTGCTCTATTAATTCTGAAGCTCTCTGACCCACAATAAAGACTTTAGGTGCCTACAGAGACAAGCTGGTCCTGCGAAGGACACAGTGCACATTCTTCAACTCGCTCTGGACCTATTGGATTGATTGTTTTCTGATCCCTCTCTCAACCAAATCTCTGTAATAGTTATATCTTAGTTATATATGCTCATTCAAACTCCAAGCTCCAAGCTCATCTGTCTTGCCTGTCATACTGCTCACATTAAAATCAGCACACTTCAGACTGCCAGTCCCATTGTGTTCACTGCCATCCGCCAGTTTGTTGTTAGTTTTAGCTGTACTGGGATTAGTCTCCAACTGTTCTTCCGTCACTGTGTTTGTGAAAGGACTGCACTGGCTTCCCGCCCCCACCTTTCCCCCCACCGAAACACTAGTTTAAATACTCATGAGTGACAATAGCAAACCTGTCTGCCAGGAGATTGCTGCCAGTTCACGTCAATCCCGTCCTTCTTGTGTATTTCATACCGACCCAGGAATCCCAATGATACACATATTGGAAGTGCTGCCTACCCTACCAGGTCTTTGACCATGTTTTTAACTGTATTGCCTTCCTATTCCTCACTTCACTGTCACGTGGCATAATCTAGTCTCTCCAACATTCAAATATCCTTTCAGCACAACTCCGGCAAGACCTTTTCTTTAAAATGAATAGACTTGTCAATAAAAACTTAAGTGTGACCTCATTAACCAGGAAGTTGGAGCCCAATGAATCAGTCGCAATGACCATCGGATCTGATATCTATCACCTCCGCCAAACCTGTGTGACAAGGTATACATATGAAACAGCTATTTGTAGATGGACGAGGACAAACAGAAGTTAGTCCAAAAGACCATAAAATGTCAGAACAGATGGGTGCAATTCAGCCTGTTTACTCTGCTTTGTTGTTCAATTGGATTATAGCTATTCTGTTCCTTTTAATGTCAGGGTCTTTAACCTGCATCCCTAGCAGGTCAGAAAGTGCCCAGTGCATTTGTCCGCTCCCTGCGTAGGGAGCATCCAGTGCCAGGCGATAGGGTGTGGAGAATCCTGAGGTGGCTTGATGAAAGGCTGCATGCAGTGACGGATGCACTCAGGAATTGAGAGACACAGAGTAGATAATCAGGGACATACACTCACATAAGTAGCTGGGCAAGATTCCCAAGCACTCGGGGAGCCCGAGCACCAGAGCCACTTTTACAATAAACCCGTCATATTTGCAGTAATTCTCCATTAAACACAAGCAAATATACTGTAGATGGCAGAAACCTGAAACAAACAAAGAAACATACTGTGGAGAGAGAAAAGAGTTAATTTGCCCAATGGAGAGATTGTAAAAACTCCACAAAGACAGTGTCCAGAGATTGGAATTGAACCTGAGTCCCTGACCCTGTGAGGCTGCAGTGTTGTGTCGCCATGCTACCCAATGATGGACAATAGGATTAGTATAGTTACATTAGTATATTTTCGACCGTCAGTTAACTGTAATACTCTCACTCAGCCTGTCTAAGATTGAGAAGCCTTTATATAGCAGCAGAGGACAATATAAGAAGCAATAAAGTTGTGAACACGAAACATGAAAGCTAGCTCTCTTTAGAAAATGAGATTGCAGGAGTTTTGTTAAGATATATAAAAGGGGAGAGTGAACATTGGACAACCAGAAATTGAGGCTGACTGCAGAGAATTTGAGAATAAAGAATTGGAGAATGACCTGAATAGGTACTTTCCATCAATCCTCGCAATGGTAGACACTAGCAACATTCCAGAACTTCAAGCGACTCAAGGGTGAGGGATGGGTGTAGTGATCGGCGCTGAGGAGAAGGTACTGGGGAAGCTGCAGTGCCTGAAAATGGATAAATCACACAGACAGGAAAGATAACAACTAAAGTTCTGAAGTAAGTAGTGGAGGAGATTGTGAAACCATTGGTCGTGACTGTTCAGGAATAACTATCAGAGTCCCAGAGAACTGGAAAATGGACAATGTACAATCTCTGTGTAACAAGGAAGAAAGGCAAAATACAGTAAATCATAGGGCAGTTTAGCCTGGCATCGGTCGTTATTAGGGATTTGCAGTGCATTGCTAGCAATGAGATTGCAGAGTTCTTGGAGGTGCATGGTAAAAGAGGGCTGAGTCAGCATGGCTTCATCAAGGAGTGGTCCCACTGACAAGTCTGTCAGAACTCTTTCAGATGATATTGAGCAGGTTTGACAAAGAAAGGATGTGATCTGATTTGCTAATAGGGAATGTTTTAAATTTGAATCTGTCTTAAATTGAATCATGTTAATTTATGTGTTACAACTTGCATAAGCAGATGTACAAAAACAAATAAAAATTTTAAAGAAACAATTCAAATGTAGTTAAATAAAATAAGGATGGAGAGTCGGGTGATGTGTTGTCTCACCATGATGTGGGAGTGGTTCCCAGTGATCATGTCTGGAGTAAATGTCGCATGCAAGAAGAACTCTGGCTCAGAGTCGATGAGCTGGAGTTTAAGCTCCAAACATTGCGAGGCATCAGGGAGGGGGAGAGTTCCCTGGATGCTGTGATTCAGGAGACAGTTACACTCCTTCGATCAACTGCCTCAAATTTAGCCAGTGGTTAGTAGTTGGAGAGATTGGCTATGAGTGAGGCAGGAGGTAGAGTTGCAGAAGCTTCAGCCCCTGCCCACGTCTAACAGGTTCAAGCGATTTGTTCCCTGTGTGGATGGGAATGGGGATGACAGGGAGGATGAGCTGATTGGCCACAGCACCGAGTTGATGGAAGCTTTCACGTAGGGCAAGAGAAGTGAAATGTTTTTGTAATTGGGGATAGTATAATTAGCGGTATAGACACTGTTCTCTGTGACCGGGTTTGAGAGTCTTGAAAGCTGCGTTACCTATTGGTGTTTGGGTAAGGGATACCTCATTTGGGCTGCAGGGGAACTTGGAGTGGAAGGGTAAAGATCCATTCGTCGTGGTCTATGTAGGTACCAACGACAGAAATAAAACTATGCAGAGGTTCTGCTAAAGTATACGAAGAGCTCGGAGCTAAATTAGAAAACAGAATCAAAAAGGAAATAATCTCTGGATGACGGCCTGTGCCATGAGCTAATTAGCACAGAGTCAGCAGGAAAATGCATGGCTCAAAGTTTGGTGTGGGAGAAGTGGGTTTATATCATGGGATATTGACACCTGCAATGGGTAAGGAGAGCACTGTTCCAATTGAACGGTCTTCATCTGAAACATGTTGGGACCAGAGTCCAAGCAAATCGCATAACTATAGGCTGTAGATTGGACGTTAAGCTAAATGGGGGTGGGATGGTGTCAGTTATAGGGAAAATTAGAAAACACGAATTAAAGGAGGGGGTACGCCTGCAGAACTCAAGAAGAGGGCGTTTGGTATGCTTTCCTTCATTGGTCAGAGTATTGAGTACATGAGTTGGGAGGTCATGTTGCGGCTGTACAGGACATTGATTAGGCCACTGTTGGAATATTGCGTGCAATTCTGGTCGCCTTCCTATCGGAAAGATGGTGTGAAACTTGGAAGGGTTCAGAAAAGATTTACAAGGATGTTGCCAGGGTTGGAGTATTTGAGCAATAGGGAGAGGTTGAACAAGCTGGAGCTGTTTTCCCTGGAGCGTCGGAGGCTAAAGGGTGAACTTATAGAGGTTTAAAACATCATGAGGGGCACGGATACAACAAATAGACAAAGTATTTTCCCTGGGGTCTGGAGTGCAGAACTAGACGGCATAGTTTTAGGGTGAGAGGGGAAAGATATAAAAGAGACTTATGAGGCAACTTTTTCATGCAGATGTTGGAACGTGTATGGATTGAGCTGCCAGAGGATGTGGTGGAGGCTGGTACAATTGCAACATTTAAGAGGCATTTGGATGGGTATATGAATAGGAAGGATTTGGAGGGATATGGGCCGGATGCTGGTAGGTGGGACTAGATTGGGTTGAGATATCTGGTCGGCATGGACGGGTTGGACCGAAGAGTCTGTTTCCATGCTGTACATCTCTATGACTCTATGACTCTAAGTTACTCAAATCACCAGCACGGACGCAGAGAGTATGGAATGTGTTACCAATCAAACTACAAACACACAGGACAAACAAATGACAATGAGAAAAGGGATGGTTAATACAGGGCTGAACTGTTGTTTCGGAATACATGCAGTAAAAGGAATAAGGTAAATAAGCTTGTGAATCATACACAAATTGGCAGGTCGCCATCATGGAGACGTCACTGCAAGAGGATCAGGATTGAGAGCTGAATATTCAAGGATATGCATCCTATCAAAAAGATAGGCAGTTGGGCAGAGGGATGGGTTTGTCGTATTAGTAAGAAATGAAATTAAATCAATAATAAGAAATTAAGTTAAGGTCAAATGGTGTAGAATCTGTGTTGGTATAATTGTGAAATCAAAAAGGTTAAAAAAAAGTAGTTGGAGTTCTGTTCAGGCCTCCAAACAGTAGTCAGGAGCTGGGGTGCAAGACACACCAGGAGTTAGAAAGATGTTTGGAAAGACAAGGTTACAGTGATCAAGTAGGAATTCATTATGGAGGTGGGCTGGGAATTCAGCTTGATGGTGGTTTGCAAGAAAAGGAATTCTGGAATGTCTATGAGATGGCTTTTTGGAGCAGCTTGTGCAGGCAGACTAGATAAGGGAGCTTAATCTGAAGGAAATCATAGGAAGCAGTGATCATAATATGATTGAATTTACTCTGCAATTTCAGATGGAGAATTTAGAATCAGAGGTAATGGTATTAAACTGAATAAAGGCAATTACAGAGGCATGAGAGAGGAGCTGGATAGAATTGACTGGTAGAAGGCCCCAGCAGAAAAGACAGTGGAGCAGCAATGTCAGGAGATTTTTGGAGCAATTCAGGATGCAGCAGAGATTTACCCCGAGTATAAAGAGGCATGGTACATGGAGAATGAGGTAACTATGACCGACGAGGGAAGTCAGGTATAGCATAAAGCAGAAGAGAAAGGATATAATGTGGCAAAGTGCAGTGGGAAACCAGAGGGTTGGGAATCTTACAAAGACAAAACAGAGGGCAAACAAAATAAAATAAGGAGGGAAATTAGTAAATATGGGCGTAAGGTAGCCAGTAATATAAAGGAAGCCTGTAAGAGTTTCTTTCGATATATTAAGTACAAAAGAGAGGCAAAAGTGGGTTGGAAAATGACACTGGAGAGATAGTAGCGAGGAACAAGAAAATGGCTGAGGAATTATTTTGCATCAGTTTCATGGTGAAAGACAAGAAAAATATGTCAAACATTCAGGAGAGAACTAGGGGCTAGACCTGAGTATGGTGGCCACCACCATGGAGAACATGCTCGGAAAAAGCTGAATGGCCTAAAGTTGCTTAAATAACCTGAACAAGGGGGATTAAATGCCTGTGTTATAAGTGAGATAGCTGAAGAGTTAGTGGAGGCGATGGTGGTGATTTTTCAGGAATCACTGAGAAAGGATCCCAGAGCATTGGAAACCCAGGGAGTAAGGTAAAAAAAGACTTTTAAAACAGCAATGAATAGCTTAACCTCTGTAGTGGGTAAGATCCTGGAATCCCTTGTGAAGGATGAAATTTCTGAATACTTGGAAGTGTTTGGTAAAATAGGGCAAAGTCAGAATGGTTCCATCAAGGGAAGGAGAAAGTGAGGTCTGCAGATGCTGGAGATCAGAGCTGGAAATGTGTTGCTGGAAAAGCGCAGCTGGTCAGGCAGCATCCAGGAAACAGGAGAATCGACGTTTCAGGCATAAGCCTGAAGAAGGGCTTATTCCCGAAACGTCGATTCTCCTGTTCCCTGGATGCTGCCTGACCTGCTGCGCTTTTCCAGCAAAGCAGAGATTTACCCCGAGTAAAAAGAGGCATGGTACATGGAGAATGAGGGATGGGCTGAAGAAGGGCTTATGCCCGAAACGTCGATTCTCCTGTTCCCTGGATGCTGCCTGACCTGCTGCGCTTTTCCAGCAACACATTTCCAGCTCCATCAAGGGAAGGTCATGTCTGACAAATTTGTTGGAAATCTTTGAAGAAGAAATGAGCAGGCTCGAACAAGTACAGCCAATGGATGTTATCCACCTTGACGCCAAGAAGGCCTTTGACAAGGTGTCATACAGGAGATCACTGAGTATGATAAGTGTCCTTGGTGTTAGAGGCAAGTTAGAGGCATGAATAGAAGCTTGAATGTCCGGCAGAAAGCAGAGAGTGGATAAAAAAAATGGACATTCTCAGTTCCACAAGACTCAGGGTTGGAATTGTAACTTTTTACTTGTTACGTTAACAATCTAGATGATGGAACTGAGGGCACTCTGGCTAAGTTTGCAGACGACACAAAATAGGCAGATGGACTGATCATACAGAGGAGGCGGAGAGGCTGAAGAAGGAATTGGCCAGGTAAAGGGGTAGGCAGATGCGTTCCAACGTCAGAAAGTGTGAGGTCATGCACTTTAGCATGAAGAATAGAGGCGTGATCTATTTTCTAAATGGGGAGAAAACTCAGAAATCTGAAGTGCAAAGGGACTTGGAAGTTCTAGTGCAGGGTTCTCTTAACGTAAGCTTGCAGGTTGAGGAATAGTTGCATTTATTATTGCATTTGCATTTATTATTGATGGCATTTATTAGGAGACGAACTGAATATAAGAACAGGCTGTATACAGCTTTGGTCAGACTACATTTGGAGTGTTGCACGCACTGTTGAGTCCCACATCTCAGGAAGAATGTACTCTCCCTGGAGCGTGTTCAGAAGATTTTCACGGGAATCATCGTAGGAGTGAAAAGTTTATTGTAAGAGGAATGTTTGAGTCTTTGCGTATATACTTGATAAAGTTTAGAAGGAAGAGAGGAAATGTAATTGAAACATACAGAATCCTGAATTACCTGAACAGAGTGAATGGTCATAAGATGTTTCCATTGGTAGGAGAGACTAGAACCCAAGGACACAGCCTTAGCTTAAAGGGAATATCTTTTAGAACGTTGGTAAGGAGAAACTCCTTTAACCAGGGAATGGTGAATCTTTGAAATTTTTTGCAGAGAAGGCTGTGGGGCCAGGTCATTGAGTATATATGAGATGGAGATAGTTGTGTTTGTTATTATCCAGGGGATCAAGTATTATGGGGAGAAGGTCGGGCAATGGGTTTGAGATACTTAACAGCGATGATTGAATAGCGGAGTAGACTTAATGGGCAAACTGGCCTAATTTCTGCACCTATGTCTTATAGTCTTATGGGCTAAACCCTAAGGAGGCACCTTGAATCTCTGAGAAGATGATTCATGTTCTTCATGAAGGGCAGAAACTGGTGGAACTAGTTGACTGTTTTAGAATGAAGGTATTGTGGCTGCTGTCGGGTTGGTGGGTAATATGATATTCTGTGCAGGATCACACAACAACTGCACTGTATTAAGGTGGGGAGAGTTTATTCAACCTCTCTATCTCTCTCAATTGCCGTGGGGAGTGGGGGTTGTGATGGGTAGGCATAACGTCCTCAGAGGCACTTAAACTATCCAGAATCATGCATTCTGAGTGAAACAACAGTCATGGAATTTATCACCTTCTCATTGTCTGTTTAGAACATAAGGAGTGATTGTCCATCCCCCTCAAGGTTCAATACAATCACCTCTTATTATCTCACAGTGCGACAGATCAACCTTTACTCACTCCTCATGGTGCCATCATCCCAGGGATTAATCCGGTGGAACTCCTGTTCATTCTCTCTGTGGTAAGGAGATCACTCCTTATAAAGGAGATAAAATCTGTCCACAATACCCCAAACACTGCCTCAACAACGCTCTCAGAGTTGATCACAATAATTCCTTTCCCTCACTTAGCTGGCTCCATTTCCTTCATGTGACACAGGAAACCATTCATTTACAATGCACTGCCACTGATGGGGAATTTAAACATCCTTACATCTGTAGGTTAGCATCAATAAAGCCAGCACCATAAGTGCCTATCGAGATGGACATCCCTCTTGGGGAGAGACTCAATCACAAGGAATACATCTAAAACAGTGAATGGCTACCTACATGAATGGAAATCAGAATATGGGATACAGGAGAAAAAGGGAGTTATTTTTCCTTTTGATTTGCCGTCACGGGATGCGTGCAGCTCTGGTCAGGCCAGCATTTTATGCTGACCTTGAACCGGGTGGCTGGTTCAGCTGTTCCAAAGGACAGTAAAGAGTAAAACACAGTGCTGTGGGTTTGCAGTCACACAGAGACCTGACCAAGGAAGAATAACCCATTGCCTTCTCTAATGGGCATGAGGCAAACCAATATCAACAGATTATTATTTTGTGGCTATGGATTATGAGCCAATGACGTAAACACCATACACTGTCTTCCCATCTTTCTAATTCTGTGCAGACAACAACGTAAACATCTCATGTGCAATTATTTTGTAATGGGCACGTGGTAAGAAGGGACTTGAAACAACTGTACACGGAGTTTAGAAAGGCACAAACAATGGTTTATTCAGGAGTTGTACTGAGGCTGAGGAGGAGACTGGAATGTCATGATGGTGGTACTGGAAAGGATTGGTGAGTGGGGAGGATATGGAAATGTAAACTTGTGCAGGAGAAAATGAATCAAGGAGAACAGTTTGTTTCAACCTCGCATATTGGTGCGTAATTTATTGGTTATGATTTGTAAGGAATGGAATCTTTGATTGGAACTGAAAACATTGACTTGCACCTTTCCAAAAATTTACATGTTATGACCATCAATTCAGTTCAGACCGTTTCACAAGACAGATAGAGTGACTTACCAGGAACACCAACTATAGCAAGGATAGGATAGTAACCAGCTAGAATAACATCAGTACATCTTCAATCCGCGATGCTAATTATATCCAAGGCTGGGAAAGCCAGAAAGGACCCGAGGATAAACTCCTGTCCATTGCTGGAATTTTCCAGCCGAATGTTCTCAGATCCTTATCCATAGTTGGAACATTCCAGTTTAATGTTCCCAGGTTCTGATCTCTCCTCCCTCTCTCTCTGAAGCTGCTGATCCCTGTTACTGGTGTAGGTGATTCTCCCGCTCATGCTATGGGATAACACATTGATTGCATTCCCTTATTGATAGAAGAGGGAAATGTTTTAGGGACCCATAGGATCAATGGAGACTCACATAATCACAATCACTGAACAAATAGCTCCAGCTAACCTCTTTTAATTTGATACTGTTTTACTAAAATTCAAAATAACTTTGAACATTTATGCATTCTGGATGTGATATGTGAGAATGACTGAAGGAAGGAATGTTGGAGATGACAGATAGATTGTGTGTAATCATTCAGTCTGCCTTGGATATAGAGGTAATGCCAGAGGTTTAACTGAATATAAGCATGCTTCTCTGGTCATAAATGGAGAAATAAATCCTGTAATTGCTGATCAGTCATTTTGCAAAATCACTAAACATTGAGAGAACATCTTCCGTCATTGATCTGATGGCAACTTGTGCCTAAGACAATGTGAGTTTGTAGCAATCAAATGGCATGCATGTGTTAACAGAGAATTGTACATGCCAAGTACTATTCAGATTGTTATTCCAGAATCAGAGAGGGCAAGCGTGGGTGTTGATGTTATCAATGTTAAGGAACTGTGATGAAGTATCATTTACTGACTTCAATTACATTGTGATTATGACATTGGGGAAAAGGCAGAAGATGGAGAGGACTGGGGGACATGGCTGTTC
>NC_057717.1:27033453-27036961 GCF_004010195.1 Chiloscyllium plagiosum | reverse complement strand
GTCAGGACTGAGGAGCCAGGCTCACTGTGAAACACATTGGGAAGATCAAAGCCATCCTCTTCAGATCCCGGTACAAACTCCATCCCTCTCCCTGAGCACTGTCTGCTGCTCAACCAGACTCTTTACAAAAACAGAACAGTTCTGAAAAAGGTTCACTTGACCCAAAATGTTAACTCTGCTTTCTCTCCACAGATGGTGCTAAACCTGCTGAACTTTTCCAGCACTTACTGTTTCTGTTTCTCATTTACAGCAACCACAGCTTTTTCAGCTTTTATTTCGTATCAGACTCCTTGCTATCTTGGCCACATCTTTGAGGCTGATCTGAACCCCAAATCCTCCACATCACAGAGATCACTCACTCTCTTTGCTTTGGGACTCCAAATGCGATCAATTCAATGTTGTCCTGTGCCTCATCACAGCCACTGCCCTCTGTAAACTTCAGCTCATCCCAAACTCTGCTGCCCTTATTCAAACTCTCACCAAATCCCATCCCCATCTCCCACCGTCCTCACTGAGCTACATTGGCTCCCAATCCAACAACATCTCGATTTACAAATTCTCATCCTTGTTCTCAAACCCTCCCTGTCCTCCACCCTCCCTATCTCTGTAACCACCTCCTAGCTGCCTCATTCAGTATAGTTATCAATCTTAGATATATAGCTCTCTAATCCTTTGTGCACATCATTGAGAGATATTGTGAAATGCCGAGGTCCCAGCACAGAACCCTGAGAAACCACTATTCACATCTTGCTCATTGGAGAGCACACACATTATCCCTCCTTTCTGTCTCCTGCCTCCAAACTAATTCCTGACCCAAGGCAAATGTGTTTTCTCAATCGATATGTTTCCATGTTGATGAATAGTCTCTCAAACAGTGAAACTAGGAGCAGGACTGGCCCTTGGAGCTTGTTCCGCCATTCAATATGATCATGGCTGATCATCCAACACAATCACATGTTCACTTGCTCTCCATAATCTTTGATCCCTTTCATCCTGAGAACTATATCATGCCCTTTCTGAAAAATATTCAGTGGTTTGGGCTCAACTGCTTTCAGTGACAGAAGCTTCTACAGGCTTCCCATTCACTGGATGAAAAACTTTCTCTCCATCTCAGCCCTAAGTGGCCTTTCCCATATCCTTAAATTGTAATCCTTGGTTCTGGGCTCCCCAGGCATCAGGAACATCCCGCCTTGACCTGTTAGGATTTTCAAGTTTTCAATGTGACTCTCCTCAATCTTCTAACCTCCAGTGAATATAATCCTAACTGATCCAGTTTCTCATCAGATCTAACTGCTGTCATCCCAGGAATCAGTCTGGTAAACCTTCGCTGCCCTTCCTCCACAGCCGAACACCCTTCCTCAGATAAGGAAACTAAATCGCATACAATACAATCATAAAATCACACAATACAGAAGAGGCCCTTCGGCCCATATACTGCGTACCAGCCCAAACTACACTAAACCTACACCGGTCCCACTTTCCAACACGAGGCCCATAGGTTTAAATGTTATGAAATTTTAAGTGTTCATCCAAGTACTTTTTAAAGGTTGTGAGATTTGCCACCTCACCTGCCATCCTGGGCAGTGCCACCCAGACCCCCACCACCCTCTGAGTGAAAACCTGCTCTTCAAATCCCCTCTAAAGCTCCTGTCTTTCACAGTGAATGTGTGCCAACTCTAAGTAAGGGGAACAGCTGCTTTCTATCCACCCTGTCCATTCTCCTTATGACCGTATACACCTCTATCAGGTCCCCCTCCACCTTCTCTGCTTCAAAGAAAACAACCCAAGCTTATCCAGCCTCTCTTCATCGTTGAAATGCTCCACTGCAAGCAACATCCTGTTGACTATCCTCTGCACCCCCTCCAGTACAATCCCATCCTTCTGATCATGTGGTGACCAGAACTGCACACATTACTCCAGCTGTGGCCTAAACAAAGTTCTGTACAGCTCTAACTTATCTTCCCTGCACTTCTCATCTGTACTGGAAATGATAAAGGCAAGTATCCCATATACCTTCATAAATACCTTATTCACCTGTTACATCTTCCAAAGTTCATCACCTCACATTTATCAGGGATAAGTTCTATCTGACTCTGATCTGCCCATCTGACCAATCCAGTTCGATCCTCTTGTAACCTAAGACCTTCTTCCTCACTGTCAACCATCTGCCAAACCTAGTATCATCTACAAACTCAGTCATCATCCACTCAACCCCACCCATCACCTCTCACATTCTCATCTTCATTGTTTCAATATATCCTGAACAATAAGGGACCCAGCACTGATCCCTGTGGTATCTCACTGCACACTGGGCCCAGTCACACAAACGACTTTCTGCCTCCACCCACTGTCTCCTGTCACTGAACCAGTTTTGGTTTGAATATTCCAGGTGTGGTCTCACTAAGCCCCCATACAATTACAGCAAGACATCCCTGATCCTGTACTCAAATCCTCTCACTATGAAGGTAACATATCGTTTACCTTCTTCACTGCCTCTGCACCTGCATGCTATCAATGCAATCTCCTGACCTGGGAATAGGGTACAAATCCATCTTTGTGACTCCATTCATTTTCCTATAATGTACACAGGATCGAATTGAAACATTTGGTTTCAGAACCAACACTACAAAAGAACCCTAATTACTCTTACAGTTCAATCAGTGTACCCTCTCTAGTTTGTGATCAGCAATTTGCTGATTTTTAGATGGTTAGAATCATCCCTAGATCCCTGGTTCTGCCACTGGATTTATTTAAAAATGTCAAATGAAGAAGGCAGTTGATGGGTGTTTCAGGGCAAAAGAATCTCTACGTTTACTCAATACAAAAGATATGTATAATACAAGAACAAATGCAAATGTAATAAACAGTGAAATTAACACTGTCATTTGTACAGAGAACAGTAATTAAATACACTATCAAATTAAACACAGGTTAAAACCTATTAGAAGCTAGAGTCGAAAAGTGTGGCGCTGGAAAAGCACAGCAGGTCAGGCAGCATCTGATGGACAGGAGAATCGACGTTTCAGGCATAAACACTTTATCAGGAAGGTTGGGGGGAGGTGCAAGGTGGCTGAGAGATAAATAGGAGGGTGGGAAAGGGATGGGGGTAAGTAGCTGGGAAGGTGATAGATAGATAGATGCAGGTGCGGGGGAGGTGATAGTGATCGTTCAGAAGGGATGGTGGAGCAGATAGGTGAGATGGTTGATGGACAGATAGGAAGGTTTAAGATGATGTTGTCTAGCTGGAGGATTGGATATTCGTTTGGGGGGTGGGGAGGAGGGGAGAAAACAAAACTGGTGAAATCAACATTGTTGCCGTGTGGTTGGGGGTTCCCAAGGTGGCAAATGAGGCATTCTTCTTCCCGACATGGTGGCTCACTGGTTTGCACTGTTGCCTCACAGCACCAGGGTCCCAGGTTCGATTCCAGCCTTGGGCGACTGTCTGTGTGGTGTTTGCACATTCTCCCTGTGTCTGCATGGGTTTCCTCCGGGTGTTCCAGTTTCCTCC
>NC_057717.1:27025510-27031780 GCF_004010195.1 Chiloscyllium plagiosum | reverse complement strand
AGCAGGAGAATCAACATTTCGGGCATAAGCCCTTCATCAGGAATAAGACCTGTGGGCCGGGGGCTGAGAGATAAATGAAATGGGGGTAGGGATGGGGTGAAAGTATCTGGGAATGTGATCGGAACAGGCCTGTCTCTGGAAGCTCTTGTTCAGATCGCGTTTGGTTGGTGTTCCTGCTCTCGGGTGTCCTTTGTTGGGATGATGCTCTTGGTTTGGTTTCTGGATGCAGCTTCTCTGTTCAGCCTCTGTGGTTCTTGGTTCTGAAGCAGTTTGTTGGGGCTTGCTGAAGCTGTTCCTGCAGAAACCTGTTGTTGAAAAGGCTCACCCTCAGATTAGTGCTGGCTGTTATACAGACTGTGTGCCCCGTTATCTCCCCTCAGATCTGTGTTGGCCAATGTGTTTATGGTGTTCCCTTTGGGCTGTGAATAAATAGTGATTGTGTTGAATGTCCAGTATCTGTACAGGTTCCAAAATGTCTGTGTTAATAGGCCGAGGTGTAAAAGTGAGGTTCAGTCTGGAGAATGAGGTCTGGTTGGTATCTCTTTAAGGGTTGAGGTGTGAACTGGAATTCCAGGCAGAACAATGATTCCAGGCAGCCATTTCCGTGTCTCTATGTTTTCCCAGAGCTCAGCCTCGCTGCCTCTTTATTTTTAAAAGGTTTTTAAAAATCCAGGGTTTTAGATGATTGGAATATTTGGTCAATTCCAACATGGGAGAACTCCAATTACTCTGACAAATCAATCAATTGATTCTCAAATAAACATTGAGCTTCCTTTGTTACTTTGGCTTGTTTCTCTGGTTTTAACCAAAATGGGTCAGCCATCTCCGTGTCTCTGTGTTTTCCCAGAGCTCAACCTCGCTGCCTCTTTATTTTTAAAAGGTTTTTAAAAATCCAGGGTTTTAGATGATTGGAATATTTGCTCAATTCCAACACGGGAGAACTCCAATTACTCTGACAAATCAATCAATTGATTCTCAAATAAACATTGAGCTTCCTTTGTTACTTTGGCCTGTTTCTCTGGTTTTAACCAAAATTGGTTTTGTTTTATTGGGTCTGAATTATCTACCTCCACACCATGTTCAATTAATGTGGCGAATCCAAGTGTATCTTTTAAAGACAATGTATCAGTGCAGAATGTGGTCATTCAGCCCATCAAGTCCACTCTGCCATTCTATCATAGTTGATTTGTTTGTCAACCCCATTCTCCTGCCTTCTCTGTTACCCTTGATCAGTTTACCAATCAAGAACCTATCTATCTGTCTTAAATACACTCAATGACTTGGCCTCCACAGCACTCTGCAGCAATGATCAATCCACAGATTAACCACTCTCTGGATGAAGAATCTCCTCCTCATCTCACTTCCAAAGGATGGCCCCTTCTGAGGCTGTGCCATCAGGTCCCAATCTCTCTGCCAAGTGGAAACATCTTCTCCATGTCTACTCTATCCAGGCCTCTCAGTTGCAGTCCACCTGCTGTGGGTTGACCGACAACACCATTAGGGAGGGAATTCCAGGATCTGGAGCCAGCAACAGTGAAGGGACACAATATATTTTCAAGTCAAGATGGTGAGTGGCTTGGAGGGGAACTTGAAGGTAATGGTGTTCTCATATATCTGGTGCCCTTGTCCTTCCAGATGGAAATGGTTGTGTTTGGAAGATGCTGTCTGAGGATCTTTGGTGAATTTCTGCAGTGCATCTTGTAGATAGTAAACACTGCTGCTGCTGAATGTAGGTGGGAGAGGGCATGGTTACATGTGGATGCAGTGCCTATCAAACGGCTGCTTTGCCTTGGATGGTGTCCAGCTTCTTGAGTGTTGTTGGGGGCTTCACCCATCCAGGCAAGTGGGGAGTATTCCATCACATTCCTGACTTGTGCCTTGTAGATTGTGGCCAGGCTTTCAGGAGACAAGAGGTGAGGTACTTGCTGCAGTATTCTTAGCCTCTGACCTGCTTTTGTAGCCACTGTGTTTGTTTGGTGAGTTTCAGCTGGCTATCAACTCCCAGGATGTTGATAGTGGGGGACACGTTGATGGTAACACCACTGAATGTCAAGGGACACTGGTTAGATTGTCTCTTATTGGTGACAGTCAGAGTCTAGCATTTGTATGACATGAAAGTTACTTATCACTTGTCAGCCCAAGCCTGGATATTATCCAGATCTTATTGCATTTGAACATGCACAGCTCCAATCTCTGAGGAGTTGGAAATGGTGCTGAACATCGTGCAATCATCAGTGAACATCACCCCTTCTGACCTTGTGGAGGGAAAATCATTGATGAAGTAGCTGAAGATAGTTGGGTGAAGGAGACTACCCTGAGGAGCTCCTCCAGGGATGTCCTGGAGCTGAGATGACTGACCTCTAACAATCATGACCATCTTCCTATGTGTCAGGTATGGCTCTAAATACCAAAGAGTTTGCCAATGATACCCAGTGATTCCAGTTTTTTTAGGACCTCGAACCGTTTATTGACATCATGTGGAGTGAATCGAATTGCCTGAAGACTTTTATCTGTAATGCTGGAGACCACTGGGGGAGGCCAAGATGGATCATCCACTTGGCACCTCTGGTGATGATTGCTGCGAAAGCTTCAGCTTTATCTTTTGCACTGCTGTGCTGGGCTCTTCCATCATTGAGGATGGGGATATTTGTGGAGACTCCTCCTCCAGTGAGATGTTTAATCATCCAACACCACTCATGACAAGATGTTTCAGGACTGCAGAACTTAGACCTGATCCGTTGGTTGTGGAATTCTTTAATTCTGTCTATCATTTGCTGCTTATGCTGTTTGGTATGCAAGGAGTCTTCTTTAGTGGCTTCGCCAGGTTAACACCTCATCTTAATGCATGCCTGGTGCTGTTCCTGGCATGTCCTCCTGAATTCTCCATTGTTGATCCCCTGGTTTGATGGAAATGGTTAAGTGGGCGATACGCCAGGCCATTATGTTTCAGATTGTGCTGGAGCAGAATTCTGCTGCTGTTAATGGCCCACAGTGTGTCATGGATGCCCAGTCATAAGTTGTGAGATCGGTTGTAAGTCTGTCCCAGTTAGCGTGGTGATAGTGTCACACAACATGATGGATGCTATTCTCAGTGGCAGGCAGGAGTTGGCCTTCAAAAAGACTGTGCAACGCTCACTCTGACTGATACTGTATAGGACAGATGCATCTGCAGCTGGCGGATTGGTAAGGATGAGGTCAAGTATGACACATTTTTAAAAACTGCACCACCTATTTAAACAATTTTTGCTCAGTAAAACATGTGATTCTGGATGCCTGTGTTTTCCAAATCCCCATGGTCCTCTCATGGAAATCTGATGTACTCTCCACAATATCTCCCTATGATAGCTGGGTGGTACCACTAGCCAATGTCTAACCTACCATTCTGCATCTGTGAGTCCATTGGGGTGGGGGGTGGGTCTCCACTTCCTCATCAGCGCTCCATTCTGAAGGTAATAACACTCTGAAACTCCTCCAGCCTCGACCTCAGCATGAACTGACTGTGTTCATTTGGTTCATTCAGGATCTGCTTCTTGGATCTGCTGTAATTAGGGACATCATAGTAAACACTCCAGCTGGATTATCTTCACCCTTTTGGAAAGTATCAGTGATCCTTTCACTTGTTGTGGTGTCACATCAGCCCTTATTGATGGATGTTGTTTAACCATGGCCCTGGTTACCTCACACGAAGGAGAGAGGCCAGGAACCTGTTCCTGTCATTGTTCTGTTTCTTGGACCTCCTTTGGACATTCTGTAATTATTGGGGAAGCTACTGCCTTTAGTCCTGACAAATCATTCCCCAGAAGGAAATCGACTCCCTCAACAGGAAATGTTTTCCCCACTCCGACAATCCCAGGCAACATCCTGGTGAATCTCCTCTACATCGTTTCCAGTCCAATCACAACCTTCTGACAGTGTCATGACCAGCATGATACACAGTATTTCAGATATAACCTAACCAATGCTCTGTAAAGTAACAACTAGACTTCCTTGCTCTTATATTCTACACCCTGGCTAGTGATGGCAAGCATCCCATGTGCCTTCTTCACCACCCTGTCTAGCTGTGCTGATACCTTCCAGGATTGATGGACTGGTACACCAAGGTCCCTTTGTTCCTCACTACTCCCAAGGCACATAAGAACAGAAGAACTAGAAGCAGGAGTCGGCCTTCTGGCCCTTCAAACCTGCTCCGCCATTCAATAAGATCATGGCTCATCTTTTCATGGACTCAGCTCCCCTTACCCACGATCTCACTGTATCTCTTAATTCCTTTACTGTTCAAAAAGAATCTTAGCTTTGAAAACGTTTACTGAAGTAGCATCGACTACTTCATTGGGCAAGTAATTCCAGAGATTTATGACCCTCTGGGTGAAGAAGTTCCTTCTCAATTTGGTCCTAAAACTGCTCCCCCTAATTTTGAGACTCTGCCCTCTTGTTTTAGTTTCACCTACCAGTGGAAACTTCCTATGTCTTATCTATTCTCTTCATAATTTTATATGTTTCTATAAGATCCCCCATCCCCCTCATTTTTCTAAGTTCCAATGAATGTATCCCAGTCTACTCAGTTTCCTCTCACAGGTCAACCCTCTCAACCCCCGAATCAACCGCGTGAACCTTCTCTGCACCCCTTTGTGTGCCAGTACATCCTTTCTCAAGTAAGGAGACCAAAACTGCACGCAGTACTCCAGGTGTGGCCTCACCAGCACCCTGTACAGCTGCAACATAACCTCCCTGCTTTTTAAATTCAATCCCTTTTGCAATGAAGGACAAAATTCCATTTGCCTTCCTAATTACTTGTTGTACCTGCAGACTAACCCTCTGTGATCCACGCACATGGACACCCAAGGCACATACCTTTCATTGTGTATATCCCTCCCTTATTAGACCTCCCAAATTGGATCACCTCACACTTATCAGGATTAAATTCCATCTGCCATTGATCTGCCCAATTTACCAGCTGATCAATATCAGACTGTAGCCTGAGACCCGGTAATCCAAGATGGCAGCAGAGTAGGACTCTTCAAACCGAGTTCAACTGCTCCATCTGTTTCCTTTTCTTGTTTTTCTTCCATCTTTTTTTCTTTTGTTTTGTAGTTTTCTTTTGTCCTTCTTTCATCCTATCTCTCCCAGCCACAGACTCACAGCCTCAGACACCTAGTCTCCGACCAGTGCAGACCCAGTGATACGGCCTCTCAGCTTTGTGTGGCAGTGGCAGAGAGACCTCCCAGCCAGAAAGGCAGACTCTTGGTCTGACATGGCGTCCTCTCAGTTTAATGTGGTGGCCTCTTAGCCCAGCATGCTGGACTGTCAGCCCAGAGTGATGGACTCTCAGCCTAGCATGGCCATCTCTCAGTGGCCCAGTGTGGTTGTCTCTCAGCCCACAGGGTGATCTTTTGCTGTATTTGGTGGTCTCTCAGCCCAGAACGGCCTCAGCATGGACTTCTGGTCTCAGGATATGATCCCATGGTAGCAAAGTGCTTAGGAAAGACTAATGATTGAACTTTCAGATTTGTTACTTTATTGTCTTCTTAAAACTAATCTGTAATGGGTATCTTTTAACTGTATCCTTTCTTTCTATCTTGTTCTTAAGATTCTGTACCTAGGTCCTTGTACGTAAGATGGCACCTTGTGAGGCAACATTACATACTTTTCACTGCACTCCTATACTTTTGTACTTGAGTACTTGTGACAATAAAATAAAAATCAAATCAATATCAACAACACCACCAATTTATGTGGCATCTGAAATCTTTCTAATTATACAATCACAATCAATTTGTTAATGTACATTACAAACAGAAAGGGTCCCAGCTCCAATCCCTGTCACACACCACTGATCACAAGCTTCCAATCACAAAGACAACCCTCCACCATCATTCTTTGTCTCATATTTGGAAGCCAATTTTAGATCAAATTTGCCAACTTGCCTTGGATCCCATGGGCCCTTACCATCTGGACCAGCCTTCCATGTGGGGCCTTTGTTGACATAATCAATACTGGCATCCCTACCTCTCCAAGTATTGCTTAATCCTATACTTCAGGATTTTTTCTAACAATTGCCCTCACACTGACATCAGACTATCTGGTCTGTAATTGCCTGGCCTATCCCTGCTGCCCTTCTTGAACAAAGGAACCACATTGACAATCCTCCAGTCTGGCACTTCACCTGTGGCCAGTGAAGTATTAATCAAGGAAAAGGCAATCAAACTTTAAGACAATGAAATGAAAAATACAGTTAAGTTAAACCTAAAGATGCGATGGAGAAATGAACCC
>NC_057717.1:27004287-27023708 GCF_004010195.1 Chiloscyllium plagiosum | reverse complement strand
CAAACTATCCATATTCCTTGACATCCAGGATCCCAGGAGTTGCTGCCCTTGCCTTTCTTTCTGAGCTGGCCCTGAATTCTCACTGTCTCACATTAAAAAGCTTCCCACTTTCCAAATGTAGACTGACCTGCAAGTAGCTGCTCCCAGTCTATATTTGCCAGATCCTGTCTCATGACATTGAAACTGGCCTTGCCTCACTTTAGACACTTACCTTTCTGCACTACCTTTATTCCTTTCCATAATAACTATGAAACTTAAGGACTTATGTTCAATATCTGTAAAATGCTCACCCACTGACTCTTCAACTATTTGACTGGTTTCATTATCTAGGATTGAGTCCAGCATTGCCCATGCTTAGCGGGACTATCTACTTACTGGCACCAAAAGCTCTCCTGGATGGACTTTAAACATTCCACCATTCACACAAAGGCAATGACAGTTCATATTAGAGAAGTTGAAACTCCCTACTAACATAACCCTTTTCCTCTCACACCTCTCTGTGATTTGCCAACATATCTACTCCTCTCTCTCCATCTGACTATTGGAAGGTCTATAGTACAATCTCAGCAAAGTGATTGTCCTTTTTGTATTTTTAGCTTCACCCAGATGGCCTCATTTGAAGAGCCTTCCAAGAAATGCTCCTTCAATCTTGCAGTGATAGTGTCCTTTATCAATAATACAATACACCCACCTCTCCTGCATTCCCTCTATCCCACCTGAGACTTCTCTAACCTGAAATGTTGAGCTGGCAGTCCTGTCTTTCTTCAATCATGTCTCAGCAATTGCAACAATATGATATTCCCACGTGCTGGTCAATACTCTCAATTCAACTGCCTTACTAGTCAAGCTCCTTACATTAAAATAGATACAATTCAGCTTTCTGGTCCTCCTGTATTCCTGATCCTGTCCTAGTGGTTACCCAGTGGTTTTCTGTGTAGCCCTTACTCTCTCATGAAGGGAAATATCCAGCATTTCCCCTGTCAAGCCCCTTAAGGATTCTATACATTTTAATGAGATTCCCTCTCATTCTTCTAAACTCCAATGATCAGATTCAAAACCTGTTTGACCTTTGCTCTTAAGACAATCGCTCCATACCAGGAATCAGTCAAGGGAACTATCTCTGAACTACTTCCAATGCAGCTCCTGTCTTTTCTTCAATAAGGAGCCTGATACTGGACACCATACTCCAGATGTGCTCTCACCAAGCCCCGAACCCTAATCCCTGTACAGATGTAGTAAAATGTCCCTGCTTTTAGATTGCATTCCGTTTGCAAGGAGCACCAACACTCCATCTGCCTCTGGATTCACTTGCTGTAGCTACGTACTAACTTTGTGATTCATGTCCCCCACATTACACTCCATCTGCCCAATATTTCTCCAAAGCCCAGCTGTACTTAATATTCAGCAGGATAGGCCCCTTCACTGGGAAATAGTTGTTTGTGACTAGAATAATGACACATCTCTAAGAATCACATTAATAACTGTTTTATTGATGCTTTCATTTCCTACCCACCATATCACAGCCCTGAATAATCTTATACCCCTCAATGAGGTTCTTTCTCAACCTTCACTGCTCCATGCAAAACAACCTCAACCTTTCCAATCTTTCCTCATAACTGACTCTCTATTGCAGGCAGCATCCTGGTAAATCTCTGCACCCTATCATGTACAATCATATCCTTCCCAGAATGTGGTGACCACGACCTGTCCACCTCTCTCTCTCTATCTCCCTTTTTGACTCACATCTGCCACTTATTTCTCTCTACCTCTATCTCTCTCTCCCACTTTTAATCTCTTTCATATTCTCTCTCTCTCTCTCCCTCTCTCATAGCCACTCTCTCCAACTCACTCACGGTTCCTCACTCCGTCAGATAATCTCTATTTCTCCATCTCTCTCTGTCTCCGACACTCGCTCCATCACTCGCTTCAATTGAAAGCCTCCAAATGTTATCTGTCCCTCTCTATTCCTCCCTCTGTATCTCTCCCTCCCTCTATGCATCCCAATCTACAGTCTCACTCCCTCCCTCTCTGTCATTCTGTCTCTAAACATACTCATGTCTCTCTCTCTCTCACACTCAACCTGACCCACTCTCTCCCGATTCCCTTCACTCTTGGTATCACACCCATCCTGCCTCTTTCTCTCTCTCCAAGCCTTTCAATCACATCTTGTTTTTCTCTCTCTCTCTCTCCATCAACCACACCATTTCTACCTTCTACCTCTCTCGGTCCCCTCACATATCTCACACTGTCTCAGATGCTCCTCCCTCTATTCCTCGATTACATACACACTCTCCCTCTAACTCTCTCTCTCTGTCTCGCTTCTCTCCCTTTCTCACAGTGTCCCAGGTGATGACAGTTGAATGCAGGATAAATCTCCCTCTGCTCTGCCCCAATAATGGATGTTAACCTTTGACCCCAGAAGCATGTTTTTTTCCTGGAGTAAGGCCCCATTTCCCACAGTGACCAAGGTTTGGCCTCTCTCAGGAAGATGGACAGATTCTTGTCAAATGAAGGGCAGTTCTGTGCTGTTGGCCTATTCTCACTGGGGACTGGTTTGGACACAAATCTCATTCCATGAAGGCCCAGCAGAGAGACAAGATCCTCAGGCCATCAGTGTGAGCTGGAGGGACGGGGCAGGACAGGTTCTGACCCAGTGACCCATCCTGTCCATTCACAACATGTTCCAATTCCTTCCCCTCTCCTTCCCATTCCATGATCAGTCTCTGACACTCCAACAGAGTCCAACAAACATGGAATTCAGTTCACGGGGCTGCCCAATGGAGAGACATGGACCTCCTTCCCACTGAACCTCCTAATTGAGACCAGTAAACATTGGCCTCCTACTCACTGAACCTCCTAATTGAGACCAGTAAACATGGGCCACCTACTCACTGGACTTTCCAATGGAGATGAGTGGATGACTGAGTTTTTGAAGAAGTCATCAAGAAGGTAGATAAAGGTAGAGCAGTACACTCTGTCTCCATGGACTTTAGCAAGGCCTTAGACAAGGTTCCCCCTGCCATGGCAGACTGCTCAGTAAGATTATATCACATAGGATCCAGAGAGAGCGAGCCAATTGGATATAAAATGGGCCTGATGGTAGGAGGCCGAGGCTGGTGAGAGACGGTTGTTCTTCAGACTGGAGGCCAGTGACCAGCCGTCTGCCACAAGAATCGATCCTGGATCCACTGTTGTTCATCATGTAGGTCTCTTATTTCAATCTTAACAACATTATCCGTCTCTGCACTACCTCAGCCCCTTGACCACAGAAACCCTAATTCCTGTTTGTCCCGCCTTCTAACTATATGATTCCAATGTCCTCTCCCAGCTTCCTGAAGCCACATTCCATAAACGCCAGCTTGTCTGATATGGAGTGGTCTCTTCCCTGTCTTTCCATGTGTTGTTCCAGAATGACCCCTGACCTCACTGCCAGCCAATTGCCTCCATGGCCTCCCTCCTCCCTCACTCTGTGTCCTGCTGCAGACTCACAGTCCCTCCCTCCCTCCCCCTTCCATCTTCTCTCGCTGGTCTCCTGCCCATTGCTGCTTCTTCCATCCCACCATTGACAGCAGAGCCTTCAGACGCCAACAGCGTGCTCTCTGACCCCCTGCCCTTCATCCCTCCCCCTCTCAATTGTTGTGCTATTGAACAATGTGGATGAGAAAATAGCAGGAATGGTCAGTAAATTTGTGGCTGACATTAAAATTGTTGGCATCGTGGACAGGGAAGAAGGTTATCCAAGAGTGCAATGTCATCTTGATCAACTGGGCCAGTGGGTCAACAAATCCAGATGGAGTTTAATTTCGATAAATGGAAGGAGTTGCATTTTGGTAAGACAAACCAGGGCAAGAATTACACAATTAATGGTAGAGCCATGGGGAGTGTTGTTGAACAGAGAGACTGAGGGGTACAGGTACATAGTTCCTTGAAAGTGTGTCACAGGTAGACAGGGTGGTGAAGAGGGTATTTGACACGCTCACCTTCACTGGTCAAAGCAGGGAGTACAGGAGCTGGGACATCATGTTACAGCTGTGCAAGGCATTGGGAAGGCCACATTTGGACACTGTGCACATTTCTGCTCACCCTGCTATTGGAAGGAAGTTAATACACTGGTTTGAATAAAATAAAGATTAACAGGGCTGTTACCAAGATTGGAGGGTTTGAATTATCAGGCGAGGATGGATAGGACGAGATGTTCTTCCAGGGAATGCAGAAGATTGAGGGGTGACCTTATAGAGGTTTATAGAATCATGAAGGTCATTGATAAGATGAATAGTCAAAGTCTTTTCCCCAGGGTAGGAGAGTCCAGTACTAGAAGGAATAGGTTTAAGTTGAGAGGGGAAAGAATTAGAAGGGATCTGAGAGGCAACCTTTTCACACAGAGGTTGGTGTGTATGTGTAATGAGCTGCCAGAGGAAGTGGTAGAGGCGAGTACAATTACTACATTTCAAGGACATTTTTACAGGAACATGGATAGAAAGGATTCGGAGAGATTTGGGCCAAACACAGGCAAATGGGACTAGTTCAGTTATGGAAACTTGGTCGGCATGGATGAGTTGAGCTGAAGGGCCTGATGCCACGCTGTAAACCTCTATGACTCTATGATGATGTCTACATGGGCCATCTTCCCATAGGATCAATAAACATGGACCTCTATCCCACTGGAAGAGGACCAGTAAACATGGCACTCCTTCCCTCGGGACTGTGCAGCACCTGAGCTGCTAAACCCCACAACCTCTCCATCACGTTGGTCTCTTATTTCAGTCTTAATGACATTATCCATCTCTGCACTACCTCAGCCCCTTGACCACAGAAACCCTAATTCCTGTTTGTCCCGCCTTCTAACTATATGATTCCAATGTCCTCTCCCAGCATCCTGAAGCCACATTCCATAAACGCCAGCTTGTCTGATATGGCGTGATCTCTTCCCTGTCTTTCCATGTGTTGTTCCAGAATGACCCCTGACCTCACTGCCAGCCAATTGCCTCCATGGCCTTTCTCCTCCCTCACTCTGTGTCCTGCTGCAGACCCACATTCCCTCCCTCCCCCTTCCATCTTCTCTCGCTGGTCTCCTGCCCATTGCTGCTTCCTCCATCCCACCATTGACAGCAGAGCCTTCAGACCACTAGAGCTCTCTGATCCCCTGCCCTTCATCCCTCCCCCTCTCAATTGTTGTACTATTGAATATACTGTTCAGTGCCATTACTTTTGGTTCACTGTTCCCTTGCCATTGATTTGCTGATGTAGTCCAGTAAATCTAGTCTGGCGTGTTCCCTGAGTTGGTTCAAGAGCGTATTGCTTGAGAAAACACTTTTCTGTAAACTGGGTTGTCTGTTTCTCCCAGTCTTTGTGTAAAGGTGAGACTGAGTGTGTGTAAGCTCTTATACAGCACAGACAGAGGTCACAGGGCCTATTGTGACTGTTAGTCAAATTAGTCCAATGTGTCCCATTTACCCAGCCCTTCCTGTATAACCCTGCAATTGTTTCCTTTTCAGCTATTTCTCCAAATGCCCTTTTGAAAGTTGCTGTTGAATCCACTTCCACTCACCTTGCAGACAGTCACCATGAACTCGCTGGATAAAAATGTTCCTACCTTCTCTCTTGTCCTTCAGACCATTTCTGAAATGTGTGCCCTCTGGTTACTGACCCTCCTGCCTGGAGAAACAATTTGTCCTGTATTTACTGCACCCAAACTCTCTAATTGTGAACCCGTCATTGAGTGAGACCTATTTCCAGCACAGGGGGAGAACATTCAGCCTGTCAGGTAAATGCTGTCATTTCATAGAGCAATCCAGTCAGTCCCACCCCCTCCCCTACTTGACCCCCAGGACCTTGCAGGTTTGTTTCTATCAAGAGCCCATCCAATCTGCCATTGTAATCACTGAGTGTCTTCACTTGCCTCACCTGAATGGGCACTGATTTCCAAGTCATTGACAATTGTTCCTAAAAATAAAGTCCTTCCTGCTATCCCATATCTCTTACCCAACAAAATGTAAGGTATTCTCAATGTGAAGACAGGATTTTGTCTCCACACGGACTGTGCAGTGGTCACTCTTACTGATACTGCCATGGACAGATACACCAGCAGCAGGCAGATTGGTGAGGGTGATAGTGAGTATGTTTTTCCCTCTTGTTGGTTCCCTCACCACCTGCCCAGGTCCAGTCTCGCAGCTGAATCAGGTGGAACGTGACCACCTTGCTCAGTAGTGATGCTCCTGAGCAGCTTTGATGGTGGACTTTGAAGTCCCTCACTCTGGGTATATCTTGCATCATTCCCACCTTCAGTGCTCCCTCCAAGTGTTGTTCAACATGGAGGAGGACTGACTGCTCAGTTGAGGTTGGAGGGCGGTGCTATGTGGTAATCAGCAGGAGGTTTTCTTCCCCATATTTGACCTGCTGTCATGCGACTTCATGGGTTCCATAGTTAATGGTGAGGACTCCCAGGGCAACTCCCTTCCGACTGTACACACCACTGTGTTGCCTCCCCTGCTTGGTCTATCCTGCCAGTTAAAAACTGAATGAGGGAACAATTCTATGCAGGTTTCACAGCTTGGAGACAGAGCTGCTGCTAGATTCTGTTTCTGATCTCCGATTGCAGGCGTGTGTGTTTGTGAGCTGCTCCGAGCTCCTTCTTTCACTTCCTCTATTGGTGAAGTTTCAACCTTGCGATCTGACAGTCTTTGCAGTTATTTTTTACACTGGGGCTTTCTGCTGTGGTCAGAATCTCTAATAATAAGCGTTCAATCAGTGAAAATCACAGCAGCTGAGAGCAGTCAGGACTGAGGAGCCAGGCTCAATGAGAAACATAATGGGAAGATCAAAGCCATCCTTTTCAGATCCTGGTACAAACTCCATCCCTCTCCCTGAGCACTGTCTGCTGCTCAACCAGACTCTTTACAACCTTGGCCTCATCTTTGCAGCTGATCTGAGCCCCACATCTTCCACATCACAAAGATCAGCCACTGAAAGTCTCAGCCATGCTGTGTGACTCCAAACATGGCCATTCCATTGTTGGTGCTCGCACACATCACAGCCACTGCACTCCACTCTTCCCAAAGTCTGCTGCCCATGTCCAAACTTGCACTAACTTCTGTTCCCCCAATCCCCTGCACGCCATGTCTACATTGGCTCCTGGACCAGCAACACCTCAGTTATCAAATTCTCATGCTTGTTCTCAAATCCCTCCCTGTCCTTCACTCTCCCTATCTCTGTAACCTCCTCCAAGCTGCGTTGCTCAGTGTGGTCTGCAATCTTGGATAAATGGCTCACTATTCCTTCATCCAAGTCATTGAGAAATATCGTGAAATGCTTAGGTCCCAGCACAGATCCCTGGGGACACCACTATTCACATTATTGGAGAGCACACATTATCCCTCTTCTCTGTCTCCTACGTCCAAAGGCCTCCTACATCCAAATGAATTCCTCACCAAAGACAGATATTTTTCTCTAATTGGCTTAATGGTAGAAAGCAGAGGGTCATAGTGGAAGGATGCTAGTCTGACTGGGGGCCAGTGACTTGTGGAGTGCCTCAGGGTTCAGTGCTGGGCCCACTACTGTTTGTTATCTCTATCAATAATTTGGATGAGAATCTGCAAGGCATGATTAGTAAGTTTGCAGATGACATTACAAGAAGCGATGTCATGGCCTTCATCAGTCAGGGTACTGGGTATAGAATTTGGGAAGTTATATTACAGTTGTACAGGACGTTGGTGAGGTCTCATTGGAGTATTGTGTTCAGTTTTGGTCACCTTGTTATAGGAAGGATATTATTAAACCACAAAGAGTACAGAAGAAATTTACAAGGATGTTGTCTGGACTCAATGATCTGAGTTACAGGGAGACGTTGGACAAATTAGGATTCATTTCTTAGAGCGTAAGAGACTGAGGGGGATCTTTTAGAAGTAGAAAAGATCATGTGAGACATGGACAGACTGAATGCACTCAGTCTTTTTCCCAGAGTTGGGGAATCAAGGAGTAGAGGGCATCAGTTTAAGGTTAGAATAAAAGAGAACCTGAGGGATAACATTTTTACAGAGAGGCTCGTCTGCATATGGAATGAGCTGCCAGTGGAAATGATTGAGGGGGGTACATTAACAACATTTAAAAAGCATTTTGACAAATACATAGATAGGAAAACCTTTGAAGGATATGAGCCAAGTGCAGGGAAATGGGGTTAGCGTGGATGGGCATTTCGGTCAGCGTAGACCAGTTTGGGCCAAAGGGCCTGTCTTTGTGCTGTAGGACTCGATGACTCTGTGACTCTATAATTCCATTGTTTCCATGTTTATGAACAGTCTCTCAAACATAGAAGTAAAGAAACTAGGAGCAGGAGGAGGCCATTCAGCCCTTTGAGTCAGCTCCACCATTCAATATGACCATGGTTGATTATTCAACTTAGTCCCCAGTTCCCGTTTTCCCCCATAACCTTTAATGCCTTCAGTCCCAAGAACTGAAGCTGTCATCTTCTTGAAAACATTTAATGGTTTGGGCTCAACTGCTTTCTGTGACAGAATATTCCACCAACTTCCCACTCTCTGGCTAAAGAAATGTCTCCTCATCTCAGTCCGAAATGGCCTTTCCCCTTTTTTTAAACTGTAATTCCTGGTTCTGGATTCTCCAGTCATTAGGAACATCCTTCCTATGTTTTTCCGGTCTTTTTCTGTTTGGATTTTAAAGGTTTCAGTGCGATTCCTCTCAATCTTCTAAACTCCAGTGAATATAGTCCTAACTGATCCAGTTTCTCAACAGATATAAGTGCTGTTGTCCCAGGGATCATTCTGGTAAACCTTCATTTCCCTCCCTCCACAGCCAGAACATCGTTTCTCAGATACTGAGTCCAAAACTGCATACTATAGAATCATAAAATCACACAGTACAGAGGAGGCCCTTTGGCCCATTAACTGTGTACCAGCCAATTTACATCTAAACCTACACCAGTCTCACTTTCCAACACAAGGCCCATTGCTTGAATGTTATGACATTTCAACAACTCACCCAAGTACTTTTTAAGGTTTATGAGGTTTCCACTTCAACTACCTTCCCACAGTGTGCATTCCAGAACCACATCATCCTCTGGGTGAAAAACAATTTCCTCAAAACATCTTGAAACCTTCTATCTTTCATATTGAATGCGAACCAACTTGTTATTGACCCTCCCACGAAGGAGAACAGCTACTTTCTCTCCACCCTGTCCATTCCCCTCATAACCTTATACACCTCGATCAGGTCCCCCCTCCACCTTCTCTGCTCTGAAGAAAACAACCCGAGCTGATCCAATTTCTCTTCATCACTGAGAGGTTCCATCCCACGCAACATCCTGGTGATTCCCCTCTGCACCCCGTCCAGTGCAATCACATCCTTCCTACAGTGTGGTGATCTGAACTGCACACAGTACTCCAGCTCCAATGTTCTGCTTAACTGCAACATCTCCTCCTGCTTTTATAGCCAATACCTGAAGTGAAAAATGCAAGTGCCTTCATAACTGCTCTGTTAACCTGTCTTGCCACATTCAGAGATCAATGGGCAAGTGCCCCAAGATCACTCTGTGCCACTGAGCTTCGTCAGTTTAAAGAACAAAGAAAATTACAGCACAGACTCAGACCCTTCGGCCCTCCAACCTGCGCCGATCCAGAATATCTACCTAAACTGGTCATCAATTTTCCAAGGATCTTTATCTCTTTGCTCCCTGCCCATTCATGTGTCTGTCGAGATACATCTTTAATGGTGTGATCATGCCTGCCTCTGTCACCTTGGCTGGCAACACGTTCCAGGCACCAACCACACTCTGTGTAAAGAACTTTCTCCCTCTCCCTTAAACTTTCCCCTCTAATCTTCAACTCATGACCCCTAGTAATTGAGTCCCCCACTCTGGGAAAAAGGTTCGTGCTATCCACTCTGTCTCTCCCTCTCGTGATTTTGTAGATCTCAAGCAGGTCTCCCCTCAACCTTCGACTTTCTTCTGAAAATAATCCTGATCTACTCAAACTTTCTCCATAGCTAGTGCCCTCCACACCAGGCAATCCTGGTGAACCTCCTCTGCATCCTCTCCAAAGCATCCACATCTTCCTGGTAATATGGCGACCAGAACTGTACACAGTATTCTAAATGTGGCCAAACCAAAGTCCGATATAATTCTAACATGACCTGCCAACTTTTGTACTCAGTACCCCATCCAATGAAGGAAAGCCAGCCATATACCTTCTTGACCACTCTATCGACCAGTGTTGCCACCTTCAGGATACAATGAACCCGAACACCCAGATCTCTCTGTACATCAATTTTCCCCAGGGCTTTCCACCCTGGACCCCATGTGACTTTAATTTCTCCATCAGGCTATCATGGGGAACTTTGTGAAACACCTTACTGTATAGTTCACTCTAGAATTGGGTCTTCCAAAATTCATCAGCTCGTATTTGTCCAGATTGAACTCCATCTGTCCCATTCTCTGTCCAAATCTCCAATCTATCTATATTCTGCTGTACTCTCTGACAGTCCCCTTCACTATCTGCTCCTCCACCAATCTTAGTGTCTTCTGCAAACTTGCTAATCAGACCACCTATACCTTCCTCCAGATCATTTATGTACATCACAAACAACATGGATCCCTGTGGAACACCACAGGTCACAGTTCTCCATTTTGAGAAACTCCCTTCCACTACTACTGTCTGTCTCCTGTTGCCCAGCCTGTTCTCTATCCATCTGGCTAGTACACCCTGGACCCCATGTGACTTTAATTTCTCCATCAGGCTACCATGGGGAACTTTGTGAAACACTTTACTGAAGTCCATGTATATGACATCTACAGCCCTTTCCTCATCAATCAACTTTGTCACTTCTTCAAAGAATTCTATTAAATTAGTAAGATATGACATTCCCTGCACAAAATCATGCTGCCTATCACTGATAAGTCAATTTTCTTCCAAATGTAAATAGATCCAATCCCTCAGTATCTTCTCCAGCATCTTCCCTACCACTGAAGTCAGGCTCACCGGTTGATAATAACCTGGATTATCCTTGCTGCCCTTCTTAAACAAGGGGACAACATTAGCAATCCTCCAGTCCTCTGGGATCTCTGCCACGTTCAAGGCAGCTACAAAGATATTTGTTAAGGCCCCAGCTATTTCCTCTCTTGGTTCCCTCAGTAACCTGGGATAGATCCCATCCCGACCTGGGGACTTGTCCACCTGAATGCCTTTTAGAATACTCAACACTTCCTCCACCCTTAAACCGACTTGACCTAAAGTAATCAAACATCTATCCCCAATTTCAACATCCATCTTTTCCCTCTCCTTAGTGAATACTGAAACAAAGTATTCATTAAGAAGCTCTCCCATTTTCTCTGACTCCGCGCCTAACTTTCCTCCTTTGTCCTTGAGTGGGCCAACCCTTTCACTGGTCACCCACTTGCTTCTTTTATATAAATAAAAAGCTTTGGGATTTTCCTTAACCCTGTTTGCTAATGATATTTCATGACCCCTTTTAGCCCCTTTAATTCCTCGTTTCAGATAGGTCCTACTTTCCCAGTATTCTTCCAAAGCTTTATCTGTTTACAGCCACCTAGACCTTATGTATGCATCCTTTTTCCTCTTAGCTAGTCTCACAATTTCATCTGTCATCCAGGGTTCCCTAATCTTGCCATCCCTCTGCTACCTTATCTTGAACCCTCCCCAAGAGTATGAGCAAAAGTACCCCAGAGGACATTAGTTCCAGTCCTGCCCAGGTGTAGACCATCTGATTTGTAATAGTCCCACCTCCCCCAGAACTGGTTCTGATGTCCCAAAAATCTGAGCATCTCCCTCCTACACCATCTCTCAAGTCACGCATTCATCCTGCCTTTTTTTTCATTTCTGCTACGTGGCACTGGTAGCAATCCTGAGATTACTACCTTTGAGGTCCTACTTTTTAACGTGGTTCTTACCTCCTAAATTCTGCTTGTAGGACCTTATCCCATTTATTACTGATGTCATTTGTGCCTACATGCACCATCACAGCTAGCTATTCACCTCCCCCTTTCAGAATGTCCTGCAGCTGATCTGAGACATCCCTGACCTGTGCACCTCGGAGGTAACATGCTATTCATGATTCTCATTTTTGACCACAGATCCACCTGCCTTCTCCCCTTACAAAGTCCAAATAAACCATATCCATGGGGTCCACATTATCACATCCACTTGCTACATCCTTGAACAATTCCAGGTGATTTGTTAAGCATGATTTCCCTTTTGACAATCCATGCTGACTCTGTCCAATTCTGTCACTGTTTTCAAAGTGCTAAGCTATAAAATATTTTATACTGATCTTGAGCATTTTCTCCACTGCTGATGTCCGGTTAATTGGTCTCAAATTCCTTATTTTCCCTCTCTCTCTCTTTTTCAATAGTTGTGTTAAATTAGCTGCCCTCCACTCTCTACAACCTATCCCACAGCCGACAGACTGATAACTGACAGTGTTTCCAGTATTTTACAACCACTTCCTGAAGTACTCCCGAAAACAGATTATTTGTCCCTGCTGATTTAACATACTTTAATTTTCCCAGAACCATTTCCCTACAAAAACTGATTCCTTTAGTTCCTTCCTCTGATAAGACCCTGGGTTCACCAATATTTTTAAGATATATTTGAGAATTCATTTGTGAAGAAAGATCCAGAATATGTTTATCTGTCATCTCTTTGTTTCAATTATAACATTATAACATTTGTGTGTAACTTCCTTGAATGTCATCTGGACGTCCATATAAACAACACATTCCCTTATCTCACACATTAGTGACCTCTTTATAGTATGTCACCAGGTTTGTTGAAGATATCTGAATCTTTTTAAATCCATGCTGACTTACTCCGATCAGTTTAGATTTGTCTCATTCTCTAAAACTAGATTCAATCAATTCCCAACAACAGACATTCAACAGAGATGTTCATTGTGAGTGAGGTTAGTAAACAGATAGCACTGGCACGAGGGACTGAACAAACTCCTTCTGGAGTCATTAAGTCACAGAGATGTTCAGCATGGAAACAGACCCTTCAGTCTAACCCATCCATGCCAACCAGATATCCCACCCCAATCTTGTACACCTCCAACACCCGGCCCATGTCCATCGAAACCCTTCCTATTCATATACCTGTCCAGATGCATTTTAAATGTTGTAATTGTACTAGCCTCCACCACTTCCTCTAGCAGCCCATTTCACACTCACACCACCCTCTGCGTGAAACAATGGCCCCCTCAAGCCTCTTTTATATTTTTCCCCTCTTACCCTAAACCTATACCCTCGAGCTTTGGACTCCCTAACCCCAGGGAAAAGACCTTATCTCTTTATCCTATGCATGCCCCTCATACTTTTATAAACCTCTATAAGGTCACCCATTAGCCTCAGATGCTCCAGCGAAAACAGCCCCAACCTATTCAACTTCTACCTATAACACAAATCCTCCAAACCTGGCAACATCCTTGTAAATCTTTTCTGAACCCTTTCAAGATTCACAACATTCTTCCGATAGGATGGAGACCGGACTTGCGCACAATTTTCCAAAAGTAGTCTATCCAAAGTCCTGTACAGCCACAACATGACCTCCCAACTCCTGTGCTCAGTACTCTGACCAATAAAGGAAAGCATACCAAATGTGTTCTTCACTATCCTATCTACCTGCGACTCTACTTTCAAGGAGCTATGAAACTGCACTCCAAAGTGTCTTTGTTCAGCAGCACTCTCTGGGACCTGACCATTAAGTACATACGTCCTGCTAAGATTTACTTTGCTAAAATGCAGCACCTCGCATTTATCTAAATTAGACTCCATCAGCCACTCTTCAGCTCATTGGACCTTTTGATCAAGACCCCATTGTTATCTGAGAAAACCTTCTTCGCTGTCCACTACACCACCAATTTTGGTGTCATCTCTAAACTTACTAACTATATCTCCTATGTTCATATCCAAATCATTTATATAAATGATGAAAAATAGTGGATTCAGCACCAATCCTTGTGGCACTCCACTGGTCACAGGCCTCCAGTCTGAAAAACATCCCTCCACCACCATCCGATGCCTTCTACTTTTCAGCCAGTTCTGTATACAAATGGCTAGTTCTCCCTGTATTCCATAAGACATTATCTTGCTAACCAGTCTCCCATGTGGAACCTTGTTGAATGCCTTACAGAAGTCCACATAGATCCCATCTAATACGCTGTCTTCATCAATCCTCTTTGTTACTTCTTCAAAAAACTCAATCAAGTTTGGAAGACATGATTTTGCATGCATGAGTGGGGAATACACAGTGTACATTGTGTCCAGGAGCATCTTGAAAAGATGTCTTTCTCTGTTTCCATTTTCAGCTCCAGGGCTGTCATGAAGGAGCTGAAAGAATCTTTGGTGAAGAAGTTTCCAGACGGTGAGGGCTGTGTGAAGGGTTTCAGCATGACTGATAATTGCAGCTCCTCGTTCAGTCTGCTCCTCCCCCACCACTGATCAAGCCATGTAACCTCCTGTCACACTGAGTGACATTGCAATACATATCATAGTGTCAGTGCCAGCAAACAGCAGCATAACAGTCTGACACACTGGGACAGGCATCACTGCCTGACATCAAAGAACGGAGCCTTAATCCCTTCCCCCCATGCTCACAAACCCAACAGCATCGAAAATATACTGACACCCAGCCTCTTCTATTAAACACTGACCACCAGAGAACCCCTTCAGAGGTAGAAGTCAGCATCGAGAATAAGAGAGAGGGAGAGATGGGGTGATGCAAAGGCAAAGAGAGGGAAAGGGAGAGAGAGAGAGAGAGAGACAAAGAGAGAGAGAAAGAGAGAGAGAGAGTGACTGAGAGGGAGTCAGTGACTGGGAGCCAGCTGTTGTCCATGTCTGAGGGAAGGAGCCTTATTCCAATTATGTCAGACCTTGGTGAGGCCTCACCTGCAACACTGGGTCCAGTTTTGATTTCCTTCCTGATGGAAGGATAGACTCACCTAGATTATACCTAGAAGGAGTGCAGCAAGGATTCATGAAGCTGATTCCTGGCATAAGGGGATTCTCTGATGAGGCCAAATGAAGTCTACTGGGACATTATTCCCTGGGGTTTAGTGGAGCAGGCTGGAGGGGCTGAATGGCCTCCTGCTGTCCCTATTCCTTCTGTTCTGATGATGGTGTCAGTGTGTGTTGATGAGAAATGGGGTTCCTCTGTTGAAATTGCTCCTGATTTAATGATGGAGCTGGAAACCAGGAGAAGCTGCAGAAGCTTCAATCTCTAACCATAAACTGTCCACGCGGCCTCTTGTACACCATGAGCTAGTTGACTGTGCCCAGTGCCGACACCCCCTCACTCCCTCCCTGACCAGGCTCTGTCTGATTCGATTCTCATTGTTATATTTTCCCAGTTCTGGAGGAGACTCCATCCTCTGATTCAGCATCCCGGCTCATTCCCAAACCTGAGATCCAGATTCAGAGTGGACCTGTTCCTCTCAAATGTCGATTCCAATGATGAAATTCCACTGGATTCCTTGCTGCAGGGAAAGGATCAGCCAGGGCCGTATTTTTCAGCCATGGAGAATAAAGACGGGATATTTGGAGTGTAAGTTTGATGATGTAAATGTAAGCCATTGCAGCAAAGACATTACAGATGGTTTGTACAGACAGCAAAGCCCAAACCAGAGCATTGTTACAAATTACTATTTCCCAGTGAAGGGGTCCATCCTGCTGAATATTAGATACAGCTGGGCTTTGGAGAAATATTGGGCATATGGAGTGTAATATGGGGGACAAGAATCACAAAGTTAGTACGCAGCTACAGCAAGTGAATTCAGAGGCAGATGGAGTGTTGGTGCTCCTTGCAAACGGAATGCAATCTAAAAGCAGGGACGTTTACTGTAGCTGTACAGGGGTTAGGGTTAGGGGCTTGGTGAGAGCACATCTGGAGTATGGTGTCCAGTATCAGGGTTCTTATTGAAGAAAGGACAGGAGCTGCATTGGATGTAGTTCAGAGATAGTTCCCTTGACTGATTCCTGGTATAGAGCGATTGTCTTATAGGCAAAGGTCAAACAGGTTAGGAATCTGATCCCTGGAGTTTAGAAGAATGAGAGGGAATCTCATTAAAATGTATAGAATCCTTAAGGAGCTTGACAGGGGAAATGCTGGATGTTTCCCTCCATGGGAGAGTAAGGGCTACACAGAAAACCACTGGGTAACCACTAGGACAGGATCCAGAACACAGGAGGACCAGAAAGCTGAACTGCATGTATTTTAATGAAAGGAACTTGACTAGTAAGGCAGTTCAACTGAGAGCATTGACCAGCACGTGGGAATATCATATTGTTGCAATTGCTGAGACATGATTGAAGAAAGATAGGATTGGCAACTCAAAATTCCAGGGTAGAGAAGTCTCAGGTGGGATAGAGAGAATGGCAGAGAGGTGGATGTATTGCATTATTGCTAAAGGACACCATCACTGCAGGATTGAAGGAGCATTTCTTGGAAAGCTCTTCAAATGAGGCCATCTGGGTAGAGCTAGAAATAAAAAAGGGACAATCACTTTGCTGGGATTATACTACAGGTCCCCCAATAGTCAGGTGGAGAGAGAGGAGCAGATAAGTCGGCAAATCACAGAGAGGTATAAGAGGAATAGGGTTATATTAGTGGGGAATTTCAATTTCTCTAACATGAACTGGGATTGCCTTTGTGTGAATGGTGGAATGTTTAAAGTCCATCCAGGAGAGCTTTTGGTGCCAGTACATAGATAATCCCTCTAAACATGGACAGAGCTGGACTCAATCCTAGGTAAGGAAGCCGATCAAATGGTTGGAGAGTCAGTGGGTGAGCATTTTGGAGATAGTGAACATAAGTCCATATGTTTCATCATTATTATGGAAAGGAATAAGGGTAGTGCAGAACTTAAATGTCTAAAGTGAGGCAAGGCCAATTTCAAAGTCATTAGACAGGATCTGGCAAATATAGACTGGGAGCAGCTACTTACAGGTCGGTCTACATTTGGAAAGTGGGAATCTTTTTAATGTGAGACAGTGAGAATTCAGGGCCAGCTCAGAAAGAAAGGCAAGGGCAGCAACTCCTGGGATCCTGGATGTCAAGGAATATGGATAGTTTGGGAAAGAAAAAGAAGGAAGCATATGTCAAATACAGAGCATCAAACACAGGGGAGGAACTTCAGGAGGAGAGAAAGTGTGGGGATTTACTTAAAAAATAGCAGGACAAAAAGGAGCCATAAAATATCTTTGGCAGCCTGATCCCCTCACCCCAGAATACTTAGGAAAGTGGCACTAGAAAGAATAGCTGCACTCATGGTCATCTTTAAAAATTTTAGACTCTGGAGCAGTTTCTATGGATTGGAGGGTGGCTAACATAACCCCACTATTTAAGAAGGGAGACAGAGAGAACACAGTGGTTTTTGTCGACCAGTTAGCTTGACATCAGTAGTGGAAGAAATACTGGAGTCCATTATAAAAGATGTGCAGCAAATTTTGTTGTAACCTGCACCTTATGAACTGGCAGTCTTGAGAAACCGGCAAAATTTATATTCCTCAAATGCCACAAAGATTAATATATCATTCTTTACAATTATTATAGTTGAAAAAAAATCTAGTTTCATAGTTATTATGGAACGAGATAAGTGTAGTGCAGAAGTTGTGTCTAAATTGTCAGGAACAAGAAAGAACGAGTCATTAAGCTGAAAAAGAAAGTTTGCAATTAAAGATGTCCAAGTTAAGTACATATGTCACATACTGAGAGAAAAGGGATTTGCCTGGATTCTGGAAAGGTAGGAGTGGAAGCAGTGATGTGGTGACTGACAGATGTGAAAACAATGTAAGGATTTGTTGGATTCATCAAATACAAAGTGCCAATTTCTAACTAGAGTGATAATCACAATGCTAGCCAATTATTATCATCCCAACTGCTGGTGTTATTAGACAACACAGATCTCAGACTGAAACACAAACAGAAACTGCTAAAGAAATGCAGTTGGTCTGCAGCATCTGTGGAGCATAAGAACATTTAGAATAAGATTTCGATTTAGTAATAAGACCTCCTTACACAAAAGAAATGAAGATAAAACATACTGACAGAAAGTATGTGGGGTGGCATGGTGGCTCAGTGGTTAGCACTGCTGCCTCACAGCACCAGAATCCATTCCAGCCTTGGGTGACTGTCTGTGCAGAGTTTGCACATTCTCCCATGTCTGTGTGGGTTTCCTCTGGGTGCTCAGGTTTCCTCCCATAGTCCAAAGATGTGCAGGTTAGGTGAATTGGCCATGCTAAACTGCCCATGATGCTGGGTGCATTAGTCAGAAGGAAATGGGTCTGGGTGGATTATTCTTTGGAGGATTGGTGGGGACTGGTTGGGCCAAAGGGCCTGTTTCTACACTGTAGGGAATGCAATCTAATCAAAAACACAAACTCAAAAGATTCCAAAACACACAGCAAAATAAAATCCTTCCTTTTCGAATGTCATTGCTTTATAATACTCAAGTAACAGGGAGAAGGGGTTCATTTTTCTATTGCATCTTTAGGTTTAACTGAACTGTATTTTTCAATTAATTGTCTTAAAGTTTGATTGCCTTTTCCTTGGTTAATACTTCGCTGGCCACAGGTGAAGTGCCAGACTGGAGGATTGTCAATGTGGTTCCTTTGTTCAAGAAGGGCAACAGGGATAGGCCAGGCAATTACAGACCAGTTAGTCTGATTTCCGTGTGAGGGAAATTATTAGAAAAAAATCTTGAAGTACAGGATTGAGCAATACTTGGAGAGATAGGGATGCCAGTATTGATTTGTTTGACCAAGGTCCCATATGAAAGGCAGTCCAGATGGTAAGGGCCCATGGGATCCAAGGTAAGTTGGCAAATTGGATCCAAAAGGGGCTTCCAAATATGAGCTGAAAAATGTGTTGCTGGAAAAGCGCAGCAGGTCAGGCAGCATCAAAGGAGCAGGAGAATCAACGTTTCGGGCATAAGTGTTTTTCGCAGGAGAATCGATGTTTCGGGCTTAAGCGTTTGATGCTGCCTGACCTGCTGCACTTTTCCAGCAACACATTTTTCAGCTCTGATCTCCAGCATCGGCAGTCCGCACTTTCTCCTTCCAAATATGAGGCAAAGAGTGATGGTGGATGGCTGTCTTTGTGATTGGAAGCCTGTGACCAGTGGTATATGACAGGGATTAGGGCTGCGACACTTTCTGTTTGTAACGAATTCACTGAGATTGTTTAATTAGAAAGTTTTCAGATGCCACATAAATTGGTGGTGTTGTTGATATTGATTTGATTTTTATTTTATTGTCACATGTACTCAAGTACAAAAATATAGGAATACATAGAAGTGTATGTAATGTCGCCTTGCAACATGCCATCTTCGCTACAAGGACAGAGGTACAGAATCTTAAGAAAAAGGTAGAAAGAAAGATTAAAGTTAAAAGTTACACGTTACAG
>NC_057717.1:26990959-27003787 GCF_004010195.1 Chiloscyllium plagiosum | reverse complement strand
CTATACAAAGGAACACAGCACAGGCATTGCCAAAACATTGAGGGACGTACATCTAAATGTTTCAATAATCAAGTTTTCTCATTTTTCACATTTCCTCATCTATATCCTCTCTCTCGTTCTCTCTTTGTATCTAGTTAAGAAATCTGCCAATTATTCTTTATGTCCCATCTCTCAAAACTCCTTCTTTCGGTTTATATCTATGAGCCGAGCAGTAAAGACCATGGAGCAGCAATGGCAGGACTGACTGGGGATAATTCGGAGGATATCAGAAATTCATCCCAAAGGAGATGAAACATACTCATGGGAGGACAAGGCAGTCATGAGTGATAAGGCATCAAACCAAAAGAGGAAACAAACAATGTGGTGAAGATGATTGGGAATCCAGAGAATTCATTGGCTCTGAAACTACATAAGGCTGGCATCACTGACACTACAGAGCTCTTAACCATGGTCAGGGAGAGAAACAGAGGGAAAGACTTGCATGTTAAATGCAGAAGATGGTATTACTCAAGTGAAAAAATGGATACAGATTAATTAAACAATTGAATTAAAATTAGTTAATTGGTTTTGCAGAATGTGTCAGATTGGAAGCATGACCCAGGGATAGACCATCAGCAGAATGAGAGTATGAAAATGGAAGTATTTCCACATCAGAAACCAGAGTAGGTCACTGAGTACAGGGCTGATAGGTGAATGGGTCTCGATGTGAACTAAGGGACAGACAGCAGACATTGCAGCTCAAAACTGCGTATTCATGTAGTGCTGTAGACTACAGCAGCAGGAGAAGCAGAACAGCATTAACCACAACCTGCAACATTTTGCCCAGGAATAATCTCATCAGTCTGCCAATACCATCAACACGACATAGGGTGAAAATGTCAGGGTCAGAACAATGTGAACCTAAACCTGATGCTAACACATAAAGCTACCTCACTTGACCAACAGATCTGTTCGAAGCTCCGCAGTCCTGCCACATTCAGTCATAAATAGTGATGGACGATTAAACAAATGACTGTCGGAGATGATTCCATAAATATCCCCGCACTGCATAACGGAACTGCCCTGGACACCAGTGTAAAACACAAGGATGTAGTATCTGCACCATTCTCAGCCAGAAGTGTTGAATCGATGATCCACCTCACCATTGCCATGATGCCCACAGAATCACAGATGCCAGTCTTCAACCAATTCGATTTTCTGCCCGTAACATGAAGAAACAGCTGAACACAGTAGATCGATCAAGGCAATGGACACTGACACCATTCCTGCAATAGGATTGAAGACTTATTTTGCACAATAAGCCGTGTCCCTGGGGAATCTGTTTCTTTCCAGCTCCAATTCTGACACCTACCTGGCAATGTGGAAAATTACTTAGCTATGTCCTGTCCCCTAAGAGGAGAATAATTACAATCTGACCAATTACCACCCCCTCAGCCCAATCACGATAGTCACATTGGTGTGAGCTATTTTTGACAGAGCTGTCAAGCAGCACAGAAATAGCCTGCTCAGTGTGGTTTGCGATAGGTCCCCATGTGGAGATGGTGCTGTTGTGGAAATGTCACTGGATTACTAATCCAGACCAGGCTAATGCTCTGGCAGCTGGTGGAAGTTAAAAACAATTGATAAAATATTAAGATGCAAAATCTGGCGTCAGTAACAGTGACCTTGAAGCCAATGTCGATTGTAAACACCAATTTCCTTCCCCATCGTACTTTCAGGAAGTGAGTCTCCCGTGCTTTCCTTATCTGGCTCATCGTGACTCCAGACACACAGACATGTGATAAACTCTTCAATGGTCTCCGAATCGGCCAAGCAAGACACTCTATTGTATCAAACTGCTTCGAGGTCTTAAAGGATAAGCCTGGACAGAACAGGAAACACAGTCCTGTTGACCCTGCACAGACCTCCTTTCTAACATCTGAGAGTTTGTGACAAACACTTACAGATCTTTCCCACAGACTGCACAGAAACATCGGGAAAAGACATATTGAGCCTTCCTCATTGTTGTTCATTTTCAAACATCTCCACAATGCATTTATCCCAAACAATGAATATGTCCGTTAATATGATTAACTTTGGGAAGCTATAATATAGGAAGTTGCAGTGGTTCCTTTGCTCCGTCGAGTTTTCTACCCAATTCAATATAATGATGCCTGGCCCTTTATTTCCACACCGTACTCCTGCTTTCCCACCATCCCTTTACTGTATCGAAATCCTAATTTATATTCAGTGTCTTAGTTTCCAGGTTCAAGCGCATTCCCCAGGTTCACCAGTCTCTGAGTGCAGACATTTATACTCATCCCAATGCAGAGTGGCCTGTCTGTACCTAATACTGTCGCCCCTTGTTTTAGACTCCATAGCGTGGGGAATTATCATCCCTGCTTCCAAACTGTCTCGCCCTGTCAGAGTGCTATATATCTCACTGAGATCGCCCCCCGTTTTCCTAAACCGCATGGAATACAGTCCCAGTCGCTGCAAATACTGCTCCTACAACAAAACTGTCATCGCAGAGATCAATCTGGTCATCCTTCGCTGCTCTCCCTTAATGTCAGGTTTGCCCTTTACTAGGTACGGAGACCAAAACTGCACACAATACTGCACAATGTTCGAGATGGGGTCTCACCAAGGCCCTGTACAGTTGCAGTAAGACACCCTTGCTCCTGGATTCAAACCCCCTGAAATGAAGGTCAGCACTTCATTAATCTTCCTAACTGCTTTCTGTTCCTGCAATATCGCTTTCAGTGATTGGTCTACAGGGCGATCCAGATCCTTTGCAATGTTACAGTTCACCACTTGGTGGGTCTATGTACCCTGGTCAGTGTGCCAATTCCATTCCCAGTATTAACTTCTGGATTCAGACCTCACTGCGCTGCAGGGACCTCGGAGAGCTGCACAGAAGGAAACAACAAAAAGGCGCATACGTCGCTTTTTAGATCAACATGTTTCAAACATCCCTTTTCAAACAATAGGCTGTGAATCTCTTGTTCCACGAAAGGACACACCGCCACGTCTACCCACCTTGCTCTCCATCTGCCACGTATTTCCCCATTCACTCCACTTGTCTGCGTCACCTTGAAGCTTTTTTACAACCTCCTCACCCACTCACAATCAACCATCCTTTAGTTCTGTCGCAGGTTGGGATATATTGTATTTGTTTCACGCAACCAAATGTTTAATGGGTATTGTGAACAGCTGGGGCCTGAGCACTGATCCCTATGATAACTAAGCAAACTTCCTCTGTTTTTTTTAAAAAACATATTTATTTCTTGAATCTGTGTGTGACTGGCTGGGCCAGCATTTATTTCCTGTCCCTAGGTGCACTAGAGAAAGTTGTGGCGAGCTGCCTTATTGAAGCGCTGCAGTCCACTGTGGATTCAGTGATGGTCCATTGAAAGAGGGCAGTGGTTAGATTGTATGTTAGCGGTGATGGTCAGGGTCTGGCATTTGTATTGCCTGAATATTACTTGCCACTTTTCAGCCTGGATACTGTCCAGATCTTGTCGCATTTGGACATGGACTGCTTCAGTACCTGAGGAGCCACAAATGTTGCTGAACATTATGCAATCATTGGCGATCATCCCCATTTCAGAGCTTAAAATGGAGGCAAGGTCATTGAATAAGCAGCCCTAGACCACTGCCCGAGTGACTCCTACAGACTGGTCCTGGAATTAAGTTGACTCACCTTTATCAACCATGACCATCTTCCTATGTGTCAGGTATGATTCTAACCAGCGGGGAGCTACCCATTGATCCCAGTTTTGCTTCGGCCCCTTGATGCCACACCTGATCGAAGACAGGCTTGTTTTAGAGGGCTGTCACTCTCACCCCAACTCTGGAATTCAGCTCTTTTGTCCACGTTTGAATCAAGGTAATGAGATCAGGAGATGATTGGCCCTGATGGAGCCGAAACTGGGCGTCATTGACCAGGTTATTGCTGAGCAGGTGCTGCTTGAAAGCACTGACACCTTCTATCACTTTACTGCTGATCGAGAGTAGACTAATGGGGTGTTAATTGGGCGGATTGGATTTGTTCTGCTTTTTATGTATAGGAGATACTTGGGTAATTTTCCACGTAATCGGGGAAATGTAATTGTTGTAACGGTATTGGAACAGCTTGGCGAGGGCACTGAAAAGTTCTGGAGCACAACCTTTCAGTACTATAGCCAGAATTTTGTCAGGGTATGTACCCTCTGGTGTATCCAGTGTCTTCAACTGAATCTGGATATCGCGTGGAGTGAATCAAATTGTCTGATGACTATTTACTGAATTGCTGAGGACGATTGGAGAACGTTGAGGTGGATCATCCACTCAGCACTTCTGTCTGAAGATTATTGTGAATGCACGAATGTTATCTTTTGCACTAAAGTGCTGGGCTCTTCCATCATTAAGGATGGGGATATTTGTGGTATCTCCTCCTCCAATGACTTGTTTAATTGTCCATAACTATTCTCAACTAGAAGTAGAAGGACTGCAGAGCTTAGATCTGATCCTTTGCTTGTGGGATCACTTAGCTCTGTCTATCACTTACCGCTTATGCTGTTTGGTGCACAAGCAGTCCTGTTTGGTGGATTCAACAGGCTGACACCTCATTGGCAGGTTTTTCTGGTGCTGTTGCTGCCCTCCTGCACTCTCCATTGAAACAATGTTGATCCTCTTTCTTGATGGTAATTTTTGCGAGGGGGATATGTCAGGCCATGAGGTTGTGCTGGAATACAATTCTGCGATTATTGATGACCCACAACACGTTATGGACACCCAGATTTGAGCTGCTAGATCTGTTCGAAGTCTGTTCTATTGAGTACGGTGATAGTGCCACCCAAAATTGTGGAGGTTATTCTCAATGTGAAGGTGTGACTTTATCTCCACAATGACTATGCGGTGGTCACTCTTACCCGACACTGTCATGGACAGATACTTGTGCAACTGGCAGGTTATTAAGGCTGTGGTCAAATATGTATTTTCCCTCTTGTTGGTTCCTTCACCACTTGCCGCAGTTATAGCAGTCTAACAGTTATATCCTTTAGGACCCAACCAGCTCAATCAGTAATGCTGCTGCCGAGCCACTCTTTTTGTGGACATTGAAATCCCCCAGCCAAAGTACATTTTGTGCCTTTGCCACCCTCAGTGCTCCCTCCAAGTGTTGGTCAGCATGGAGGAGTACTGACTCATCAGTTGAGAGAGGCTGGTACATGGTAATCAGCAGGAGGTTTCCTTTCCCATGTGTAAACTAAATCCATGAGACTTCATGAGATACGGAGTCACTATTGAGGACTCCCAAAGTAATTCCCTTTCAATTGCATCCCACTGTGCCACCACTTCTGTTGTGTCTGTCCTACTGGTCAGACAGGAGATATTTGGGGAAGTAGATGTGGTTTCTGGGACATGGTTCAAGTCACACATTAATAACTTTCAGACAATGTCAGGCTGTTGCTTGCCGAGTCTGTTTATTTCTATTCACTGTTTCCTGCCAGCTGACCCATTCTAGAAACATGGCCATATAGTCGCCCCAATCTACTAAGATTTAATTTTGTAAACTGGGCTTGGAGCTTTACGAATTTTTTTTTCTATAAATGCAAATGTTTTACATCCATTGCTTCTATTTCAATTGTCTCCCAGTCTGCTTCTCAAACATAATTCCCATTTCATAAATCCATATTAGTGTTGTCTATGACCATTACTTTCACTCCCAATATTTTCTCTAAAACCATGTACTTACTATGTTCTATGTTCCATGTACTATATAATTTTCCACACCAGACTTCGTTTTCCTAGTATTGATAGAAAGTTCTGTGAAGACAGAACTGAGGTAGTGGCTTCATAGTTCTGACATTTCCCTGTTCCCCATTCCTGTTCTCTGGTTTCAGATTGTAAGGAAGCTGCGATTGTATTCTCATACTTCTCACATTGACATGATTTAACTAGCAATTACAGTTCACTCTTATAACGCTTGTGAATATACTCTTCAGAAACTCATCAATTCCTGCCTTAGTCTGCTCAGTGACTGACCTTGCACCGCCATACACACACAGGAGTATATATTCTGTACTGACAGAAATACAACACGATCTACAGTAGTCCCACTTTCCTACAACAGGCCCATAGCCTGGAATGTTATGACACTTCCAATTGCTCGTCCAAGCACTTTTTAACGGCTGTGAGGATACCCGTGATAACTCTCCTCTCAGGAATTACATTCCTGACGCCAACACCCTCTGGGTGAAAGAAAACTATCTTTTAATCCTCACTAAACCTCAAACCCTTCACTTTAAAAGTGTTGTTCCTTGTTCTTGATCCTCTGTCTAAAAGGAACAGCTGCTGTCTATCCACCCTCTCCATCCCCATCATCATCCTGTCCTTCTCAATCACATCCCCGTCAGCCTCCTCTGCTCCAAACTAAATAACCCAAGCTTACCCAGCCTCTCTCCATAACTGATATGTTCCATCCCAGGAAACATCCTGGTGAATCTCCTCAGCACATCACGTCTTTGCTGTAATGTGGCTCCCAGAATTACACACAGCACTCCATATTGGCCTCACCAAAGCCGTGCATAGCTGTTATAATCTACGCCCTAATTAATAATTGCTACACCCAAGGTCCACTTCTTAACTAACATATTACCCTGTCCAGTCGCATTCAAGAATGTGTGGAGAAGCACCGTCTGAGATTCCTAGTGTGCTGCTATTCATTGAGTCCTCCCTGTCTGGTTTATGTTCCATCTGCCATTGATCTGCCTATCTGACCAATCTTTGTGCATCTTTCTGTAACATAAGACCTTCCTCCTCACAACCAACCCACCAGGCAAACACAGACTTACTTATCACAACCACCATCCCCTTTACCCACCCACCCATCCATTCATACCTGCACCATTTATGAATACCACAAACAATAAGGGATACAGCACTGATCCTTGTGGTACACCAGGGGACACTGGCCTCCAGTCACACAAACAGCCTTCTCCCACCACTCTCTGGTCTCCTGCCACTGAGACAATTTTCGTTGTAACTTGTCCAGTTATCCTTGATTCCTTGAGATTTTACTTTATTTTTCATTTTCTCATGTGGAGCTGTGTCAAAGTCCTTGCTGCAAAACTAATTCTGCAACCTCCTCAAACTAATTCACATTCGGTAGGTGTGACTTCCCTCTGATAAAGTCATGATGATTATCCCTGATCAAACCTTGGCATTCTGACTGGAGTTCAATTTTCTCCTTTCCTATTTTCTCCAGTGGTTTCCTTAACAGTGATCTAATACTTGCTTGTCTATAGTTCCCGGTCTATCTCTCCCATCCTTATAGTGAAGTGTAATCGTATTAGCTGTTCTCCAGTCCTCTGGCACCTCCCCTATGGTCAGATTCTAATTAAAGTTTTCAGTCAGGGTCTTTCCTCCCTTGTCTCCCACAGCAGTCTGTGATACAACTCATTCAAACCTGGCAATCAGTCCAATTATCTATCAGCCAAAGTCTCAAATTTCTGCTTCCATTTCACATCAATCTGTTCAAGAGCTTCCCCATCCATCTTCTCGAATTCTGTCCCTGCCTCCTCCCTCTCCCGTGTAAAACAGATGTGAAGCTCTCATGTCACAATTTCACAATGTTCTCCAGCTTCACACACGGATTGCTCCCTTGGTCTCTGACGGACACTTACTGTTCACTGATTATTCTGTTCGACTTGTTTTCCGTGTAGAATATCATGGGATTCTCCCTAATCGCGCCTGCATGCACTTCCCATGTCCCTCTGTTATTCAGTCCCCTCGATGTTTGTAAGTTTCTAAGATTCACTACGATCACCTATCATTATATGAAATTCGAGATTACAGGCTGAGTTTCCCAATCAGACAATCTAATCATTTTAGGAATTAATCTGGAGAATGCCTTTTGCAGTTCCTCTGTACTCAGTATATTCTTTCTTAGATGGAGACTGCATAACAGTACAAAATACTCTCAGTTTTGTCTCAGCAACACGCTATGCAACGGGTACACGACATCTTATATATTCCAATTACATTCACATGAATGTAAACCTAATTTTTACTGTCCTATCTGCACAATACTTTTTGCTTTAACTTTTCTTATGATATTAGCACGGTGGCACAGTAGGCAGCACGGTGGCACAATGGGCGGCACGATGGCACAGTGATTAGCACAGCTGCCTCACAGCGCCAAAGGCCCGGGTTCAATTCCTGCTTCAGGGGACTGTGTGGAGTTTGCACATTCTCCTCGTGTCTGCGTGGGTTTCTACGGGTGCTCCGGTTTCCTCCCACAATCCAAAAATGTGCAGGTTAGGTGAATTGGCCATGCTAAATTGCCCGTAGTGTTAGGTGTAGGGGAATGGGTCTGGGTGGGTGGCGGGTCGGTATGGACTTGTTGGGCCGAAAGGCCAGTGTCCACGCTCTAAGTAATCTAATTAGTGTGCGAGTTCTTAAAACATGCTCCTGAATATCCAACAATACGTTATCCATTGGTTCCTCATTGTTAATGTCTACAAGAAACATCTTCAAACCATTCCAAAGAAATGTTTTCCACTTATGGTTTTCGTTTCATCGATGCATTATCATACTCCCCAGTTTTTCCATTTCCTTCTATATATCTAGTCGCATGTTCTTTGCAATCGAGGCCAACAGACACCCGACTGCGGATGACAAGTTACTGGTCTGCAGTTTACCACTCTCCATCTTCATCCTTACTTAAACTGGCGGAAAATATTTATAACCGTCCCTTATCCTGATTGACTACCTGCCTTTTGGGAATGTGTTGGAAAATAATGTGTAAATCCGGAATGCAACCAACATGACTATTGCTGCTTCCACTGAAAGGTTTGTATGAAGTAAACCTGATCTGTCAGATTTATCAACACTCAATCCAGGTGTCTTTTCAAATGCTACCTCATCACAGATATGAATGATCTTAGACTTTATTTACACAGGTCCCATGATCACTTGGTATTTCTGGGAGAATTTCTGGATATTCTTCCATGAATACAGGCACAAAGAAACTGTTTATTTTCCCTGTAACGTCTCTGTTCTCTACAATAAATTATCCTGTCCGCATACTCACTATACCACATTTGATCTTGTTTTTATTGTTGTTTCATATATTGATAGAAGCTTTTTAGCAGTATTTCAGTTGCTTTTTTGTTGGCAAGCTTTTTTCTCTTTTTGATTTTTTCCCCTATTTATTTGTCCTCCTTTGCTGGGTCCGACATTACTCTGAATCCACTGGCTTACTACAACACTCGGCATTTTTCGAAGCTGCTTCCTTTGATCTAATAGGTAAATGGGGAGTAGCGGGGGGGGAGGAGGGGGGGGGGGCACGGGATTGTGAAAGTGATAGGTCGGAAAGGAGGGTTGAGTGGATAGTTGGAAAGGAAGATGGACATACCGGAACATTCAAGAGGGCAGTGCCGAGTTGAAACTTTGGGCTGGGATAAGGTGGGAGGAGGGGAAATGGGGAAACTGGCGAAATCCACATTGATACCCTATAGTTGGAGGGTCCCATAGCGGACGATGAGGCGTACATCTTCCATGCGTCGGGTGGTTAGGGCTTGGCGATTGAGGAAGCCCAGGACCTGTATGTCCTTGGTGGAGAGGTAGGGGGAGTTAAAGTGTTCAGCCACAAGGTGGTGAAGTTGGTCTGTGTGACTGTACCAGAGTGTGTGTCTGAAATGATCCGCAAGTTGATGTCCTGTCTCGCCGATGTTGAGGGGACCACATTGGTTCGAATGGATGCCGTAGATGAAGCGTTCTGTCTCCCTTTATCACCTATCACTTTCAATCTACCTGCCACATTCCCGGCTACGTCCCCCGCCACACCCCCCACCCATTTATCTCTCACCCGCCTTGGACCACAAGCCTCATTCTTGATGAAGGGCTTCTGCCCAAAACGTCAATCCTCATGCTACTAATATGCTGGCTGACCGGCTGTGTTTTTCTAGCACCACATTTTTCAACTCAGATCTCCAACAACTGCAGTCCCCACTTTCTCCTCACAACTTCATGACTTGCCTGACTCAGATTCATAACCGTTACTTCAAATAAAACAAAACTGTCGTGTACTCAAACAGCATAAAAGAAAACTAATAGAGGCAGCACCGCGGCTCATTGTCTAGCACTGCCGCCCTCACAACAACAGGGACCACTGTTTGATTCCAGCCACGGGCGACTGTCTGTGTGGAGTTTGCATGTTCTCGCCGTGTCTGCGTCCGTTTCCTCCGGGTGTTCCAGTTTCCTCCCACAGTCCAAAGATTTGCAGGTCAGGTGAATTGGCTTTATTAAAGTGCCCATAGCGGTAGGTGCATTAATCGGAGGGAAACCGGTCTGGGTAGATTACTCTTTGGAGGGTTGATGTGGACTTGCTGGCTCGAAGGGCCTGTTTCCATACTGTGGAGAATCGACTCTCAAATAAAATTTGTTGTCACTGCTCGCAAACGGTCGTTTACAGCAAAGTCTTCAATTAGCTCTTCTGATCATCCAACACCAATTCATGAATAACCTGATGTCGAGCTCTGTGCTCGAAATAATGTTAATGCAAGCCATCTCACACGTGCTCATGAAATCCATTTTTCCCAGCATTAGCATTCCGTTGGGTTAGCACAGCTTAGATATAATTTAAACAGTATATTATTAATGCAGCACACAGATACATATATATCCCATTTCCTGTTTTATAACATGCCCAACGTATGTATTGCAGCTTTCACTTTGATCTCCCATCAATGTTTGCTCCTCCTTCCTGTTTCTGAGCTCCACCTTATATGATTCAGTGAAATCTAAGTGAAGTGGGTTCTGGGAAGATTAATGGTAGAAATGATCTCACCACATCACTTATGCTCTTCTCAAAGCTTATTGTGAGATTTTCTCCAGATCTCCCGTTATGCTGATGGAGTAGAGAAGGACAATAATCTTTCAACAATGCTGTGTATTCCCTGCGTTTTTATCAGAGTGATGCTTGAAAGGTCAGCAGGTCAAGCAGCATCCGAGGATCAGGAAAATCGACGTTTCTAGCGAAAGCAATTCATCATCAATTCCATAATGTCCCAACCCTCTAACACATCAACAGGAGAAGGTCATTCTGGCCTTGGAGACGACAACATGGGAACACCAGAAAGACGTCAGCCCATCGAATTTGTACAATCAGAGAGCGGCGGGAGCTTGGCGGAAGTGAAGGCAGAGCGCAAAGCTGGTCGGGAAGGTAAGTGATTGTTATTTGAGTGGGTGTGTTCTAGACCCCAGGTCCTACAAAGTAGGGCCTCCCTCCCTCCCTCCTCCTCTAACCTAAATTAAAAGTCCACAAACTTGCCCCAAAAAGAGGGTCCAAAGAAGTTCCTGTGGATTGAAGAGTGACGCTTTAGCTCAGAAGTCTTCAACAAGGAGGTTGAGTGAAGTGATTACTCCACAGTTGAAGAGAGTGAAAACTTGACTGCCAAGCTGGTTCAGTGTGCTGCGTGCTTGATGTGGGAGGTCAACGACTCTGGTGTGTCTGCCTCATATAAGTGTGGAAAGTGTGTGCACGTTCATCTATTGACAGAGCATATTGCAGCACGGATGAAAGAACTCGAGGAGCTTAGGCTCATCCGAGAGAACGAGATCTTTCTGGACAAGACCTTCAGCAAGGTTATTACACCAATCGTACCAGAAGAGAGCAGAAGAGAGCAGACGATGAGGAAGGCAGAGAGGAGACAGGTGCAAGAGACCCCGGGGGAAGTACCTGTCAGAAACAAGTTGAATCTTTTGGAAACAGCAGAGACAGATGACACTGCCAGTCCGCGAGGCGGCAAGGTCAGTCAAACAAAAGTTGGCGTGGAGCCAGCGAAAAAGTCGGGCATCGCACAGAGCCGTGGTAATAGGGGAGTCCATAGTGAGAGGAACTGACCGGAGTTTTTGTGGCAGCAGTCGGGACTTAAGGATGGTGTGTTGCCTTCCTGGTGCCAGGGTTAAAGACATCACAGACAGAGTGCAGGAAATCCTCAAGATGAAGGTGACATCCCAGAGGTGGTGGTACATGTCGTCACAAATGATGTCTGGAAGAAGAGGAGGAATATACTAGAGCAGGACTTCGGAGAACTAGGAAGAAGGCTGAAAAGCAAGACGTCCAGCGTGGTTATCTCCGGTTTGCTTCCAGATCCTCGGGCTGGTTAGGCCAGAAACAGGGAGATAATGGACTTGAACGTGTGGCTGGGGAACTGGTTCAGGAAGCAAGACCAGTTCCTCGGGCTGGTGAGGCCAGAAACAGGGAGATAATGGACTTGAACATGTGGCTGGGGAAGGAAGCAAGAATTTAAATTCTTGGATCACTGGGGTATGTTTTGTGGTAAGCATAAATTCTACAAGAGAGACTGTTTGCACCTGAATAGGTAAGGGACCAGCATTCTGGCAGGCAGGTTTGCTACTGCAACACAGCTACGTTTAAACTAAGTTGCGGGAGGAGGGGACAAACTGGATGTTTAAGAAGGAAATTGAAGGGCAAGTTTGAACAAGGGAAGTCAAGAAAGACAACTGTATCAATGAGGCAGAAAACTCAGAAAGGGATCATGCTGTAAGGTTGAGTGAAATAGGAGTTGATGGGAAGGGTGAAGGCAGTAACAAATTAAAAATACTATACATGAATGCACGAAGCGTTAGAAATAAGATGGATGAGCTTGAGGCTCTTTTGGAAATTGGCAGATACGATATTGTGGGGATAACTGAGACGTGGCTCCAAGTGGACAGGGCCTGGGAAATGAATATTCAAGCCTACACGTGCTATCATAAGGACAGACTGACGGGCAGAGGGGGTGGAGTGGCCTAGTTGGTAAGGGATGATATTCAGTCCCTTGCGCAGGGGGACCTAGA
>NC_057717.1:26984859-26990227 GCF_004010195.1 Chiloscyllium plagiosum | reverse complement strand
CTGGAAAAGCGCAGCAGGTCAGGCAGCATCTAGGGAACAGGAGAATCGATGTTTCAGGCATTGGGCTAATGCCCTAAACGTCGATTCTCCTGTTCCCTAGATGCTGCCTGACCTGCTGCGCTTTTCCAGCAACACATTTCCATCAATAATATAAAGGAGGATAGTAAAAGCTTTTTTAGGTATGTGAAAGGCAAAAAGATGGTTAAGACTAAAATTGGGCCCTTGAAGACAGAAACAGGGGAATACATTACAGGGAACAAAGAAATGGCAGAAGAATTGAATTGGTACTTCAGATCTGTGTTCACTGGGGAAAACACAAGCAATCTCCCTGAGGTAACAGTGGCTGAAGGACATGAACTTAAGGGAATTAATATTTGCCAGGATTTGGTGTTGGAGAGACTGTAAGGTCTGTAGGTTGATAAGTTCCCGAGGCCTGATGGTCTACATCCCAGGGTACTGAAGGAGGTGGCTCGAGAAATCGTGGATGCGCTGGTGATTATTTTCCAGAGTTCGATAGATTCAGGAACAGTTCCTGCGGATTGGAGGGTGGCTAATGTTGTACCACTTTTTCAGAAAGGTGGGGGAGAGAAAACAGGAACGTTTAGACCAGTTAGTCTGACCTCAGTTGTGTGAAAGATGCTGGAGTCTATTATAAAGGATGAAATTACGACACATCTGGATAGTAGTAACAGGACAGGTCAGAATCAGCATGGATTTATGAAGGGTAAATCGTGCTTGACTAATCTTCTGGAATTTTTCAGGATGTAACTCTGAAGATGGACAAGGGAGATCCAATGGGTGTAGTGTACCTAGACATTCAGAACGCCTTTGATAAAAGTCCCACATAGGAGGTTAGTGAGCAAAATTAGGGCGCATGGTATTGGGGGCAAAGTACTAACTTGGATTGAAAGTTGGTGGGCTGATAGGAAACAAAGAGTAGTGATAAACGGCTCAATTTCAGAATTGCAGGCAGTGACCAGTAGGGTACCGCAGGGATCGGTACTGCAGCTTTTTACAATATATGTTAATGATATAGAAGATGGTATTAACAATAACACTAGCAAATTTGCATATGATACAAAGCTGGGTGGCAGGGTAAACTGTGATGAGGATGTTAGGAGATTACAGGGTGACCTGGACAATTAGGTGATTGGTCAAATGCATGGAAGATGCAGTTTAATGTGGATAAATGCATGGTTATCCACTTTGGTGGTAAGACCAGGAAGGCAGATTACTATCTAAATGGAATCAATTTAGGTAAAGGGGCAGTACAGAGAGATCTGGGTGTTCTTGTACACCAGTCAATGAAGGTACGCATGCAGGTACAGCAGGTAGTGAAGAAGGCTAATAGCATGCTGGCCTTCATGACAAGAAGATTGAGTATAGAAGCAAATAGGTTCTTCTGCAGCTGTACAGTGCCCTTGTGAGACAACACCTGGAGTACTGTGTGCAGTTCTGGTCCTGAAATTTGAGGAAAGACATTCTGGCTATTGAGGGAGTGCAGCGTAGGTTCACGAGGTCAATGCCTGGAATGGCGGGATTACCTTACACTGAAAGACTGGAGCCACTGGGCTCGTATACCCTTGAGTTTAGAAGACTGAGAGGGGATCTGATTGAGACATATAAGATTATTAAAGGATTGGACACGCTGGAGGCAGGAAACATGTTTCCGCTGATGGGTGAGTGCCGAACCAGAGGACACAGCTTAAAAATACGGGGTAGACATTCAGGACAGAGATGAGAAGAAACCTCTTCACCCAGAGAGTGGTGGCTGTGTGGAATGCTCTGCCCCAGAGGGCAATGGAGGCCCAGTCTCTGGATTCATTTAAAAAAGAGTGGGACAGAGCTCTCAAGGTTAGTGGAATCAAGGGTTATGGAGATAAGGCAAGAACAGAATACTGATTGAGGATGATCAGCCATGATCATATTGAATGGTGGTGCAGGCGCGAAGGGCAGAATGGCCTACTCCTGCACCTATTGTCTATTGTCTACAACAGCAGGATGATGAGTCCATTCAGCCACACATGGCTCTTACACAGCAATTTGAGCAGATCTCTTAAAGCCTTGTACCCATTAAAAAGGAATTCAAAGAAAACGTAAAGGTTTTCGAAAGGGAAGAACTTGTAATAATGGTACACATTACGCAGTAAAACGTAACAATAACCTATTGTAATTTAAGGCAAATTGTTAGAGTCCATTGTTCTGGACATTTGCAAAGTTAAACCACAATCCATCAGAGTCAACATAGTTTCAAATCGTGTTTGAATTGTTTGCTTGAGTTATTTAAAGATGTCACAAACAAGGTGGTTTGTGGGAATCCTGGAGATGGAATATATCTGGTCTTCCAGAAGGGATTGGATATGTTGCTTCTCCGAAGAGTAAGGGTTAAGATCAGACAACATGGGTTTAAGAGTAATTTATTAGCTTGGATGGAGGGTTGGTGAACCAACAAAATGCAGTCAGATGGAATAAATGTGTCATTTTCTTCTGACAATTGTATCTTGTGGGGTGCCACAAATTTCAGTACTCATGCCTTAACTTTTATTCATCAATATTATTACTCGGTTGACAGGATAGAAAATACTATAACTAATTTTTCAGATGACACTAACATCGGTGGGAAATTACTTCGGAATGAAGATGTAAGAAGTTTTAAAATGAATATGGATAGGTTGGGTGAATGGGCTAACACTTGTCAATGAAAATTAAAATGGATAACTATGAGATTATTAAATTTGGCTGGCGAAATAAAAAGGCAAATTATTATCTAAATGGAGAGAAACTTCAAAGTGCTCAGGTACAGAGGGATCTATGTGTTTGCGTGCAATTCACAGAAAACCTGCATACAGCTACAGCAAGTAATGGGAAAAGCAAGCGTAGGTTCAGTTTTTCTTTTTAAAAGGATAGAGTAGAAAGGTAGGGAGTGTTGCTGTAGCTATGCAAGACATTAGTAAGGCTGCAACTGGAGTACAGTTTGGGTGCCTTGACTTGTGGAAGGATGCATTTGCATTGGAGGTAATTCAGAAGAGGTTCATTCGATCGATTCCAGAGATGAGGGATTTGTCGAATGAAGAGAGATTGAGCAGTTTAGGTCTATAGTCTCAAGTTTATAATAATGAAAGGAGATCTCTTGAGGTCTGTAAAACGCTAAAAATAATTGACAATGTAGATGTGGAGTGGATGTTTTTTCATGTGCAGCAATCTACAACAACAGACCAGAGTTTCAGGATGGCGAACGTCAGGAAAGTGAAACAGAGGCGGCAATGACATCAGCCATGATTGTATTCAATGGTGGAGCAGGCTGGATCCGCTGAATTACTTACTGATGTTCCTTGTTCTTATTTAGCCCTTCGAATGTGTTACACAGGAATGGGGGAGGGGGACTGTGTATATAATATGAAGCAGGCCCTCTGGATAAATCAGTCTAAATCAGTTTGACAGAACGTCACCAGTGGAGTCACACAATGACCAGTGCTTGGTCCAGAACTATTTGTAATCTATATCAATGATCAGGAGTATGCAACAGATGTACTGTAACTACATTTGGTGATGACTCTGTGATAAGTAAGACATTAAATTATCAAGAGAGGCAGGTGGAATATAAGATGATATGACCTCATATTACACTTACAGGAAGAATGGAAGGGAGTATGTTACTGAAATGGAGAGAGATTACGGGGCTTAGTAATACTGTGTATTGGGGAGTTCACTCAGACCAGTTCAGACATGGGAGGTTTTGCTCCATCTCTCTGATGGTCTGCTCCGTGACATTCCCAGGGGCCCGGTTGCTCTTAAAGCATACCGGATTTTTTGATATTGTTGTTTGACAGTGGGGACAGTGTTTTGAAACGTGTAGCAAGGGGACGGCCTTTAAGATACATTCATTTCTTTAACATTAATGGAGTGAGATGTCTTTCAGTTCCCTTCCATCTCCTTAATGACATGGGAACCCACAGAGCCATGTACATCGTTGGGAATCCCGCTTTACTGGGAAAACAAGGATACACTCGGCAGTTCTCTGCTGAGGGAGAAAACATTGTATTCACCTAATCCACCATATATATCCTCCGTCTCTGAATGGTGATATTGATGTCGGCATACTGGGAAATGATGGATATGTCACCCAGTCCTGCCTGGAAAGTTCCGGATCATAGAAGTGAACTGAAACAATTAGCTGAAAATGTGTTGCTGGAAAAGCGCAGCAGGTCAGGCAGCATGCAGGGAACAGGAGAATCGACGTTTCGGGCATAAGCCCTGAAGAAGGATGCTGCCTGACCTGCTGCGCTTTTCCAGCAACACATTTTCAGCTCTGATCTCCAGCATCTGCAGACCTCACTTTCTCGACTGAAACAATGACCCTAACAGCCACTGGCAGCACCGTCCTCCCACTGGTGTCAAGCTGCAGGTCATGTTTTAGGAAGTGGCACTGCTGTGTGACCAGATCCTTGTTCAACCAGGATCTCCTCACACTCTGCTCCTGGGTTAAGTGTAGCTTGGGAAGCTGGTCTTGGAAAACCCGGGGTGGATAGAGCAGATCCCTTTCCCCACACACACACACTCCATGGTTTCAGAACGTCCCCTCTCTGCAGCCTCTGATCCATTTGGTGTTCAAGTTACACACCGAGATGCTGTAACTCCAGTCCCCATGCTCCATCCAGAGTTGGGTCACCAAATTCTCAGGTCTCCCTGAATGTGTAAGGCAGCTCACAGCACAACCTCCAGCAAACCATTCCCAGCACCTCTACTAACGTTTCCATAACACGAGAGAGTCAGAAGCCCCTGAGCTCCGAGAGTTATGCATCAGATGAGACCCCCGTAAAATATTTTAAGAAGGTTACCCAAACCTTTCCTGATTTTAAATGTGGTTATGAAGTGTGAAGCAAAATATAATCTATTAAAACGCTTTAGTTAAAATACAATCAAAGGAAAGAACAATTCGGGATAACTTACGTGTTGGAACACTTACACAAACAATAGTTGCCGTACTTTCTTGGTACACACCGCTTGGCACAAAGATAAACTCAAATGTAGATTGTTACATGCAGTTTTCCAATCCAGAATGATACAATATTAGATCTCGGAGAGATTAGGAGTTATGGATCATATATAGAAGCTTCCAACCCTTCTGAGACCCCGAACAGCTTCTGCATACTGCAGCCAAAAACAAAGCGATAAAACCTGGTCCGTGAGCACTGGCCGCTGCCCTTCCATTGTTCCCACCGTTTAAATAAAACCTACAGGCCTCCTCAGTTATTTACTTCAGCCGTTTATCAGTGGGCAGTTCGGCACCTCTGCCTTTAAGACTTCTGTTCAAAACAACCCAGGAGAAAATAACCTTTCTAAAGTGATAGTATCGTCACAACTTCCC
>NC_057717.1:26967433-26984359 GCF_004010195.1 Chiloscyllium plagiosum | reverse complement strand
GATTAAGCCTGCTTTAAAATTCTCAAATGCCTCCTGGCATTGTTCTGTCCACCACAATTCTGTGTTCTTCTTTAATAAATCCATCATTGGTGCCAATACGCTGTTAAAAATTGCAACAAAGTTCCGATAGAATCCACTCAGTTCGAAAAACTGAAGCACCTCTTTCTTCGAGGATGGTCGTGGAAATTTCTCAAAGCCCTTCAATTTTGTTCCATGGGGTCAACTTTCCATGTCCAATGTAATGTCCCAAGAACATCACCTCTACCTTCGCGAATTCTGTTTTCTTTAAGTTTATTACCAAGTTTGCTGCTTGTAATCCTTCAACATGCTCTGCCAACTGTAAAATGTGAGCTTTCAATCACTTGCTAAAGGTCACTACATCATACAGATAAACAGCACAGTTTATACATCTGACCACAACTCTGTTCCTAAGTCTTAAATGTGGCTGGAGCATTATTCATTCACATGACACTTCATGTACGAATATCAATACAAAGGAAGTAAACGGAGTAGATTTACTTGGGGAATCTTCGATGATAAGCAATTTAATGGGACACCTTTTTTCCAATCATTTGGCCAATTCTGACAGCTGTTAACATGGTCTTCAGTGTCTGATGCTAACTTTGCAATGCTCCCTGGAATTCAGGATGGGGCACACTTGATTTGAAGTGCTGTGCCTAAGCCATTCATGACTTCCTTAAACAGCTGAGAGGAAAAATGAGGCCCTTGGCCTGACTGAATCTCTCTTGGTAGGCAACAGCGAGTAAAGAAAGCTACCAACCCATCCACCTCCCGTTTTGCCTTAACACTCCGTAATGGAATTGCCTCTGGAAATCTGGGAGACACATGCATTATTAAGAGCAAATATTGGTTTCCACTTTTATTTTGGAAAGTGGAGCTACACATCTAATCATAACCCACGTGAAAGGTTCGTCGAATGCAGGAATTGGCAACAACGGTGCTGGTTTTATCACTGTCTGTGACTTACCTACCTTTTGGCATGCATGAAAAGTACAACAAAAGTTAACCACGTCCTTGTGCATTCCAGGCCACCAGAAATGCTTCTGTACCTTAGCATGATTCTTCCGTACACTTAGGTGACCACCTGCAGTTAATTCGTGTGCTATCCGTATCACAGTATGCCACCGGTAACACGATTTAGTGCACTTCGGCCCACTTCCCTTCTGAACTAACCTACCCTTTCTCTCCACGTTCAGGTGTTTTCCTGCACTATTACACCAAATAGGGTGTGAGTGACACGAACATCAACTCCTTTGTCTTTATCTTTTGTTTTTCCATCCTGCTGTAACTTATGACAGTGGTACCTTGTTAGTACACAGTGTGGAAAAATTCCTGGGTATATTTCGTTTAACTCCTCAGTTCCCTCGTTTTCATTTGACTTCTCCACCACAAGGTGTGTCTCTCCCACCTTAGATCCTGCGAAATCGTTTCCAAGAATAAACCGTATTCCTGGGACTGACAGTCTGTCACTCACTCTCACTTTTATTTCCCCAATCTTGATTTGGCACTCCAACCTATGTTACTGTCCCCTAACCTTAATTTCTGTCCCCGTTCCACAAATTATCATGCTGTTGATTAACATGTGAGAAAGAGTGAAAATACTTCCATCTTTATATTAGGGGCTGAGAGAAAGTGAGGACTGCAGATGCTGGAGATCCGAGTTGAAAACTGTGGAGCTGGAAAAGCACAGCAGGTCAGGCAGTATCCGGGAGGCAAAATCTCCCCTCCCCCAACCTCATCTTAGATCCAACCGTTCAAATTAGCACCGCCATCTTGAACTGTTTTAATTGTCCATGTTCTTTCCCACATATCGACTCCATGCTCCTCTCCGACATATCACTATTACTTCCACCTACATCTTCTTATATCCTTCCCAGTGACCCTCCAGCCAGCCCAGCTCTTACCGTCCTATTTAACTTTCAGCCCTCTTGTCCCCAAACCACATACCTGACGATGGGTTTCCGCCTGATATGTCGATTGTCGTGCTCTTCAGATGCTGCCTGATCTGTTGTGCTTTTCTGGCGCCTCATTTCTCAACTATTAGAGACTGAGGAGATCTCGTATCTCACAAAATTTTAATTTTTTTGTCCTTCCCCCACCCTCACCCCCCCGCACCCCGCCCTTTCTGATAAAGTTTATCCACAGAGGCAAATTCTTTACAGAAAACCGGTACTAACTCCATAACTAGCCCCTGCCTCGGCTGTACACTCTCCTGCAGCTCCTCGACTCCACTTGTGAAATCCTTTACCAGTTTCAGCAATGCCACTGGCTTAGCCTCTTTTCCAACATCTTTTCACAAAGTGTCTTCCTTCAATGCCCAGCACTGTGTGTCCCAACGTACTGCAGTGAAAACACATTTCTCCCACTGCCCTTCTTAAACCATCAGCACTGTAATTTTATGTGTTCCACTCCGTTATAGGGAGAACACCAGAGGCCTTTCACCTCCTTTCAACCCCTTTGGGCTTCTTTTTTCACCTGTGATAAACTATTGTCAGTGTGCTCTACTGTTAACTTTGTAGTGTCGGATCTCACCTTCTCCCAATTTCTATCCTTCACCGGATGAAAATCCTCTTACATGCTAAATTTCATTTCATGCACCAATAGATTTTACCTGCCATTTCTGCCACGCTTCTCACTTCTTGAACTTTCTGTTCATTCACATTAATTCTTACCATCTCTGCAGGTGAGTTTTTAAACTTCTCCAGCAGAACAATCTCCCTTCGCGCCTCACAGGGCTTATCCATTTTTAAGGCCAGCACCCATCTATCAAAATGACTGTGGTCAATTCTTTCAAACGGACATAAGTCTGACCTGATTTGGTCTCTATATTTCTGAACCTCTGTCTATATTCTTCTAGTAACAATGCATAACCACACAAAATAGCCAGTTTGACATCTGCATGATCTCTTGAGCCTACATCTGACAGCGACGCACATACCTCACTAGCTGTGCCCACCAGCTTAGTTTCAACGAGCATTACCCATAAGTTCATCTGCCGAGCCATTTTTAAAAAATAAAATATTAACAGATTTTGATATTTTTCTCACCGAAGTATGGCAATGTATTAACATAGCTGTATATATCCCGCCGTTCTCCCTTCATCTCTATCCTGTTAACTTAACTTTCTTGTCTAATTCCCAACTTTTGAATTTCAAATTCTCTCTCTCTTTTCCTCTCTTTCCCTTTCTCTTCGTTCTCTCTCTGTTTCCGTCCCTTTTCTCATCTTCTAACTCCAGTTGCCATATTTGCAATTTAAGTTTTTTTTAATTCTACTGCAGTTGCCTGTTTCTCTGACACACCAAAGTGCTTGACCAACCCCATTACAATTTCAGCTTTCCTTTTGTCCCTGGTTAAACCCAATTCAAACCTATTTGCTAATTCTAAAAATATTCCTTCTTCTGTCTTTGTAAACTTCCTTGGCAAATTTGGGAACCTCTTTAGTAAAATTTAAAAATAAATCTCTCACTTTTAATTTAACCAACCACAAGTTAAAAAAATTAAATGAATTTTCCCACCGGATTAATTTGAAGATATATGTCACTAATTGCCACGTGTTGGAATCTGCTGGGAACTTTTGTACCGCAAATCTGTTCAACTCTGTCCAAATCCCATACGGCAAGGCCCCAAACTGTTTTGACATCAATGTCGAACCCCTCTGTTAATTAAAACCACACACCCAGAAAATCTCATCTCACATCATAATCTTTTAAAACGTGGGTGACAGAGAACTCCTAAATTCCACTAATTAACGAAAAATGGCAATTTGTATATATGCAAATTAGTTCGCTGAGCACTTTATTGCTGGAACAACACAGCAGGTCAGGCAGCATCCAGGGAACAGGAGATTCGACGTTTCGGGCACAGGCCCTTCTTCAGACAGAGAACTCCTAAATTCCACTAATTAACGAAAAATGGCAATTTGCATATATGCAAGTTAGTTCGCTGAGCATGAATGTTTGTTTTCAGACGTTTCGTCACCATGACTAGGTGACATCATTAGTAAAAGTTTCCGCTGAAGCGCTGGTGGTATGTCCCGCCTCTCTATTTATAGGTTTTGGTTTCTTAAGATGGGTGATGTCATTCCTTTTTTTTATTACAAGAGAAGGTAGATAGGATCCAAATTGATATGTTTATTAATGAACTTCTGGTGAGAATATCATTCCTCTAAGAATGTCCTTGCGTGTCTTGGTATGCACGTGTGTTGTTCCAGTCAAAGTGGTGCACTTCTTTGACTGTATTATGGAACATAGTGATAGTGGGTCATGTCTTTTGTTGGCCAGTTGGTGTTCATGTATCCTGGTAACAGGACAACAGGACGATTTCAATGGCAGAAAAACGATTTTGTATACATTGTTTAATCAATGAGTGTGCGTGAATATTTTTCATATGTGCACAACACATTCTAAATGAACAACAGAGACACAGTTATCGAATAATGATGCACATGATGTATACAATTTATAAACATTATTTGATGCTCATCTGATGTGATATGTTCCCGTTCTCTCAATGTTCCCTCCTTTTCTGGAATTCTCTACTGTATTCTCCCACTCTTATCAGGATGTATGCTCCAAATTCTTGTTTCTGGTGTTCCAACTTATTTCAGTTAATCCCCTTTCTACCGGGAATTCAATATATTAGCGTGCTGGGTTATTTCCAAAGTTATTATCTGTCATATTATTGGAGATTAACATTCTGGTATGAGACCCAGCATTTGAACACATTACTCTGTTGTACATGCACTGACCACAGCACACAGGAATTGCCAAAACGCTGAGGGATTTGCATCTACTTCTTTCAATAATCTAGTTTTCTCATTTTTCACCTGTCCTCATCTATATCCTCTCTCTCGTTCTCTATTTGTATCTCGTTAAGAAATTTGCCAATTATTCTTTATGTCCCATCTCTCAAAACTACTTCTTTCGTTTTATATCCATTGTTGTCTTCTTGATGTTATGTGATTATAATTGAGCAATGTAACTAGAAAGACATGCGGAAGGAGCTGGCCAGAGATAATTGGAAGGGGTGCCGAGCAGGGAAGACCATGAAGCAGCATTGGCAGGAATTTATGTTCAATAATTCGGAGGATATCAGAAATTCTCCCAAAAAAAGATGAAACATACTCATAGGAGGACAAGGCAGCCATGAGTGATAAGGCATCAAACTATAAGAGGAAACATACAATGTGGTGAAGATGATTGGGAATTCAGAGAATTAATTGGCTCTGAAACTACAAAAGGCTGGCATCACTGACACTACAGAGGTCTTAATCACGGCCAGTGAGAGAAACAGAGGAAATCACATTCAATTTAAACACAGAAGATGGGATTACTCAAAGAAAAAGATTCAGATGAACTAAACAATTGAAGTAAAATCAGTTAAACATTTTTTATAGAAAGTGTCAGATTGGAAGCATGACCTCAGCAGAATGAGTAAATGAAAATGAAAGTGTTGCCATAACAGAAACCACAGTAGGTCACTGAGTACAGGGTTGATAGGTGAATGGGTCTCGATGTGAACTAGGGGACAGACAGCAGAATTGCATATCAGATATTGCAGCTCAAAATTGCATATTCATGTAGTGCTGTAGACCACAGCAGCAGAAGAAGCAGCACACCATTCAACCACCACCTGTAACATTTTGCCCAGGGATAATTTCCTTAGTCTGCCATTACCATCAACACGATCTATGTTTCAGTAATGACTGTGGGTGAACATGTCAGGGTCAGAACCATGTGAACCTAAATCTGATGCCAGCCTATTAATGTTACCGCACTTGACCAACAGATTTGATCGAAGCTCTGCAGTCCTGCCACATTCAGTCATAAATGGTGATGGATGATTAAACAAATGACTGGAGGAAAGGGATCAACAAACATCCCCATCCTAAATAATCGAACATGCCTACACATCAGAGTAAAAGACAATGATGTAGTATCTGTAAAATCCTGTGCTAGAAGTGTTGAGTTGATGATCCACCTCACTGTCGCCATGATGCCCACAGAACCACAGATGCCAATCGTCAATCAATTCGATTCGCTGCACGTGAGATGAAGAAACATCTGAACACAGTAGATAAGACAAAGGCAATGGGCACTGACCCCATTCCTACAATAGGACTGAAGACTTGTACTGCACAACAAACCGTGTCCTGGGAATGCTGTTTCATTCCAGCTCTAACTCTGATATCTCCCTGGTAATGAGGAAAATTACTCAACTACGTCCCGTTCCCTAAGACGGGAGTAATTAAAATCTGACCAATTATCACCCCCTCAGTGCAATCACGATAGTCACATTGGTGGGAGTTCTTTTTGACAGAGCTATCAAGCAGCACAGAAATAAGCTGCTCAATGTGGTTTCTAATCGGTCCCCATGTGGAAATTGTGCTGTTGTGGAAAAGTCACTGGATTACTCATCCAGATCAGGCTAATGCTCTGGCAGCTGGTGGACGTTAAAAACAATTAATAAAATATGAACAAGCAAAATCTGGTAACTGTAATATGACCTTGAAGCCAATGTCGATTGTCAGCAGCAGTTTGCTTCTCCAATATACTTTCAGGAAGTGAATCTCCCGTGCTTTCCGTGTCTGGCCTAAAAGTGACTTCAGACACACAGACGTGTGAAAAACTCATCAATGGTCTCTGAATCGGCCAAGCAAGTCACTCAATTGTATCAAACTGTTCCGATGTCTTCAGGATAAAACCAGACCGAACACCCGGCATCAGCCACGGTATCGGAAAAGGGAAAGATGTACACAATCCTGTTGACCCTGCAGAGACCTCCTTCCTAACAACTGAGAGTTTGTGACAACTTTCCCACAGACTACACAGAAACACCGGTAAAGAAGAAGGTCATACAACATATTGAGCCTCCCCCATTCCATGTTCAAACATCTCCTCAATGCACTTATCCCGCACAAGGAATATATCCCGTTAATGTGAGTAACCTTGGAAAGCTATACATAGGAAGTACAGTACTCCCTTTGGTCCATCATCTTTGCTACCCAATTCAATATAATGATGGCTGGCCTTTTATTTCCATACCGTTCTCCTGCTCTTCCACCATCCCTTTACTATCTCTAAATCCGTATTTATGTTCAGTATGTTGGCTTCCAGATTCCACGCATTCCCTAAGTTCACCAGTCTCTTAGTGCAGACAGTTATTGTCATCTCAATGCAGAGTGGCCTGTCTGTACCTAATGCTAACGTCCCCTGTTTTAGACACCACAGCCTGGGGAATTATCATCCCTGCTTCCAATCTGTCTCACCCTGTCAGAGTTTTATATATCTCACTGAGAACTCCACCCATTTTCCTAAAGCCCATGAAATGCAGGCCCAGTCGCCACAAACTCTGCTGCCACAACAAGCCTGTCATCACAAAGATCGGTCTGGTCATCCTTCACTGCTCTCTCTCTTTGTCAGCTTTGTCCTTTGGTCGGTACAGAGACCAAAACTGCACACAATTCTCTACAATGTTCGAGATGGGGTCTCACTAAGGCCCTGTACAGCTGCAGGAAGACACCCTTAGTCCTGGATTCAAATACCCCTGAAATGAAGGTCAACACAACATTTATCTTCCTAACTGCTTTCTTTCCTACAATATTGTTTTCAGTGACTGGTGTACAGGGAGATCCAGATCCTTTCCAATGTTGCAGCTCCCCGCTTGGTGGGTCTATATACACTGGGCAGTGTGACAATGCCATTCCCAGTATTGACGTCTGGGTTCAGAACTCACTGTGCTGGAGGGACCTCGGAGGGCTGCACAGAAGGAAACAACAAAAAGGAGCACACGTCCCTTTGTAGATCAACATGTTTCAAACAATCCCTTTTCAAACGATAGACTTCCAGTCTTTTTCCCACCAAACGGCACACCGTCTACCCACATTACTCTCCACCTGCAACGCCTTTGCCCATTCACTCCACTTGTCTTAGTCACCTTGAAGCTTTTTTGCAGCCTCCTCTCCCATTCACAATCCAACATCCTTTAGTTCTGTCAGCAGGCTGGGATATATCGTATTTGGTTCCCGCAACCAAATGTTTAATGGATACTGTGAACAACTGGGGCCTGAGCACCGATCCCTATAATACCTAAGCAACCTTCCTCTGTTATTTTTAAAAAATACTTATTTCCTGAACCAACTAAATGCAGTCAGATGGAATAAATGTATCATTTTCTTCTGGCAAATGTACCTTGTGTGGTGCCACAGATTTCAGTACTCATGCATGCATTAATTATTTTTCCTCAATATTATTACTCGGTTGACAGGATAGAAAATGCTGTAAGCAATCTTTCAGATGGGAAATTACTTCGGAATGGAGATGTAAGAAGTTTAAAAATGGACATGAATAATTTGGTTTAATGGGCTAACATTTCACAATAAAAATTAAAGTGGATAACTATGAGATTACTCAATTTGGCCAGCGAAATAGAAAGGCAAATTATTATCGAAATGGAGAGACACTTCAAAGTGCACAGGTACAGAGGGGTCTATGTGTTCTCGTTCATATCACAGAAAACCTGCATACAGCTACAGCAAGTAACGGGAAAGGCAAGTGTCGGTTCAGTTTTTATTTGTAAAAGGATAGAGTAGAAAGGTAGGGAGTGTTGATGTAGCTATACATTACTGACGCTGCAACTGGAGTACCGTTTGGGTGGTATGACTTGCGGAAGGATGCATCTGCATTGGAGGTAATTCAGAAGAGGTTCATTAGATTGATTCCAGAGATGAGGGGCTTGTCTAATGAGCAGCAGTTCAGGTCTATAGTCTCATGTTTATAATAATGAACGGAGATCTCATTGAGGTCTGTAAAATCCTAAATGTAATCAACAGTATAGATGTGGAATGGATAATTTTTCATGTACAGCAATCTACCACAACAGACCAGAGTTTCAGGATAGAGAGATGGCAGGAAAGTGGACAGAGGCCGGGATGACATCAGCCATGATTGTATTCAGTGGTGGATCAGGTTGGAGCGGCTGAATTACTGACTGATGTTTCTTATTCTTATTCACCCCTTCGAATGTGTTACACAGGAATGGGGAGGACTGTGTATCAAACAGGAAGCAGGCACTCCGGATAAATCAGTCTCAATCAGTTAACAGAACGTCACCAGTGGAGTCACACAATAAACATGCTGGGTCCTCAACTATTTACAATCTATATCAATGATCAGGAAGATGGAACAGATGTACTACTACTAAGTTTGGTGATGACTCTGTGATATTCAATACATTAAATTATCAAGAGAGGCAGGTGGAATATAACATGATATGACCTGTCATTACATTTACAGGAAGAATGGAGGGGAGTATGTTACTGAAATGGAAAGAGATTACTGTGCTTAGTAATACTGTGTATTGGGGTGTTCACTCAGACCAGTTCAGACATGGGAGGTTTTGCTCCATCTCTCTGATGGTCTGTTCCGTGACATTCCCAGTGGCCCAGTTGCTTTTAGTACATAGCCATATTTTAATATTGTTGGTTGGCAGTGGGGACAGTGTTTTTGAAATGTGTAGCAAGGGGACTGCCTTTAAGATACATTCATTTCTTTCTACAGGGAGACCGATGATGAAGGAATGGTCTGACTGCTTCTGAAAGAAGAGGTTGTGGCTGCTGCGAGGACATGATGTACTGTGCATGGACGCACTATAACATTAATGGAGTGAAATGTCCTTCATTTCCCCTCCATCTCCTCAATGACATGGGGACCCGCAGAGCCATGTACATCATTGGGAAAATTACTGGGAAAACAAGGATACACTCGGCAGCTCCCTGCTGAGGGAGAAAACACTGTATTCACCTCATCCGCCATATATATCTTCCGTCTCTGAATGGTGACATTGATTACGACATACTGGGAAATGATGGATATGTCACCAGTCCTGCCTGGAAAGTTCCAGATCATAGAAGTCACAACACCCCCTTTGAAAAAAAAAATGAACAATCAATATGCAAAGGTGACTTCATTTTAAACTCCTTATTCTTACTGTTTCAGTAGACTACAATACATATATATTGTATTGACACTAAGCATGCCAACATTCGCAACTTCATTTTATATCAGTCAATTTATTTCGGCCACAGAACGTCTCTGTCCTTCTTCATCCAAGTCTCGACAACTTGGCAGCAAGTACAGTTTCTCATCTTGTCACCTGTATAACTTCCAAATTGGATGGCAACAATAATAACCTCTACCTGAATAGCCCGGAGGTTTTCTCCCTAAATTTCTCCAAAAACGTTTAGGAGTTATGATCATACGTAGATTTGTCTCGGGCACGTTATTTTCAAGTAAAATGCTGAAATGTTGTAACGCCAACACCAAGCTCAAGGCCCAACTGTGAAATATTTCTGTTGATAGTTTAACCGGACACTCCAACCACACATTACATAATGGAGTCCTTCTCAATGACATGTCTCCTCGTGTCTCAGCTTACAAGATTTACATGCTTCTGTACTGCTCAATGCTGAAACCTATTTACCTGCTACTCCTGACCCATGCCAGTAAACCTTACTCTCACAGGTATATATTTTAAGATCTCGCACATTCTTCTCCACCCTTCACAGAAGCCAAACTTTGATTTAGGAACAACTGCTAATCATTAGCCATTTCAGCTTCTAGGCTTGCCATTTTAACTTTCTGCTCTTACATACGAGTTCTCACGACTGCAGAAACTGATTTTTTGAACTCCTCCCAGGTAAAAGTCTCTCTAAGAGTGTCATAGATTGCTTTGTTTTTAATACCCTTATCCACCTTTCAAAATTACTTTATTTGATTCTTTTAAACCCAATGTACACTTCACGAGGAACGCTTTTTTCACCCCCTCATACTGACCAGATACCTCATCCGATAGGGATGCAAATACCTCACTCCTTCTACCGACCCGCTTTGTTTGGATCAACTAAATCCACTTGGTCAGTGCATCCGTTCAGCCACTTTCTCAAATGAAATTAAAAAGGCGTCTGCATCCTTCTCATCAGATTTAGATAATGCCTGGATGTATTTAAACAGATCCCCATCTGACCTTTGGCTACTATAGAGTTGCTTATCCTCACGCTCCACCTCATCCAGCCTACCGTCTGCCTTCATCTCCACCCTGCTAAGTCGACTTTCCTCTCTAATTGTTAACTTTTGAAGTTGAAACTCTCTCTCTCTTTCTGCTTTTCTTCTTTCTTTTTCTGTCTTTCTTCTTCCTCTCCTTTTTAAAAATTCTACTTTGAATAGTATTTCAAACTGTTTCAATTCCTTTTTGTGTTCAATCTGCCTCTTCTGCGATTTAATTCCAGACATTTCCAAAGATTCTGATGGTGTTTCCACGAAAATGTAAATGCCAAGCTACAGCTATAATTATCTCTCCTTCTCTCACTGACAAACACAAACCCAACTACAGCTTGTCTGCCATTTCTAAAACATTTGCCTTGCTCACCTTTTATAAAATCTCTAACTTCACTTCTTTCACACGAGAACTCTTAGAGACAGAAAGGACCATTATACACAAAGCACTGTTCAAACCATCTGAATTCGACACCCGGAACAAAAGACACCAACAACTATCAAAAGCCGCCTTTGAGCCCAACAATCTCTCTGTGCACATTCTCCACCTCCCCACGTGGGTTTCCTCTGGGTGCTCAGTTTTCCTCCTACAGCCCAAAGATGCGCAGTTTCGGTGAATTGGCCATGTTAAATTGCCCATTCTGTTCTGGGATGTGCAGGTTAGGTGCATTAGTCAGGGGTAAATATGGAATAGTAGGATAGGGGAATGGGTCTTGGTGGGTTACTCTTCGGTGGATTGGTGTGGACTTGTTGGGCCAAATGGCCTGTTTCCACACTGTAGTGATTCTGAACCTGAACCCAATTTGGAAATATCGATTTCGAAACGGACAAGAGTCCGTTTGCTTTGGACCAGACCTGACTGCCTTAAAATTATTTCAGGTGGCAGCCTGGACGCCAACTTTGTTTTAAAGTAAAGATGGATGTGAAATGGGTGTTCCAGATGTGACGCAGCTGTTCAAACCACTCAACTTAAAGCAAAATACAATTTATTTAAACACACTAATAAAGATACATGCAAAAAGAAGAGGAATGTCGAGGAACTTTACTGGAAATCTCAACAGAACAATATAGTACCTTCTAGTAATGAACTGTTCCAATGTACAATCATCCCATTATCTCATCCCTTGGCAAAAAGACACATCCATGGCCAGTCAGTCATGCATGCAGTTCTCCACTCCAGGAGGAAACAGCATCAAGACAGATCTCAGAGAGAGTAGCAGCTCGGGATCATTTACTGAAGCATCCAACCCTTCTCCCACCCCAGGCACCTGGTGATTGTTACAGCTCAGAAAACTGGAAAGCCTGGTCTGTGCGAACTGACCATTGTTCTCACTATTTATAAACAAAACTAAATGCCTCCCAAGTTATTTACTTCAGCCGTTTTCAACAGGCAGTTCGGCCTTTAAGATCTCTCTTTAAAGAAAAGGAGCAAATATCCTTTATTTAAAGTGAAAGCATTGTCAGAGATGTTAGGTATCTGGTCCTTTAAAATAATACTCAAGGGGCTTCCTCGTGTTACTGACCACACGATCAGTTCAAAGCGACAAACACAGAAATCAGACGTTCAGTGGCCAGGCACAGATCAAGTTTATAAGATGTAAGTCAACACTGCTGAGAACCCTATCCAACATGGAACGCAACATGGGATACACCGGGAACTGAAGAACAACCCGACACACCTCCCCCTTTCTAACATGGAGCACCACACGGGATAAACCTGGAAGTGAACAACAGCCCGACACACACACCCCTTTGCAACATGGTACAATTTATTTAAACACACTAATAAAAATACATGCAAAAAGAAGAGGAATGTCGAGGAACTTTACTGGAAATCTCAACACAACAATAGATATAGTACCTTTTATTAATGAACTGTTCCAATGTACAATCATCCCATTATCTCATCCCTTGGCAAAAAGACACATCCAAGGCCAGTCAGTCATGCATGCAGTTCTCCACTCCAGGAGGAAACAGCATCAAGACAGATCTCAGAGAGAGTAGCAGCTCGGGATCATTTACTGAAGCATCAAACCCTGCTCCCACCCCAGGCACCTGGTGATTGTTACAGCTCAGAAAAACTGGAAAGCCTGGTCTGTGCGAACTGACCATTGTTCTCACTATTTATAAACAAAACTAAATGCCTCCCAAGTTATTTACATAGCCGTTTTCAATAGGCAGTTCGGCCTTTAAGATCTCTCTTTAAAGAAAAGGAGCAAATATCCTTTATTTAAAGTGAAAGCATTGTCAGAGATGTTAGGTACCTGGTCCTTTAAAATAATACTCAAGGGGCTTCCTCGTGTTACTGACCACACGATCAGCTCAAAGAGACAAACACAGAAGTCAGACGTTCAATGGCCAGGCACAGATCAAGTTTATAAGATGTGAGTCAACACTGCTGAAAACCCTATCCAACATGGAACGCAACATGGGATACACCGGGAAATGAAGAACAACCCGACACACCTCCCCCTTTCTAACATGGAGCACCACACGGGATAAACCTGGGAGTGCACAACAGCCCGACACACACACCCCTTTGCAACATGGAGCAGCACATGGGATACACCGGGAAGTGAACAATAGCCCGACACGCACCACCCTCCCACCATCCATGGAGCACTATATGGGATGCCCCTCTAAGTGAACAACAGCCTGACACGTACCAATTCATTGTTTGTGAGCTTCACAATGCCAGCACTCGATACACGAGAGAGGTAAAAACCAAGGTCAAGGAAACTTACAGAGGGACAGAACGATTCACGTTAAAGACAGAAACAGACAGTTACTTAACTGAGATCGTGTTGTGGAAATACATAGATTAAGACTGGGTAGTGGGATGAACTGTTGGATTGAACCCTTAGAGAGCAAAATTACACGAATGTGAACATGAAACAAAGGTTTATTCAGATCAGCTGAAATGGTTTGTTTCATCAAATTTTGAATCGGCTTCACAGAATACTTCCATCAACGCAAACTGGAACAAGGTAATGGACTAACAGGGTGGGCTCTGCAGGCCATGCTAGTGTATTGCTCAGTAATCTGGATTATCTGACCAGCATGACGATTATTGGTAACATTACTATCATATGCGAACGATGCACATATCAAATACCCACATCAGGAGAAGATTTCTATCTGCATTGGACCTGTATAAGGTGTGTGTGTGGTGGGGGCGTGCATTTGGGGTGGTTGAATATTAAAGTCATGCTTTAGAGGAAATGCACGTGAAGGAAACCAGGTTAAATATGAACAACTGGCAGGGATTTGGATAATCGAAACAGAGAGATTGAGAGAAGTTTCATGGACAGATGAGTTATATTGCTTAAGAATATTAAAATAAAGGCATTGCCAGACACAATAGAGATATAGATCAGCGTGCACAGGATTTTCAGATGGATGTGATTTTGGGATGAGTTCGAATCAGATTTGTTTCTGCAGGCTTCAACCCGAGAGTATCAGCAGCAGTTGTTGCCATCGTTAAGTCTGTATTTCACAGCTCAATGTTCAAACAGCAGATGCGTTAAGCCAATGAAGTATATTCTGGAGCACCGAGTAGTTAAAGATAATAATGGTCAGGGCATGGTGTCAGTAATCAGCTCATGGCCAAAGGATCACCAAAGTTGTGATTCGTCTGTGTCAAACAGCACATGCAAGTTTCATCTCCCCCCTCCACCCCCCACCCCAATCCCGCCCCAAGCTACTCATCGCGCTGATTTGGAAATATACTGCTGTTCCTTCACAGTCGTTGGGTCAAAATACTGGAATTCCCATCCTACTGGCATTGTGAGTCAACCAACAGCAAATGGACTGCAGCGATTCAAGAAGGCAGCTCACCCTCACCTTCTCAGGAGCAAATAGAAATGGGCTATCAATGCTGGCTCGCCAGCAACACTGAAGTCTCACAAATGAATAAGTAAAAATATATTGGCCAGGGTTGGGATGGAATCCCTTTGAGGAAATGGAGTTTGTAAACATAATAGAGGACAATGACCTCCACAATCCCAAAATTTAAATAACACGGGCAGAGAGATGATGGTTCACATCTGAAAGTGAGTAGGTCAACATAGAGACCCACGAGTAATACAGCCAGATGCAAGGAGGAAGACAGGAATTGAACTGGATTCAAAGTATCACCAGGTACACTATCGGTGGCAAGAGGTATAGACTATATGAAGGAACAGTAATACAGTCGTAACTAGCTTATAGAAAAAAAAATCTGGACAGTGAGACTTACCAGGGACACCAACGATAGACAGGAGAGGATAATAAATGTATTGAATAATGCAAAGAGCATAGTAGATCCGCCATGATAACGACAACCGATCATAATATGTAGAAAGATACCAAACAGAATTGGATAAACCCCTGTCCATTTTTGGAACATTCCAGTCTAATGTTCTCAGATTCTGATCCATTGTTGGAATATTCCAGGCTAATGTTCTCAAATTCTGATCTCTCTTGCCTGGAGCCACTAATCCCTGTTAGTGCTGTCGGTGATGTTCCCACTCATACTGTGGAATAACATGTTGATGGAGCCTATTTATCAGTAAAAGATGGTAACCCTCCACTGGAATAATTACAATCCATGGAGACTTATATTAATCACAGTCATTGAACAAACAGGTTCAGTTAAACCCTTCTTTATATCATATTTCATATCATAATAAAACGGAACATTTACTCAGTCTGGATGGAATGGATGAGGGTTACTGATGGACCGACTATAAATCTTTCAATCTTTCTTTTTACCATTTACTTGTATCTGGGAGAAATTCCAGAGCTGTGCAAGGCTGTATAAGCTCCACTCTGTTCAGAATAGGAGACTGGGATAAAATAACTGACCAGCTGCATAAAATGTCTGGTGGGGAAATTTCTGGATACACTAACTCAAGGGAGAAATTGAGGATGGCAGATGCTGGAGGTCAGAGTGAAGAATGTGGTGCTGGGAAATGCACAGCCCTTCAGGCAGCACCGGAAGAGCAGAAGAATCCACATTTCATGTGTCAGCCCTTCATCAGAAATGAGGCTTGTCACCCAGAGGTGCTGAGAGATAAATGGGAAGGGGATGGGAATGGGAGAAGGTAGCTGAGGATGTGATAGGTAGATGAAGTTGGGGTGGAGGTGATATATCGGAGAGGATGGTGGAACAGAAAGGTGGGAAGGAAGATGGGCAGGAGGCAGGTCATGGGGGCTATGCTGAGTTGGAAGGTTAACCTCTGGTAAACGAAAATGAGGAAACTAATGAAATCCACATTGATCCCGTGTGGTTGCAGGCATCAGGTGGTTAGGGGGTGGTGGTGGTGGAGGCCCAGGACCTTGGCGGAGTGGGAGGGTATGCTGAAATGTTCGGCCATGGGGCAGTGGGGTTGGTTGGTGCGGGTGTCATGGAGATGTTCTCTAAAGTGTGCCGCATGTTCGCGTCCGGTCTCCACAATGTGGAGGAGACAAGATCGGGAGCAACGGATACAGTAGGTGCCATGTCTGGAAGTGCAGGTAAAACCCAGATGGATGTGGAAAGATCCTATGGGGCCTTGGACGGAGATGAGGGCGGAGGTGAGGACGCAGGTTTTGCAATTCCTGTGGTGGCAGATGAAGGAGCTGCGATGGGAGATTGTTTTGGTGGGCGGTGTGACCTGATGAGGTAGTCACGGAGGGAACGGTCATTCTGGAATGCAGATAGAGGTGGGGAGGGAAATATATCACTGGTGGTGGGGTCTGTTTATAGGTGGCGCTAATGGGAGAGGAAAATACATTGTATCTGGAGGATTGATGGGGTGGTATGTGAGGAACAGGGATGTTATTTTCCTATTGCATTAGGAAGGGTGGAATTCGAAGGCAGAGGTGTGGGAAG
>NC_057717.1:26963268-26966571 GCF_004010195.1 Chiloscyllium plagiosum | reverse complement strand
TAAAAGCCACAATCTACCCAGCGTGGAAAGGTATGCAGACCACAACAATGCATTGATCTATAAACACAGGTAAGACATGTGACCAGGGTGTCGAACTGTGTCCACCAACCCAGTACATTACTCAGTAACACGGTTTTAGATCACTGGCCAGGGTGGGGAAACTTGTAGCCCTTGCTGGGAGTAACAGAATGTGCAGCTAACATCCATTTACAGCTCCATATCTACACTGTGCCATGGAAGGAATGCTGTGGGTGTGAACATGACTGCCACAGTGCGATCGCCTGGGAATCAGCTTAAATACCAACAAATGAGAGGAGTTTGGGGTATAGACAGAGAGGATGAAATTGAGAAAAAATGCCATGGATGGATGTGTTCCCATGTTCCAGAATGCTGAAATGTAAACTTTTCAACAGTATCCTTCAACATAAGCCAATGTTTCCAGGACTGATGGGTGAAAGGGATATTGGTGTCAGATCAGATGATGGAGAGTATTGGATGAGCATTTGTTTTGCAGCTTTGTAACTTGGAGAAATGTCAGCACAGACTTCGATTCATTTGGCTGAATCTAACAATAACTTGTCACAGTGACATTTTCATGAAGTGTGACAGAGGGATTGTCTGTACTAGGTCGTGTTAGTTTCCTGGTGCTATCTTATTGAACTCACCTCATTAACTACCCACCTACCCAATGGTGTCCCTCTCATTCAATGCCAGCCTGTTTTCCCACCCATCATGTCTGGAGGTACTCACCATCGTCCGGATATCCCTGGATGTTCGGTGATCCCTGGCATTGGTGCAATCTTTAAAAGGCCAATGGGCACACGGTTGAGCTTTCTCAGTTCAGAGCTGTCCCGAGCATGGCAGATAAGGGGTAATTACACCAGGGTTTATCAACAGGGGCAAGGAGGTCCTGGTGGATAGGCTGGTACAGAGGAAGACCACTTTCTTCCCAGAGGGGGCCACACCACCAGACCCACCCAAGCATGTTCTGAGCTCTCTCTCTCTCTCTCTCTCTCTCTCCCATCTCTCACTCACTCTCTCTCTCTCCACTACACCCCTTACACTAATAAGATTGCATGGACACATCACTGTGGACTGACTCTCTCAATACACCTCACCATGACCCCCTCCCTACCTGCACCAGCAATAACAGAAAGGCCATCCAGTCCCACTCTCCCTCCCTCCCTTTCTCCCAGTCCAGGAGAAACAGCCTAGAATAGAACAGAAAGGACCAAGCTGGTGGGTGGAGTGCCCGATATCCATTCCTTACACCTCCCTCACTCCTGCCATGTGGAGAGGACCACGGCACGAGCCGGAGAGGACCGGGACACCTCGTGTGGAGATTCTGAAATATCCACGTTCCAGCGACCGAGTAAGGAGCAATGTTCAATGAAGGACAATTCTCACTTTAAACCCACTGGCAGCTCCGTTTCCCGCCGGCACGATTTAGAAGCCGTGGCCCGGATGCCATATCTCTTTTGTGTCGAGCTGGTACAAATGGAATCCCCACGGTCTCGGTGGGCAGGAGGGTGGGCTCACAACACATCGTCACCATCATCTCCCAGGAAGGGAGCACGGAAGCTCCCTCCTACACCTCCTTCTCTAAACAACTCAGATACTGAAACTAATCTGTGATAGTTACTGCTCTCCCCACTTGTCCTGATATCTTCAATAATCTGTGCTCATATTCATCCAGGGACTTCTGTTCCTGCACCCCTTTTATAACCGTACAGTCTGTTTATATTGTATTTCAATGTTCCTCCTACCGAAGTGCATCATCTCACACTGCCGTGCATTAATCACCATTTGCCATAAAACTGAAAACTACACCAGTGTGTCACTAAAATGTTGGAGTTCCACACTGTCCATTCCATCTTTTAATTCTTCCAGGTTTGGTATCTGCAAACATTGAAATTGTCCTACAGTCACACGCCACACAGAAATACTGATTCACTCATTATTGTGATCAAGTGCAATACTAACACCCTCCCTGAGGACAGAATTAAATACTGATACACACCAGACAATGTAAGTGAAATATTGACAAGAAAAACATGGAGCAAGAGAATTACTGACAGACACTCCATGTCTGTATGAGTTTCCGAGTATTAGTGAGTGTCTCGATTACTCTGTATTAGTGTTTGTGTATATCTGTGTGTATCAGTGTGGGGCGAGACTGACAGTCTCTGTGGTGCTTGAAGTGACATAATATCCCCCTGACATGAGTTCTGAGGAAGCGTCACTCTACCTGTAACGTTAACTCATTTCTGTGCACAGATGATGCCAGACCGGCTGAGCTTTCTGTTGTTGTCACTCTCTGCTGGCGTTCCCACACCACTGTACAGGTGCGAGTGGAGGGTGAAAATCATCAGTGATTCTATTTACGTGGGACAGAGTGTGGGCAGCAGCTCACAGCACCATCAACACACACAGACACACACATAGACACGCACACACACACACACACACACAGACACATAACATGCACAGACAAATAGATGCACACAAGAGGCACACAGAGACACATATAGACACATAAACATAGACAAGCGCGAAAAGAAATATGCAGATACATGCTTGGACATACAAACACACACGGAGTCATAGAGTTACACTGGGTGTTTGGAAACAGACCTATCCGCTCATACAGTACATGCTGATGATAATCTCAAACTAAACCAGTCCCACCTGCCTGCGCTTGGACCATATTTTCCCAAACCTTCTCTAATACTTGTACTTTATCAAATGTCTTTTAAACATTGTAATCCTACACACATCCATCACTTCTCAGGACATTCCTTCCATACACGAACCAAATGATGTATAATCAAAATGCCCTTCATGGGTCCTGATCAGGTATACATGAGAACTCTGTGGGAGCTCGGGAAGTGAGTGCTGGGAATCTTAATGACGTTCTTATCATCAATAGCCAAAGGTAAGGTTCTGGGAGACATGAGGCTGACTAACGTAGAGCCATAATTAAACAAACTGGGAAGAAAAAGCCAGAGAACTATAGACCAATGATCCTGACATCGGTGGTGGGCAAGTTATTGGAGAGAAACCTGAGGGACAGGACGTTCATGTATTTGGAAAGGCAAGGACCAATTAGGGATAGTCAACATGGCTTTGTGCAAGGGAAATCATGTCTCACAAACACGGTCATTTTTGCTTGAAGGAAAGGGAATGATGAGGGCAGAGTAGTTCACCTGATCTATATGGACTTCTGTAAGGCGTTCGACAAAGATCCTCATGGTAGACTGGTTAGCAAGGTTAGAGCTCATGGAATACAGGGAGAACTAGCCA
>NC_057717.1:26960934-26963165 GCF_004010195.1 Chiloscyllium plagiosum | reverse complement strand
CTATCCGCTCATACAGTCCATGCTGATGATAATCTCAAACTAAACCTGTCCTACCTGCATGGCGCTTGGACATATTTTCCCAAACCTTCTCTAATACTTGTACTTTATCAAATGTCTTTTAAACATTGTAACCCTACACACATCCATCACTTCTCAGGACATTCCTTCCATACACGAACCAAATGATGTGTAATCAAAATGCCCTTCATGGGTCCTGATCAGGTATTCATGAGAACTCTGTGGGAAGCTCGGGAAGTGAGTGCTGGGAATCTTGATGACGTTCTTATCATCAATAGCCAAAGGTAAGGTTCTGGGAGACATGAGGCTGACTAACGTAGTGCCATAATTAAACAAACTGGGAAGAAAAAGCCAGAGAACTATAGACCAATGATCCTGACATCGGTGGTGGGCAAGTTATTGGAGAGAAACCTGAGGGACAGGACGTTCATGTATTTGGAAAGGCAAGGACCAATTAGGGATAGTCAACATGGCTTTGTGCATGGGAAATCATGCCTCACAAACACGGTCATTTTTGCTTGAAGGAAAGGGAATGATGAGGGCAGAGTAGTTCACCTGATCTATATGGACTTCTGTAAGGCGTTCGACAAAGATCCTCATGGTAGACTGGTTAGCAAGGTTAGAGCTCATGGAATACAGGGAGAACTAGCCACTTGGATACAGAAGTGGCTCAAAAGTATAAGACAGAAGGTGGTGGTGGTGGGTTGCATTTCATACTGGAGGCCTGTGACCAGTAGAGTGCCACAAAAATCGGTGCTTGTTCCACTGCTATTTGTCATTTATATAAATGATTTGGATATGAACATTTTTGGTATGATTCGTACGTTTATAGATGACACCAAAATTTGGAGGCGCAGTGGACAGGGAAAAAAGTTACCTCAAAGCATAACAGGATCTTAATCAGATGGACCAATGGGCTGAGGAGTGGCAGATGGAGTTTAATTTAGAGAAATGTGAAGTTCTGCATTTTGGAAAATCAAGGCCTGGCTTATACATTTAAATTTAAGTTCCTAGGGAGTGTTGCTCAACAAAGAGACCTTGGGTTGAAGGTTCATAGTATTTGGAAACTGGAATCGCAGCTATAGCGGATAGTGAAGAAGGTGGTTGATATGCTTGCTGCTGTTGGTCAGTGCATTAGATGTAAGATTTGGGAGGTCTTATTGCGGCTGTACAAAATATTGGCTAGGACACTTTTGAGTACTTCGTGTAATTACGGTTTCAATAATAGAAGAAGGATGGTGAAACCTGAAAGGATTCAGAAAAGATTTACGAAGGTACTGTCAGGGTGATGGTTCTGAGATTTATGGAGAGGCTGAGTAGGTCGGGGTTATTTTCCCTGGAGCATCAGTGGTTGAGAGGTGATCTTAGAGGTTCCAAAGTCATAAGTGGAATGGATAGTGTGAATAACCAAGATCTTTTCCCCAAGGGAGCACGTTCCAAAGCTAGACGGCATAGGTTGAAGTTGAGGGAGGAAAGACTTAAAACGTATCTAAGGAGCAACGGTTTCAATTAGAGGGTGCTGTGTATGTAAGAGCTGCCAGAGGAAGTTGTGGAGGCTGGTCATTTAAAAGGCAACTGCATGGGCACATGAATAGGAAGGGTTTAGGCGATATGGGCCAAATGCTAGCAAATGGACCTACATTAATTAAGGACATCTGGTCAGTAGTGACGAGTTGGATAGAAAGGTCTGTTTCCATGCTGGACAGCTCTGTGACAATATGTCGTCCGTTAAACATTCTCCTGTCATCTTAAAATTACCCCCAGTCTTGAAATCCACCACCCTAAGGAAAGGACACCAGCCATTCAACACTATCTATACCCCTCATTGTTTTATAAACCTCCATAAGGTTGATAAGGTCTCAACCTTCTATGCTGCAATGGAAAAGTTCCCAGTCCATCGAGTCTGTCCTTATAACTTAAAGACTCCATTCCCAGCAACATCCTGGTAAATCTTTTCTGAACCGTCTCCAGTTTTATAATATACTCAATGTAACTGACTGACCAGAACTGCACACAGTACTTCAGGAGAGACCTCACGAATGTCCAGCACAACCTGAAGATAATGTCCCACCTCCTGTACTCAAAGGTCTGAGAAATGAAGGCCAGCAAGTCAAACGCCTTCATACTTAGCCTGCCCACACATGATGCAAACTTCAAATAAATATACCAGATCCCCGAGATCTCTCTGTTCTACAACACCACCAATGGCCTGA
>NC_057717.1:26945471-26960434 GCF_004010195.1 Chiloscyllium plagiosum | reverse complement strand
TAAATATTTGGGACGTGACATTAAATATCTAATTACTAGTCTGTAGAGTCAGCTTGAGACAGGAGACTATTGTAACAGATGGAATAGCAAAATATCTATTATGACAGGTTAGTCTGGAATTGAAGATCACTGTAGCAGAATTAGCAATAAATATCTAACCATGACATTAGAATAACATTAAGTAGAATGTACAACTGAAGAGATAATGGGAACTAACATCACTGGTTTATTGTGTAGCTAGAGTGAGGTACTGTGATTAAGACAGTTGGACATGCTGATAAGCTAGTAGAAACAAGAAAAACAAAGATATAAAAATCCACGGACCCTGAAGTTCGGGGGTCTTCGAGACTCTGCTTTCTTAGTATCACGGATGTTTGTTTGAAAATAAAAGACCTACTTCTTGAAGAACTCTCTGCGTCGCCTGATGATTCTCTATATTTTCTCCACAACAATTGCTAATCCAGACCAGGCTAATGTTCTGGCAGCTGGTGGAAGTTAAAAACAATTAATAAAATATCAAGATGTAACAATCTGGTGTCAGTAACATTGACATTGAACAAATGTCGATTGTAAATCGTACCGCCGTGTGGGCGGCACGGTGGCACAGTGGTTAGCACTGCTGCCTCACAGCGCCAGAGACCCGGGTTCATTTCCCGCGACTGACTGTGTGGAGTTTACACGTTCTCCCCGTGTCTGCGTGGGTTTCCTCCGGGTGCTCCGGTTTCCTCCCACAGTCCAAAGATGTGCAGTTCAGGTGAATTGGCCATGCTAAATTGTCCGTAGTGTTAGGTAAGGGGTAAATGTAGGAGTATGGGTGGGTTGCGCTTCGGCGGGTCAGTGTGGACTTGTTGGGCTGAAGGGCCTGTTTCCAAACTGTAATGTAATCTAATCTAATCTAAATATCGATCTCCTTCCCCAATGCACTTTCAGGAAGTGAATCTCCTGTGCTTTCCTGGTCTGGCCTAAAAATGACTCCAGACACACTGACATGTGATCAACTCTTCAATGGTCTCGGAAACGGCCAGGCAAGACACTCTATTGTATCAAACTGCTCCGAGGCATTAAAGGATAAAACAGGAAGAACACCCGGCCCCAGCCTCAGTACCGGAAAAAGGGAAATGGAAACGCAGTCCTGTTGAACCTGCAGAGACCTCCTTCCTAACATCTGAGAACTTGTGACAACATTTACAGAGCTTTCCCACAGACTGCACATGAACATCGGGAAAGGAGGAGGTCATTCAATACATTACACCTTCCCCATTCTAGTTCATGTTCAAACATCTCCTCAATGCACTTATCCCACACAATAGATATATGTTAATGTGATTAACCTTGGGAAGCTATGAAATAGGTAGTGCAGTAGTCCCTTTGATCCATCGAGTTTGCTACCCCATTCAATATAATGATGGCTGGCCCTTTATTTCCACACAATACTCCTGCTCTCCCCTTATCCCTTTAGTGTCTCAAAATCCTTATTTATTTATTGGTTTCCAGGTGCGAGCACATTCTCCAGGTTCACCAGCTGAGTGCACACATTTAGTGTCAACTCACTGCAGAGTGCTCTACCTGTACCTAATACTGTGGGACCTTGTTTTAGATGTCTCAGCCAGGGGAATTATCATCCCTGCTTCCAATCTCTCATGCCCTGTCAGAGTTTTATATATTTCACTGAGATCTCCACTCATTTTCCTAAGCCCCATGGAACACACGCCCAGTCGCCCCAAACCCTGCTCCCACAACAAGCCTGTCATCCCAGAGATCAGTCTGGTCATCCTACGCTGCTCTCCCTCAATGCCAGGTTTGTCCTTATCAGGTACGGAGACCAAAACTGCACACAATACTGCATAATGTTCGAGATGGGGTCTCATCAAAATCCTGTGCAGCTGCAATGAGACACCCTTACTCCTGGACTCAAATCCTCCTGAAATGAAGGTCAACACATCATTTACCTTCCTAACTGCTTTCTGTTACTGCAATATTCTTTTCAGTGACAGGGTGTACAGGGCGATCCAGATCCTTTTCAATGTTACAGCTTCCCACTTGGGGGTCATGTGTACACTGGCTAATTCCATGCCCAGTATTGTCTTATGGTTTCAGAACTCACTGTGCTGCAGGGACCTCGGAGGTTTTTGCGGAAGGAAACAACAAAAAGGAGCATATGTCCCTTTGTAGATCAACAAGTTTCAGCCAATCTCCTTTCAAACGATAGGCTGCCAATCTATTGTTCCCACCAAAGTACACACTGTCACCTCTACCCACTTTGCTCTCCATCTGCCACGTATTTGCCCATTCACTTCACTTGTCTCAGTCACCTTGGAGCTTTTTTACAACCTCCTCACCCACTCACAATCCCACAGCCTTTCGTGCTGTCAGCAGGCTGGGATAGATTGTACCTGATTCTCGCATATGTAATGGGTATTGTGAACAGCTGAGGCCCAAGCATCAATCCCTGCGTCATCAGCAACCTTCCTCTGTTAAAAAAAAGTTTATTTAAAAATGTATTTATTTCGTGAATCTGGTTGTCACTGGCTGAGCGAGCATTTGTTGCCTGTCCCTAGTTGCCCTTGAGAAGGTGATGATGAGCTGCCTTGTTGCATTGCTGTAGTCCACCTGCTATGGTTGACCCACAATACTATTAGGGAGGGAATTCCAGGATTCTGACCCAGTGACTGGAAAGGAACGGTGATATATTTCCAACTCAAGATGGTGAACAGCTCGGAGGGGAACTTGAAGATGATGGTGTTCCCATACTTCTGCTGCTCTTGTCTTTCTAGATAGATGTGATCATGAGTTGGGAAGATGGTGTCTGAGGATCTTTGGTGAATCATTTCAGTGCAGCTTATAGATAGTAAGAAACTGCTACTGCTGAGCGTTGAATGTGGTGGAACGTTGAATGTGGTGCATTGTGGATGAAGTGACAGTCAAACCTGCTGCTTTCTCTTGGATGGTATTAAGCATCCAGAGTGTTGTTGGGGCTGCCCTCATCCAGGCAAATGGGGAGTACTCTATCACACTTCTGACCTTATAATGGAATGAAGGTCATTGATGAAGCAGCCCTGAAGATGTTTGAGCCTAGATCACTGCCCGAGGGACACCTACAGACTTGTACTGGAGCTAACTTGACTGACCTTCATCAACCATCACCACATTCCTACCTGTTAGGTATGATTCTAACCAGCGGGGAGTTTGTCTCTGATACCCATTGGTTCCAGTTTTGCTAAGGCCCCTTGATGCCACACTTGGTCAAAGGCAGCCTTCCTTTAAATGACTGTCACTCTTACCCCACATCTGGAATTCAGCTCTTTTGTGCATGTTTGAACCACGGTAATGAGGTCAGGAGCTGAGTGGTTCTGGTCGAATCCAAACTGCGCGTCATTGATCAGGTTACTGCTGAGCAGGTGCTGCTTGAAAGCACTGAAACCTTCCAACACTTTACTGATGACCGAGAGTAGACTGATGGGGTGGTAATTGGCTGGATTGGATTTGTTCTGCTTTCTATGTATAGGGGATACTTGGGGTAATTTTCCACATAATCGGGTAAATGCTGTTGTAACTGTATTGGAACAGCTTGGCTCGGGCAGTGGAAAGTTCTGGAGCACAAGATTTCAGTACTATTGCCAGAATGTTGACAAGGCATGTACCCTTTGCAGGATCTAGTGTCTCCAACCGTTTCTGGATATCGCATGGACTGAATCGAAATGGCTGATGACTGGTAACTGAATTACTGAGGACCACTGGAGGAGGCCGAGATGGATTTTCCCCTCAGCACTTCTGACTGAAGATTGTTGCGAATGTATCAAACTTGTCTTTAAAACTGAAGTGCTGGGCTCTTCAGGATGGGGATACTTGTGGAATATCCTCTTCCAACGACTTGTTTAATTGTCCATAACTATTCTCAACTAGAAGTGGAAGGACTGCAGAGCTAAGATCTGAACCGTTGCTTGGGGGATCAATAAGCTCTATCACTTAGTGCTTATGCTGTTTGGCGCACACGTGGTCCTGTTTGGTGGCTTCACCAGGCTGACACCGCATTTTCAGGTATGCCCGGTGCTGCTCCTGCCCTCCTGCACACTCCATTAAACCAAGATTGATCTTCTGGCTTGATGGTAATTATTGCAAGCGGGATATGCCAGGCCATAAATTTGCACTGGAGTACAATTCTGCTGCTATTTCTGACCCACAACACCTTATGGAAACCCAGACTTGAACTGCTAGATCTGTTTGAAGTCTGTTTTATTTAGCACGGTGGTAGTACCACCCAATATGATGGAGGTTTTTCTCAATGTGAAGGTGGGACGCCAACAGATACTGACATGGGCAGATATTTCAGCAACTGGTTGATTAGTAAGGGTGTGATCAAGTATGTTCTTTTCCTCTTTTTGCTTCCTGCACCACCTGCCATGGACCCAGTAGAGCATTTATATCCTTTAGGATCAGACCAGCTCGATCAGTAATGCTGCAGCTGAGCTACTCTTGGTGGTGGACATTGAAATCCCCCACCCAGAGTACATCTTGCGTCCTTGCCACCCTCAGTGCTTCCTTCAAGTGTTGGTCAGCATGGAGGAGTACTGATCCATCGGTTGAGAGAGGGTGGTACATGGTAATCAACAGGAGGTTTCCTTTCCCACGTGTAAACTAACGCCATGAGACTTCATGGGATACTGAGTCAGTGTAGAGGAGTCTCAGAGCAATTCCCTTCCATTTGTATCCCAATGTCTCACCATATCTGCTGTGCCTGTCCTGCTGGTGAGAACGGAGATATCCAGGGATGATACTGGCGGTGTCTGGGAGATAGTCATACTCACAGAATCAAACCTTGCAGACAATGTCAGGCTCTTGCTGTTTATTTCTATTCTGTTTATTTCTATTCACTGTTTCATGACAGCTGTCCCATTCTAGAAACATGTCCATATATTCGCTCCAATTCACTCAGATTTAATTTTGCAAACGAGGCTTGGAGCTTAACCAAAATGTTTATGAAAATCCAAATGTGTTACATCTATTGATTCTCTTTCATTTGTCTCCCAGTCTGTTTGTCAAACAGAATTCCCATTTCATAAATCTATGTTAGTGTTGTCTATGACCATTACTGCCATTCCCAATAATTTCTCCTCAACCATTTACTTATTATGTTTGACAATCCATGTACGAGATCCTTTTCCCACACCAGACTTGCTTTTCCTGGTATTATTAGTATGTTCTGTGAAGACAGAGCTGAAGTAGCAGCTTCATAGTTCTGCCATTTTCCTGTTCTCCATTCTCCATTCTCTGGTTTCAGATTGTAAGGAAGCTGCACTTGTTTTCTCATATTTCTCTCATAGCCATGATTTAACAAGCTATTATAATTCACTCTTATAACCCTTGTGAATATACTCTTCAGAAACCCACCAATTCCTGCCTTAAGCTGCTCAATAATTGATCTTTCACAGCCATACATTTAGTGGAGAATAGATTCTTTACTGTCAGAAATACAGCACGGTCTATATTAGTCCCACTTTCATACACCAGGCCCATAGTCAGGAATGTTATGACACTTCCAATTACTCGTCCAAGCAATTTTTAACGGTTGTGAGGTTACCCGTGATAATTCTCCTCTCAGGAAGTACATTTTAGATCCCAATACCCTCTGGGTGAAAAAAATCTTTAAATCCTCTCAAAACCTTCACTTTAAAAGTGTGATCCCCTTGTTCTTGTCCCTCTGACTAAAAGGAACAGCTGCTGTCTATCTACCCTAACCATGTCCCTCGTAATCTTATCCTTCTGAATCATATCCCCTCAGCCTCCGCTGCTCCAAAGTAAACAACTGGAGCTTATCCAGCCTCTCTCCATAGCTCATATGATCCATCCCAGGTAACATCCTGGTAAATCTCCTCTCACACCCTCCAGTACCATTCTGTCTTTCTTGCAATGTGGCTCCCAGAAATTCACACAGTACTCCATCTTGGCCTAACCAAAGCCCTGTACAGCTCTTATAATCTATGCCGCGATTAATAAATGCTATAGCCAAGTGCACCACATCATATTTATCAGGGTTACATTCCATCCGCAATTGATCTGCCCATCTGACCATTCCATCTGTATCTTCCTGTAACATAAGACCTTCCTCCTCAATACCAACTAACCAGGCAAACACAAACTTACTTATCACAACCCATGCCCCCTTCACCCACCCCTCTCCATTCACATCTGCACCATTTATGAATGCCACACATAATAAGGGACACAGCACTGATCCCTGTGATACACCAGGGGACACTGGTTTCCATTCACACAAACATCCTTCTCCCACCACCCTCTGTCTCCTGCTACTAAGGCAATTTTCGTTGTAACTTGTCAAGTTATCCTTGCTTCCATAAGATTTTAGTTTATTTTTCACTTTTCCATGTGGAGCTTTGTCAAAGGCCTTGCTGCAAAACTAAATAAGTGACCTCCTCGAACTAATTCAAATTCGTTAGGTGTGACGTCTCTCTGATAAAGTCATGATGATTATCCCGATCAACCCTTGCCACTCTGATTGGAGTTCTATTTTCTCCATCCCTCTCTTCTCCAGTAGTTTCCTTGACAGTGATCCAATCCTTGCTTGTCTATAGTTCCCAGGTTTATCTCTCCCACACGTACTGTGAAGTGGAATCATATTAGCTCTTCTCCAGATCTCTGGCACCTCCCCTATGGTCAGATTCTAATGACAATTTTCAGTCAGGGTCTTTCGTCCCTTGTCTCCAACAGCAGTCTGTGATACAATTCATTCAGACCTGGCAATCAATACAATTTTATACCAGACAGAGCCTCAAATCCCTGCTCGCATTTTACATCAATCTGTTCAAGAACTTCCCCATCCATCTTCTCGAATTCTGTACCTGCCTCCTCCTTCTCCCAAGTAAAACAGATGTGAAGCTCTCATGTCACAATCTCTCAATGTTCTCCAGCTTCACACAGATTGCCCCCTTGCTTTCTAATGGACACGAACTGTTCACTGATTATTCTGTTCTACTTGTTGTCCGTGTAGAATATCATGTGATTCTCCCTAATCACGCCTGCATGCACTTCTCCATGTCCCTCTGTTATTCAGTCCCCTCTATGTTTCTAAATTTCTAAGATTCACTACGATCACCTCTCATTATTTGAAATTCGAGATCACAGGTTGAGTTTCCTAATCAGACAATTTTGCCATCTTAGGGATTAATCTGGAGAATGCCTTTTGCAGTTCCTCTGTACTCAGTATATTCTTTCTTAGATGGGGACTCCAAAACAGTACACAATACTCTACGTTTTGTCTCAGTAACACGCTATGCAACTGGTGCATGACATCCTCTATATTTTAATTACATTCACGTGAATATAAACGTAATTTCTACTCTCCTATTTGCATATGATCTTCCTAATACCTTTCACTTTAACATTTCTCATGATACTAGTGCGTGAGTTCTTAAATAAATCCACCTGACTATCCAACTATACGTTATCCATTGATTCCTCATTGCCGATGTCTACAAGAATCATCTTCAAATCATAGAAAAAAATGTTTGCGACTTATGGTTTTCCTTTCATCGATGCGTTATCATACTCTCCGGTTTTGCCACTACCTTCTATATATCTAGTAGCATGTTGTTAGTAATCGAGTCCAACAGACTGCGGATGACAAGTTACTGGTCTGTAGTTCACCACCCTCCATCTTCATCCTTTCTTAAACTAGCGGATTACATTTATAACCGTCTCTTATCCCGATTGGCTACCTGTCTTTCGGGAATGTGTTGGAAAATAACGAGAAAATCCGTAATGCAATCAATGTAACTATTGCTGTTTCCACTGAAATGTTTGCATGAAGTAAATCTGGTCTGTCAGATTTATTAACACTTAATCCAGCTGTCTTCTCAAATACTACCTCATCACTTATATAATGATCTTAGACTTTACTTACACAAGTCCCATGGTCACTTGGCATTTTTTGGCGAATCTCTGGATATTCTTCTATGAAGACTGACGCAAAGAGACTGTTTATTTTCCCTGTAATGCCTCTGTTCTCTACAATAAATTACCCTGTCCACACACTCACTCTTCCACATTTGGCCTTGTTCTTATTTTTGTTTCATACATTCATAGAAGCTTTTCAGCTGTTTGTTTTTGTTGTATTTTGTTTGCCTGTGTTTTTCTCTTTTTGATTTTTTTCTCAGTTTCTTTGTCCTCCTTTGCTGGGTCCTACATTACTCTGAATCCACTGGCTTACTATAATACTTGGCATCTTTCTAAGCTGCTTCGTTTGATCCGTTCGGTAGATGAGGATGTGTGTGTGAAAGTGATAAGTCGGAGAGGAGGGTGGAGAGAATAGGTGGGAAGGAAGATGGACACATTGGAACATTCAAGAGGGCGGTGCCGAGTTGGAAGGTTGAACTGAGATATGGTGGGAGGAGGGGAAATGGGGAAAATGGTGAAATCCACATTGATCCCCTATGATTGGAGGGTCCCATGGTGGACGATGAGGTGTTCTTTCTCCATTACTCAGGTGGTTAGGGTTTGACGATGGAGGAGGCCCAGGACCTGCATGTCCTTGGTGGAGTGGGAGGAGGATTTAAAGTGTTCAGCCACAAGGCGGTGAGGTTGGCCAGTATGGCTGTACCAGAGATGGCCTCTGAAATGATCCAGAAGTTGATGTCCTGTTTCGCCGATGTTGACTGGACCACATCGGGTTGAATGGATGCAGTAGATGAGGTGTCAGTCTCCCTTTCAACCCCTCCTTCATCTACCTCTCACAGTCCAGGCTTCCTTCCCTGCCACACCCCCTTCACATTTATCTCTCAGCCCCCTTGGCTCACAACACTCATTCCTGATGAAGGGCTTATGACTGAAACGTCGATTCTAGTGCTACTAATGTGCTGTCCGATCGGCTGTGCTTTTCCAGCACCACATTCTTCGACTCTAAACTCCAACGTCTGCAGTCCCCACTTTCTCCTCACACTTTCATGGCTTGCATGACTCAAATTCGTAACGGTTATGTCAAATAAAACATAAACTGTCGCGTCCTCAAACATCAGAAAACCAATAGAGACAGCACCCTGCTTCATTATCGAGCAATGCTGCCTAACAACAACATCCTTCTCATCAAATTTAGATAATGTCTGGATGTATTTAAACAGAACCCCATCAGACCATTGGCTACTTTATGGTTGCTCATCCTCACTATCCTCCTCATCCCACTGACCGTCTACCTTCATCTCCGCCTTGTATGCCAACTTTCCTCTCTAATTACTTACTTTTGAAGTTGAAACTCTCTGGTTATCTTCTCTCTTTTTCTCTCTTTCTTCTTTATTTCTTTTTCTTTTATTACTTCTTTTCATCACAATTCAAACTGTTTCAATTCCGTCTCATATTCAAGGTGCCTCATTTGAAATTGAATTCGGGCCATTTCCAAAGAGTCTGATGGCAGTTCTACTAAATGTAATTTCCGAGCTATAGCTGTAATTATCTCTCATTTTCTCACAGACAAACGCAACCCCAACTCCAGCTTGTCTTCCAATTCCTACAGCTTTGCCTTCATTACCTTTTGTAAAACCCTCAACTTTACTTCTTCCACACACAGAGAACACTTAATGACTGAACGCATTTTTATACACAAAACACAGTTTAAACCAACCGAATTCAACATCCGGAACAAAAGACAGTAACAACTACCATACGCGACCTTTGAACCCAAAAGTCTCCCGGTGCACACTCTCCAGTGTCTGCATGAGCTTATTCTGGATGCTCTGGTTTCCTCCCACAATCCAAAGATGCTCATGTCAGGTGTATTGGCCATGGTAAATTGTTCATATTTTTCAGGGATGTGTGGGTTAGGTGCCTTAGTCGGGGTAAATGTGTAATAATAGGGTAGAGGAATGGGTCTGGGTAGATTACTCCTCGGCAGTTCGGTGGAGACTTGTTGTGTCGAATGGCCTGTTTGCACACTGTAGGGATTGTAATTCTAAACCCAATTTGGTATTATAGATTTAGAACCAGACAGGAGTCCCCAGTTTGCTATAGATGAACCAGACTGACTCAAACTATTTTAAGAAGTTAGCTTGGATGCCAACATTTCCTTAATTTAAAGGTAGATGTGAGTTGGGTGTTCCAGATGTGATGCTCCTAGTCAAACCACTCACCATTATGCAAAACACAATATATTTAAAAACTCTAATGAAAATCCATACAAAATGAAGAGAAATTTAGAATAACTTAACTATTGGAAACCTTAACTGAATGATGGATACAGTACCTTCTCCAAATGAACCGCTTCAATATACTAACATCACCTAAACACAGGGTGGCACCGTGGCAGCATGGTGGCACAGTGGTTAGCACTGCTGCCTCACAGTGTCAGAGACTCAGGTTCAATTCCCACCTCAGTCGACTGACTGTGTGGAGTTTGCACATTCTCCCCAAGTCCACGTGGTTTCCTCTGGGTGCTCCGGTTTCCTCCCACAGTCCAAAGATTAGGTGAATTGGCCATGCTAAATTGCCCGTAGTGTTAAGTGAAGGTGTAAATGTAGGGGAATGGGTCTGGTTGGGTTGCGCTTGTTTCCGCAATGTAAGTAATCTAATCTAAGCATCCCTTGGCACAAAGGAACATTCAGACATACATTCTTGCACAGTTCTCCAATCCAGGAGGAAACATTATCAAGTGAGGTTTCAGAGAGAATAGCATCGAGGGATAATTTACTAAAACTTCCAACCCTTCTGGGACCCCATGCAAGGTGGCCGTTGTTCCTACTATTTATTATAAGGCCTCATAAGTTATTTACTTGAGCCATTTTCAGTAGGCAATTTTGTCTTTAAGACCTCTTACTAAAAAAAGAGGAGAAAATAACCTTTTTTGAAAAAAGGTGAGAGCAGTGTCACACAATTTAGATGCCTGGTCCTTTACTCAAGGGGCTTCCTCGTGTTACTGATAGCAAGATCACCTGAGAGGGGCAAACACAGGCACAGACCAAGTTACAACTTCTGAAACATGCCTGTCCATGGACCATCACATAGGACGTACCGGGAAGTGAACAATAGCCTGACACACCCCATTTCATTATTTCTGAGCTACACAATGCCAGCACTCGATACACTAGGGAGCCAAAACCCAAGGCCAGGGAAAGATACAAAGGGACAGAGAGATTCACAGCAAAGACAGAAACAGACAGTTAATTAACGGAAAAGATATTGTGGAAATAAGGGGAAAAAGACAGGGCAGTGAGATCTTCGAGAGTAAAATGACAAGAATGAGAACATTTAATAAAGGCATTGTCAGATCAGCTGGAATGGTTTGTTACATCAAATTCTCAATCTACCTCACAGAACATCACAAACAACATAAACTGGGTCAAGATGACAGCCCATCATGGAGAGCTGTGCAGAGCATGCTTGTGTGTTGCTCAGTAAACTGCACTATCTGCCCAGCATGGAGAGTATTGCAAACTTTACTATCATATGCTAACTATACTCGCATCGAGATTAACTGCCTACAATGGGAAGGTTTGCTCTCTCTGCGTGTGTGTGTGTTCATGAGAGACTGAGAGAGAGTGCGTGCACGATTGGCGTGTTTGAATGCGAAACTCATTGTTTGAGAAGGAACGCACATGGAGGAAACTATTTTAAATACGAACAACTGACAGGCTTTTTGTTAATCAATAGAGAGAACGAGAGACGTTTCATGGACAGATGAGGTAAAGTGTTTGAGAATGTTACATAAAGTCATTGCCAGACATAACAGCAATATACATCGGCGTGCACATGAATGACAGATGGATGGGAGTTTGGTGTGAGTTCGAATGAGATTTGATTCAGCAGGTTTGAAGCTGGGAGCGTCAGCAGCAGATTATAGGCTTCATTAAGATTGAATCATAGCTCATGATTCAAACAGCAGATGGAATAAGCCAGTGAGATGTATTCTGGAGTGGTGAGTATTTCAAGTTAGAAATGGTCAGGCAATGGTGTCAAGAGTCAGCGCATGTTCAAAGGGATGCCCCACAGTTGTGAATTGTCTGCTTCAGCTGCAGATATTTGCCAGGAATGGGATGGAAACAGTGGAAGGAAGTGGAATGTATAACCAGAACAGTAGACAGTGACCTCCATGCTCTTAATATTTAATTAACAAAGGCAATGATGCATTGCATTGTGGTCTCCGCTGAAACTGAATAGGTCCACATAGAGACCCGTGAGTAACACTGCCAGAGCAGAGAGGGAAACAGTAATTGAACACCTTCACTGATGTAGTTAGCAGTGGTCTGGAGAGTGAATATCTGGATTCAGAGTTACAACAGGAACAATAATAAGGCAAAAAGTGTAGACGATATGAAAGAACAATAATACAGTCATAATTGGTTTATACAAAACAAAACCTGGACAGTGACGCTTACCAGGAACACCAACCTGGATTCAGAGTTACAACAGGAACAATAATAGTGGCAAAAAGTGTAGACCATATGAAAGAACAATAATACAGTCATAATTGGTTTATACAAAACAAAATCTGGACAGTGACGCTTACCAGGAACACCAACAATAGCCAGGAAGGGATAATAAAGTATTGAATAATGAGAAGAGCATAATAGATCTGCGATGATAATGACAACCAATCAAATGCAGAAAGATACCAAACATAATCGGATAAGCGCCTGTCTATTGTTGGAATATTCCTGTCTAATATTCTCAGATTCTGATCCATTGCTGAAACATTCCAGCCTAATGTTCGCATATTCTGATCTATTGTTGGAATATTCCAGTCTACTGTTCTCAGATTATGATCCATTGCTGGGTGGGCGGCACAGTAGTAGTGGGCGGCACGGTGGCACAGTGGTTAGCACTGCTGCCTCACAGCACCAGAGACCCGGGTTCAATTCCCGTCTCAGGCGACTGACTGTGTGGAGTTTGTACGTTCTCCCCGTGTCTGCATGGGTCTCCTCCGGGTGCTCCGGTTTCCTCCCACAGTCCAAAGATGTGCAGGTCTGGTGAATTGGCCATGCCAAATTGCCCATAGTGTTAGGTAAGGGGTAAATGTAGGGGTATGGGTGGGTTGCGCTTCGGCGGGTCGGTGTGGACTTGTTGGGCTGAAGGGCCTGTAATGTAATCTAATCTAATGTAATATTCCAGTCTAATGTTCTCAGATTCTGATCGCTCCTCCCCATTTCTCTGGAGCTGCTGATCCTTGTCAGTGCTGTCGGTGATGCTCCCGTTCATGTTTGATAAAACACATTGAACGGAGCCCATTTAAATTAAAAGATGGAAACCATCCACTGGGATAATTAGAATCCATGGAGACTGGCATTAATCACAGTTACTGAACAAATAGGCTCAGTTAACCAATTCCATACATCACTTTTCATATCACTATAAAAGGGAACATTTACTGGGTTTGGATGGAATGGATGAGGGTTTCTGAAGGATGGACCATAAACCTTTCAATCTTTTTAATCTTTTGTGCCTTGTATATGAGAGTATTAACCGAACACTGCAGGGGTCTATATATGTTCCACTCTGTTTATGAAAGGAAGCAGACATAAAATAACAGATCAGCTACATAAAAGTCAGTCGGGTGGGCAAGTTTCTAGATACCTGAACACAAAGTACGGTACTTATTGACCAGTGTGAGGCTCCTCCTGGTTTTAATGCCCTGTATTCAAATCCTTTCATAATCTTGAGACAGAGCATTGAGACTGCTGCTCAGGAACAGGCCAAGCAATTCTGTCCCTATGAATATATTACAGAGGGATTAGAGAAAACCATTCAGCCCATATTAGCCTGTTGCTACTTGAAATGTGGTAAGCAGGAAAATTGGCACATTTTGTCAACAGGATCATTCAGAACAAAGGGATGTGTTGCTGCAACTGTATGAAGTGTTACTGAGAGGGCGCCTGGAGTACATTGTGTTGTTTGTTTTTCTGTAACTGAGAAGGGATGGGCCTCCATTAGATACAGTTTACCGGCTGCTCATAATCCACGGGTTGCTGTGTAATTTAATGTCTCGGATCTGTTACACAGAGACAGGAGAAGGCCATGAAGTCTCTCGAGTGTGTTATGGAGGAACAGGAAGAGGCCATTAAGCCTCTCCAGTTTATTACAGAGGGACCGGAGGAGGCCATTCAGCCCCTCGAGCCTGTTACAGAGGGGCAGGAAGTGTGCATTTAACATTTCAAGTCTGTTGCGCATAAATATTAGTTTTACACTAGTTGTGGAGTTAGGAAAGACCTGATGTAAACATTAAAGTTCTAACTTTGAATAAGGCCAATTTTGAAAGTGTTAGGCGAGCCCTGTGAAAGGCTAATTGGGATACCCTATTCATAGATAAAGGGATGGTTGGAAAATGCAAGGGCATCAAACCTTGGTTTCAGAGAGTCCAGAGCCAAAGTGTTCCCATTAGTGAGATGGGCAAGGCTGGTGGGTGCAGGCAGTGCTGGATGGCTAGATATATTGATCCTCTGGTCAAGGTAAGGAAGGAAGTGTATGTCAGGAAAACAGAGCTGAGATCAAGTGAATCCCGAGAGGAGTATAAGGGCAGTAAGTGCATAGTCAATGAGGAAATTGGGCCAGAAAAATGTGGACATGAGATGGCTTCACAAAATGGGGTTAACGAGGCATTGAAGAAATTCTATAAATCCTTTAATGGCAAATTATTAACTAGGGAGAGAATAGGGCCCCTTAAAGATCAGTAAGGCTAGCTATGTGTGGAACCACACGAGATGGGAGGGATATGAAACAAGTATTTCTCCTCAGTATTTAATGTCGAGGAGGTTACAAGAGCGAGAGAATGCAGAAATATAGTGATACCTTGAACAGTACCTATATTACAAGGAGATGTAGGACATTTTAAAATATATAAAGGTGAGCAAATTCCTCGGACCTGATTAGTTGTATCCCATAAGTATGTAGGAAGCTACGAAAGAGGTTGCTCAGCATTTTGCTGATATATCTATATCATTGATTCCACAGGTGATGTGTCAAAAGACTTG
>NC_057717.1:26940953-26944595 GCF_004010195.1 Chiloscyllium plagiosum | reverse complement strand
AATCTCAAATTATAATGGGACATTGATTAGGTGAGCCAAGGGGTGGCAGAAGGAGTTTAATTTAGATAAATATGAGCTGTTCCATTTTGGCAAGACAAATCAAGGCAAGACATATAGGTAGGGTCCTGTCGAAAGTTGCTAATCAAGGAGAACTCCATAGAAATGATCGAATCCCTACAGTTAGGAAACAGGCTTTTCGGCCCATCGAGGCCACACCGACCCTCTACACAGTATCCCACTGGACAATCACCTGCCCTATCCCTCTGAGCCTGCATTTCCCATGGCTAATCCACCTCGCCTACACATCCCTGGGTACGGTGCGCAATTTAGCATGGCCAATCTACCCTTATCTGTATATCCTTATACCGTCGGAGTAAAATATAGCACCCGCAGGAAACTCACGCAGACACGGAGAGAATGTACAAACTCCACACAGCCAGTCATTCAAGGATGGAATTAAACCCAGGTCGCTGCCCTGTGAGGCAGCAAAGCGAGTCCTTGAAAGTGCTGTCACAGGTAGACAGCGCAGTGAAGAAGGCATTTGGTGATCTTCCCTTTGTTGGTGCGTGCTTTGAGTCGAAGCATTTGCATGACATGTTAAATCTGTACAGGACATTGGTTTGTCCAATTTTGTAATATTGCCTTTTATTCCGGTCTCCCTGCTGTCGGAAAGGCGTTGTCAAAATTGAAAGGGTGCAGAAGAGATTTAAAAGAATGTTGCAGATGTTGGAGGGTCAGAGTTACAGTGACAGTTTGAATTGGCTGGGGCTATTTTCAAGTGTTGAAGCTGAGGGGGGACATTAAAGAGGTTTATAAAATCATGAGGGGCATAGATAAGGTAAACAGTCACTGTCTTTTCCCAGGATAGACGAGTCCAAAATTAGAAGACAAAGGTTTAAGGTGGGAGGAGAACGATTTAAAAAGGGACATGAGGGACAACATTTTCACACAGAGACTGCTGTGTGTATGGATTGAAGAGCCAAAAGAAGTGGTGGAGGCAGGTACAGTTACACCATTTAAAAAGCATTTGGATGGATATATGCATGGGAAGTGTGTAGAGGGAGATGGGCCAATTGCTGGCAAGGGGGACGAGATTAATTTAGGATATTTGGCGGTATGGTTGACCAGACCGAACGATCTTTTTCCGTGCTGTACGTCTCTGAGAGTCTATTGACTCTTCAGAGTATAACACGGGAATAGGAGGAGGCTTTTCAGCATCTGAATTCTGTCAGTCAGCTTGTTTGCTCAATTACTGAGAGTCAAATACAAAAATACATCATTCAGATTTTGATGGTGTTTTACAGAAACAGGACAAAGGCCTTTCGTCAAGAAAAGCTGTAAAGAATGTGAAGAGGCCATTCAGTCCCTCGCCTCCATTCCACAGGAGCAGCAGGTGAGCACAGAACTATTGGAGCCTGTTACTCAGGAGCAGGAGGAGGACATGTATTTTCACAAACTTGGGATCAGGAGGCAGTCATTCAACTGCTTGAAACTGGGGCACAGGAACAGGAGCCAGTATTTCAATTGCTCAAAACTGGCGCACAAAGAAATCTGGAGGCTAGTGAGGCCCGAGGATCATGTTACGCAGGAACAGGAGGAGGTGACTCAGTCCCCACAATTATGGGACACTGGGAGAGAAGGGGAGTTTGCTTGGAACAAACAGAAATATATGAATAAGTTGCATTAGTGGTCCATTCAATCCTGCCCCACCATTCACTCAGACCACGTCTGATCTGATGGTGATTCCCTCATTCCATTTTACAGAGACTGTCCTCTCTGCAGCCTCTGCTCCATTTGTTGCCGACACAGATGCTGTAACAACAGTCACGATGACTCATCCAAAAGGATGGGTCAAACCGGATGAGTCAGGATTTGAAGAGTCCAATCACAAGAATTAAAACACAAAATAAAGGCATTGCCAGATGTTTAGTTCTCTCACATTTGCAATCCAACTCACATAACCAGTCCATCCATTACATATTCAGGATGGAGCACTGTGTAGATCCGGCTAGTGTCTGCTGAATGCAACCCAGCTATGTCCAGAGTGAAACTCTGTGCAGCCCACACCAATGCTGGATCTATAATCCTGGGCTAAATGTCCAGCGTGGGGAGCTGTGAAGTCCGCTCTGGTTCATTCATATATAAACCCAGGCTGTTGCATTGTTCGGTAACACTGTGTTAGATCACTGCCCAGTGTGGGAAAACTTGCAGCTAATGTTGGAACTGACAGGATGTGCAGCTCCCATCCATTTACAGCTCCATATCTCCACTGTGCCTTGACAAGGGGTACTGCAAATGTGAAAGTCACTGCGAGGAAGAGATGTAAATGGAAACAATTTACATATGAATAGTTCTGATTAAGGTGCGTATCACCTAGTATTTAAAGATGAAATAACTGAGATAATATCCAATGAGATTTTATAAATTATGCAAACAAGTAAGAGGGGGTGGTAATGTTATAGTGGTTGCACTATAAGCCTTCAAATAATCAATGGGAATTAGAAGAACAAATATGCAGGGAGACTGGCGAGACTTGTAGGAGCAATAGGGTTGTCATAATATGTGATTTTAATTACCCTAACATAGACTGGGACTTCCAGAGGGTTAAGAACTTAGATGGAACGTAATTTGTTAAGTCCATCTCCATACATCTACTAATCCTAATTCTTTGTTCAAATCCACCAATTGTCTAGATCTGGGAGATACTCCTGCAGTACTCTTGGGAATCCTATCTATTTCCGAATCCATGATACAATTAAAGTCTCCCCCTATAATTGTATGACGGGCACCAAGACACATCAATTTTGAGAAGGCTTCCGTTATAAATTTAAAGGGGTGTGCCGGGGGCAGTACAAATTTAAAATCCCATATCCCTCTCCATTTATCAGGGCTTTAATCAGAATATATCGTCCAGATTCGTCTTTTATCTGATTTAGGATTTTGAAAGGGAAATTCTTCCGAATAAAATAACAACTCCCCTGCTTTTTGAGCTAAAAGAAGAAAGAAAGGCCTGATCAAATCCACCCTGTCGTAATTTCAAGTGTTCTTTATCCAACAGGTGTGTCTCCTGAAGGAGAGCTATATCAACTCTTTCTTTCTTGAGATTTGATAATATTTTCTTCCTTTTGACTGGCGAATTACTCCCCTTGACATTCCAGGTGCACCACTTAACCGATCGATCAACCATAATCGTCCGGGCAAGTCCGAGACCCTTCAAGAGGGGAAACCATATCCAGAACATTCCGAGCATAGAGCATATAAAATTCACAAAAATAAAGGCTCTCTAATACACTCACAAAAGTATAATAAAAAACTATTTCTAAATAAAAAAAATGTATTTAAATGGAGATTTTCCCCTTTGTTCCCAGAGGGTATCACTTCCTTTCCAAAGGTCCATTGTATCCTCTCCCAACCAGTGCCCCATCCTTGACCCAGGCGCACCTCAATAGGATGAGGAGAATTCAAATATTCTACAGAGCTAGAGTTAACAGTGAGCACACTACCCCCACCCCCCACTCACACCAACACCTGGATATATTTGGTAATGTTAATACCATGCATAAACATATATAACTATAAAATTACAACCTCAACAAGTAATAATTAAATATAATAATACAAAATAACAAGGGAAAACAACCC
>NC_057717.1:26937696-26940790 GCF_004010195.1 Chiloscyllium plagiosum | reverse complement strand
ATAGATCATGGCTTGGGAATCTTTTCCAAGATTTCTGGAGGCTTCCAGGAGTATCTGCCTCTCCTTATAGCTCTGCAGCCGGAACAGAACCGGGCGGGGGCGCTGGTTCGAGCCGGGCCCGTGTATTGCAAGCCGATAGGCCCATTCCACCCTTACCTGGATTGATCCAGCCTCCAGATTTAAAAGTTGTGGAAGCTACCGTTCGAGGAACACTCTAAGCTGCCCTTCCTCTATCCGTTCGGGAAGGCCCAGCAAACGAATATTTTTTCAAAGACCTCGATTATCGAGGTCGTCAATGTGATTCTCTAAGGTCCGGACTCGCTGTTCGAGAGTCCGGACCCGATTCCACGGCCGATTGTGCTGTAGTTTCGGAGGTCGTGGTCTTTAGCTCCGCCCCTCTGACTCGGCACTCGATTTCCTTAATGTCTCGGTCGTGCTTTTGCAGCGCGGCCGAGAGTGAGTCCCATTAGCTTCGGGACTCTTCAATAAAAGTGTCGATCTTCGCATTCAGTTTGGAGATGATTTCCACGAGGCTCGCCACCGTAGGTAAGTCCCCCGGGGCGGCTGCGAACGCCTCTGATGCAGCGGGAGAGGGTGGGGGAGGGGTTCCTGCTTGCTGAGAGCTGCGGGATCCCTTCCCTTTAGTAATTTTTACTGAAGATTAGATTGTTTAAATTTAATACTAAGCAACTAATTAAATTAAACAGCTATTTTAAATGACTTTTTGAGTGTGGTGGGGGTGGGTGACCCACTTTGCCCAAGTCTTGGGAGGAGCATTGTAGACTCAGACTTGCTGGGTCGCCGCCATCTTGGATCCCCCTATCATCCCCATTAAGATGATTGATGTTTCAGTGACGAATGTGGGTGAATATACCTGGGTCAGAACCATGTGTCGCTAAAACTGATGACAACCCATTTAAAGCTACTGCACTTGACCCTGCACTTAGATTCCAAACAGTAAGACTAATATCTGATAGAGAGGGCGAAATGATCACAAAGCAAGCAGATCAGATCCAAGCTCTGCAATCCTGCCTCATCCAGTCAGAAATGGAGTTGAAATATGAAAAGACTGACGAGAGAAGAGGTCTCCACAAATATTATTTTTAAAAAATGTTCAATAGGTTAAGGCTTCGCAGTCTAGGTCATAATTTATTGCCCAGAAGGCAGTTAAGAGTCAACAACATTGCTGTGGGCCTGGATTTACATGTGGGCAAGAGCAGGTATGGATGGCAGTTTCCTTCCCTAAGAACATTAGTGAAACAGATGGGTCCTTTCCCACAATAAGCAATTGATTCATGATCATCATTAGACTCTTAATTCCAAACATCTGTTGGATTTGAATTCCACCATCCGCTGTGACAGGATTCGAACTCAGGTCACGAGAAAATTACTGGGGTTGTTAGACTAACATCTCAGCAGCTATTGTTGAGGCTATTACTCTACAATTCCTCGAAAGAATGGATCTTGAGTTGCGAGACTAATAGCCCAGCAACACCACTAGGTGTTGCCATCCCCCAAAGAATGTAACCATGCCACACGTCAGTGTAAAAGACAAGGATGGAGTGTCTGCACCATCCTCAGCCAGAAGTGTTGCTTGGATACGGCCCACAGAATCACAGATGCCAGTCTTCAACCAAATCGATTCGCTATACCTGACATGAAGAAACAGCTGAACACAGTTGATACGACAAAGGCAATGGGCCCTGACACCATTCCTGCAATAGGACTGAAGACTTGTGCTGCACAACAAGCCGTGTCCCTGGGGAAGCTCCAAACCTGAGATCTTCCTGGAAACGTGGAAAATTACTCAACTATGTCCAGTCCTCTAAGAGGAGAATAATTACAATCTGACCAATTACCACCCCTCAGTCTCATTACGACAGTCAAATTAGTTGGAATTCTTTTTGATAGAGCTGTGAAGCAGCACAGAAATAACCTGTTCATTGTGCATTCCGATAGATTATCTATTGGAGATGGTGCTGCTGTGGAAATGTCACTGTAATACTAATCCATACCAGGCTAATTCTCTGGCAGCTGGTGTAAGTTAATAATAATTAATAAACTATCGAGATGTAAAATCTGGTGTCTGTAACAGTGACCTTGAAGCCAATGTTGATTGTAAGCACCAATTTCCTTCCCCAATGTACTTTCAGGAAGTGAATCTCCCGTGCTTCCCTGGTATGGACTAAAAGTGACTCCAGACACACAAACATGTGATAAACTCTTCAATGGTCTCTGAAACAGGCAAGCAAGACACTCAGTTGTATCAAACTGTTCCGAGGTCTTAAAGGATAAATCTGGACAGAACAGCCGGCCCCAGCCATGGTATCGGAAAAGGGAATGTGAAACACAGTCATATTGACCCTGCAGAGCCCTCCTTCTTAACATCTGAGAGCTTGTGGTGACATTTACAGAGCTTTCCCACAGACTGCACAGAAACATCGGGAAAGGAGAAGGTCATTCAACACATTGAGCCTTCCCCATTCTAGTTCATAGAGAAAATCTCCTCAATGCACTTTTAGCCACACGGTATTCATGTTCCTTAATACTTTTAAACATTGTGAAATATAAAATAAGAACTGCTGTAGTCCCTTCGGCCCATCAATTTTGCTCCTCCATTCAGTATACTGTCAGTTCTCAGATAGTGAATGTTTATGAAATGTGATTTGGCTACATTGCGATTCGTGAATTGTGCACCTTTTTCTATAAAGTGAACTCCGATTCATGGTGACACTATTCCTTGCCGGGCACCAGCTGAACAGCAAGACCCAGCCTCAAGATCCTCTCTCTTTAAAATGCACTCTCTGTGTGTTCTGCTAAAATAAGAATGCAATTCGCTCTGCAAGCCCTGAAACTGAGCCTGAAACTGGGAATTGTAGTCTTCATTTAGAAGGAACTTTGTTTCAACCCGGGGTAGAGAACTTTGGAATTCCACATCGGCATCATGTGGTCAGTTGTCTCATGCGCTTTCTGGTGAAGAGCTCGGAGAAAGGTACAGTGCTATAGTCAGTGACTGTATTGTTAAAGCGTTACATTCTCTGAACTATTTCATTATAGTATATGATTTAAAGATTTACTTAGACTGTGCTAGTGT